>NC_090373.1:70275175-70592128 GCF_036365525.1 Heterodontus francisci
GGTGATGACTTCAATTGGATCATCGTTGTGGCTGGACGATCCGGCAATGACGACAGCAAACTGGATGCTACGTCCAGATTCCTAGTGGAAACAGTAAAAGATGCCAAGCTGCATGACATCTTCAGCAAACCTGCAGATGGAGCACAGCATAGATACACCTGGTCAAGATCGGACGGGTCTGCCAGTTCCAGGATTGACTTCCTGTTTGTGTCCCGTGCTGTCACGGTCAGATCCACCGAAGTCAAGCCGGTGTTCTTCTCCGACCACTGCCTCTTACTGGCTGACTGTCATTTACAGGATGACCAGCGGGTTGGCAGGGGGACATGGAAGCTCAATGCTACACTGCTAACCCCAGAGAACATTGAGGAATTCAAAAGGGATTACAAAGGTTAGAGGACCGTGAAACCCCTCTTTGAGTCTCCAGTTCACGAGTGAGATGTGATCAAGGAGAACATTAAGAGGTTCTTTATCTTCAAAGGTGTTCAGAGGACGAGACAGAGAGACAGAGGGAAATATCCCGACTCCAGAAAAAAATGCAAAATCTGCTCCGGTTGCAGTCAATGGAGGTCGAGGTCAAGCAGGACCTCCATGAGGTGAAGAGCCAGCAGGCCTCACTCTTTGCATGGAGACCTCCAAGATCATCTTCCGGTCCAGAGTCCGCTCCATTTAGCAGGATGAGATGTGCTCGTGTTGCTTTTTCCAAAAGGTACATAGAGAGAGCTCTGTGATCAGCAGCCTGAAGGAAAAGGATGGCTCAGTAACATCTTCACAGTCCGACATACTAAGGATCAGCAAATCCTTTTATGCTGGGCTGTTCGAAGTGAAGCCAACAGACAGCAGAGCCTCCCAGTCCTTCCTGTCATCTATCACAGAGGTCTTAGATGACAGCATGAGGGAGAGACTGGACAAGCCGCTAACTCTGGATGACCTGACAAAGGCCATCAGGTCCTTCGAGACGAGTAAAACTCCCGGAAGCGATGGCGTACCGGTTGAGCTGTATTCGGCCTTGTGGGACTGGGTCGGCCCAGACCTGCTGGAAGTATACGAGAGTATGCTTTTGGCAGGCAGCATGTCAGAATCCATGAGGAAAGGCATCATCACCCTCATCTACAATCGGAAGCGGGAGAGGGCAGAAATCAGAAATTGGCAGCCCAACTCACTGCTTAATGTTGACTACAAGATTCTGTCCAAAGTCATCGCCAGTCGAGTCAAGTCTGCTCTGGAGTTGGTGATTCACCCTGATCAGACTTGCACTGTACCCGGCAGGAAGATCTCTGATAGTCTTGCGCTACTCAGGGATACGATCGCCTATGTACGGGACAGGAGGGTGGACACCTGACTCATCATGGACCAGGAGAAGGCTTTTGACAGGATATCACACACCTACATGATGGACGTGCTTTCCAAAATGGGGTTTGGGGAGGAAATCTGCAATTGGATAAAACTGCTCCACACAAACATTAGTAGCGCAGTCTCATTCAATGGGTGGGAATCAGAAAGTTTCCTGATCCAGTCTGGAGTCAGACAGGGCTGTCCTCTCTCCCCTGTCTTGTTTGTTTGCTGTATTGAACCCTTTGCTGAGTCCATTAGGAAGGATGCGAGCATAAGAGGAGTGACAACCCCAGGCAGCGGAGGCACTCAAGTTAACACCTCCCTGTACATGGATGGTGTCGCCGTCTTCTGCTCGGATCCACTGTCCGTTCACAGACTGATGAGTATCTGCAACCAGTTCGAACTGGCCTCGGGAGCCAAAGTTAACCACGGCAAGAGCACGGCCATGTTCTTTGGAACTAGGCCGACCGATCCTTTGTCCCCTTCACCGTTAGGTCAAACTACCTGAAGGTGCTGGGGATATGGTTTGGAAGGGCCAGGGCGTGCAGCAAAACCTGGAGGGAGCGAGTAGCCAGGGTACACTGTAAGCTGAGCATGTGGGAGCAGCGATCTCTTTCCATTATGGGTAAGAACCTGGTCATCAGCTGTGAGGCGCTCACGTTGTTGCTGTACGTGACGCAGGTCTGGCCCATACCCCACTCCTGCATCGTGGCGGTCACCCGAGCCATTTTCCGCTTCATCTGGGGATCCAAAATGGACTGGATCTGGAGGGACACGATGTTCAAACCTCTGGATAAGGGCAGGAAAAATGTACCCAACATCGCCCTCATCCTGATGATCATCTTCGTGTGTGGCTGCATCAAGCTGTGCATAGAACCCCAGTATGCAAACACTAAGTGTCACTACGTGCTGAGGTTCTATCTGTCCCCGGTGTTGCGAAGGATGGGCCGGGTCACACTGCCATGCAACGCTCCATCCAGTTGGACAGTGTCGTACCACCTATCCTTCGCGGGAAAGTTTCTGCAGAAGAACACCTTTGACCACCAATCCATCAGGCAATGGTCTGCACGGAATGTCCTCAAAGCCCTAAGGGAAAAGGAGATGGTGGATCCTGTCGGATGGTTCCCCGAGCAGACTGCCAAAGTCATTGGGCAGAATACCTCATCACCAGAACTTTCAAACAAGCACCAAGATGTAGCTTGGCTGGAGGTGAGAAGAGCTCTCCCCGTCAGATCCTTCCTGCACGCCCGGAGTCTCACCCCCTCTGCACAATGCCCTCGAGGTGGCTGTGGTGGGGAAGAGACAGTTGCCCACCTAATTCTGGAATGTGTCTTTGCAAAGCAGGTGTGGAAAGAGATGCAGTGGTTTTTGTCAAGGTTCATCCCAAGCAGCTCTGTAACACAGGAGTCTGTGCTCTACGGGCTGTTCCCAGGGACGCAAAACCAAGATAAACATCAACTGCTGCTGGAGGACCATCAATTCGGTGAAAGACGCTCTTTGATCTGCACAAAACTGTCTGGTCTTCCAGCGCAAAGAATTGTCCACGACCGAGTGTTGCAGACTGGCACATTCCAAGGTCCAGGACTACGTGCTGAGGGACGCACTAAAGTTTGGGGCAGCTGCTGCAAAGGCTCAGTGGGGAAAGACCACTGTGTTTGGTCCTCCCACCAAAGTGAACCGAGGGGCTGGACACATGGGAAACCCCTCAGGCTGTATACACCAAATATGGGTTTGCTGCAAAATGTACATGGTATGTAAAATGGAATGGAAGGGTTGTGAGGCAACTCACTCCTGTTTTGAAGAAAACTGATTTCCTTTGCACTTTTTGGACTGTCAATTTGGTGCTGTTTTGAACTGTTTCGTAATGCATTTTTACAGATTTTTATGAATAAAGTTTATTTTTGGGAAAAAAAGTTTACCACATCTATAAGCGGAAGCACAAGGTGGAGGAAATCAGAAATTGGCGGCCCATCTCACTGCTTAATATAAACTACAAAATTCTGTCCAAGGTCATCACCAATTGGGTCAAGTCTGCTCTGGAGTTGGTCATTCACCCCAATCAGGCCTCCACTGTATCTGGTACGAAGATCTCTGATAGCCTTGCACTACTCAGGGATACGATCTTCTATGTGCAGGACAGGGGGTGTAGACACCTGCCTCATCAACTTGGATCAGGAGAAGGCCTTTGACAGAACACTGCACACCTACATGATGGATGTGCTCTCCAAAATGGGGTTTGGAGATGGAATCTGCAATTGGATCCAACTGCACTACACAAACATCAGTAGCGCAGTTTCAATCGATGGGTGGGAATCGGTAAGTTTTCTGCTTAAATCTGGAGTCAGGTAAGGCTGTCCTCATTCCCCTGTCTTGTTCACTTGCTATATTGAAAATTTTGCTGAGTCCATCAGGAAGGATGCGGGCATTAGCGGGGTGCCAATCCCAGGCTGCAGAGGCAGTCAGGTCAAAGCCTCCCTGTGCATGAACGACGTCGCCGTCTTCTACTCGGATCCGCTGTCAGTTCGCAGACTGATGAGCATCTGCGACCAGTTTGAACTGGCTTTGGGAGCCAAAGTAAATTGCGGCAAGAGCAAGGCCATGTTCTTTGGTAACTGGGCTGACTGATCCTTTGTCCCCTTTGCCGTCAGGTCAGACTATCTGTAGGTGCTGGGCATATGGTTTGCAGGGGCCAGGGCATGTGCCAAAAACTGGAAGGAGCAAGCAACCAGGGTGAAAAAGAAACTGGGCATGTGGAAGCAGCAGTCCCTCTCCATTGTGGGTAAGAACCTGGTCATCAGGTGCGAGGTGCTCTCGGTGTTGCTGTACGTGGTGCAGGTCTGGTCCATACATTGTGCCGTGGCGGTCACCCAAGCCATCTTCTGCTTTATCTGGAGATGGAAAATGGACCATGTCTGTAGGTACATGATGTTCAAACCTCTAAAGGGTGAAAAAACATACCCAACTTCGCCCTCATCCTGATGGCCACCTTTGTCTACGGCTGGATCAAGCTGTGTATAAAACCAGGGTACACAAACATCAAGTGTCACTATATCTTGAGGTTCTATCTGTAACTGGTGTTGTGAAGCCATGTCTGGCCTTGTTGCCACAGAACGCTGCATTCAGTTGTAGACTTGTCCCTTGTAGAAAAGTTTGTACAGAAAAACTTTTTAGCACAAATCCATCAGGCAGTGGTCCACATGTACCGTCCTCGAGGCCCTGTGAGAAAAGAAGGTGGTTCCCCGAGCAGACTGTCAAACTCATTTGGCAGAATGCCTCATCACCAGAACTTTCAAACGAGCACCAAGACGTACCTTGGCTGTCAGTGAGAAGGGCCTTCCCGCTCAGATCCTGCCTGAGCGCCCGGAGTGTCAATGCCTCCACAAGCTGCCCTCAAGGCAGCTGCAGTGGGGAAGAGACCGTCATCCACCTGCTTCCTGAATGTACCTTCACAAAGCAGGTCTGGAAAGAGATGCAGTGGTTTTTGTCCAGGTTCGTCCCAAGATGTTCTTTAATGCAGAACTCAGTGCTCTACGAGCTGTTCCCAAGGACGCACACCGAGATAAATTTCAACTGTATTTACAGTTGAAAAGGAGGATAAATTGCCGGAAGTCCTGAAAAAATTAATAGCCGATAGGGGACAGGGACTTAATACAATTAATGTAAGTAAAACATCAGTAACAAGGAAATTAATGGAACGAAAGAGTGAGAAATCCCTAGGACCTGACTGTTTCCATCCAAGGGTGTTAAAGGAAGTAGAGGAGCACATTGTAGATGCCCTAACTATAGTCTTTCAGAGTTCCCTAGATTGAGGAGTGGTCCCTCTGGATTGTAAAGTTGCACATGTCACTCTACTTTCTAAGAAGGGCGAAAGGGGGAAACCAAGGAAATTACAGCCCAGTTAGCCTGATATCTGTGGTGGGCAAGTTGCTGGAGTCTATAATCAAGGATAAGGTGACTGAACACCTAGAAAAATTTCAGTTAATCAGGGACAGCCAGCATGGATTCATGACGGGAAGGTCATGCCTGACAAATTTCACTGTATTTTTTGAAGAGGTGACTAAGGTAGTGGACAGGGGAATGTCTATGGATGTTATTTATATGGACTTCCAGAAGGCATTTGATAAAGTCCCACATAAGAGACTGTTAACTAAGGTAGAAGCCCATGGAGTTGAGGGCAAATTATTGACATGGTTAGGAAGTTGGTTGAGTGGTAGGCGACAGAGAATGGGGATAATGGGTAAGTACTCTGATTGGCAGGATGTGACTAGTGGTGTCCCGCAGGGATCTGTGTTGGGGCCTCAATTATTCACATTATTCATTAACGACATAGATGATGGCATAGTAAGTCATATATCCAAATTTGCTGATGATACAAAGTTAGGCAGCATTGTAGACAGTCTAGATGATAGCATAAAATTGCAAAGAGATATTGACAGACTAGGTGAGTGGGCAAAACTGTGGCAGATGGATTTCAATGCGGGCAAGTGTGAAATTATCCATTTTGGACCAAAAAAGGATAGAGCAGGGTACTTTCTAAATGGGAAGAGGTTAAGTACAGTGGATGTCCAAAGAGACGTGGGGATTCAGGTGCATAGATCTTTAAAATGCCACAAGCAAGTGCAGAAAATAATCAAAAAGGCTAATGGAATGCTAGCCTTTATATCCAGAGGCTTGGAGTATAAAGACACAGAGGTTATGCTGCAGCTGTACAAAACCCTGGTTACACCACACTTGGAGTACTGTGAGCAGTTCTGGGCACCACACCTTAGGAAGGATATATTGGCCTTGGAGGGAGTGCAACGTAGGTTTACAAGAATGATACCTGGACTACAGGGGTTAAGTTACGAGGAAAGATTACACAAATTAGGCCTGTTTTCGCTAGAATTTAGAAGGTTAAGGGGTGATCTGATCGAAATCTTCAAGATATTAACAGGAAAAGACAGGCTAGATAAAGATAAACTATTTCCACTGGTTGGAGATTCTAAAACTAGGGGGCATAGTCTAAAAATTAGGGCCAGACCGTTCAGGAGAGATGTTAGGAAGCACTCCGTCATGCAAAGGGTGGTAGAGGTTTGGAACTCTCTCCCACAAACAGCAGTTGAAGCTAGAACAGTTGTTAATTTTAAATCTGAGATAGATAGATTTTTGTTAAGAAAAATATTAAGGAATATGGGCCAACGGCAGGTTATATGGAGTTAGGACGTGGATCAGCCATAATCTCATTGAATGGCGGGACAGGCTCGAGGGGCTGTCATATCTTCCTATGTTCCTATGTCCTATGTTCCTAACTGCTGCTGGAGGACAATCAACTCGGTGAAAGACGTACTTTGTCTGCCTGAAACTTGCTGGTCTTCCAATGCAAAGAGCTGTCCATGACCGAGCGTTGCAGACTGTCACATTCCAAGGTCCAGGACTAAATGCTGAGGGACACACTAAAACTTGGGGCAGCCATCGCAAAGGCTCAATGGGCAAAGGCCACTATGTATGACCCTCCTGCCATAGTTTATCGAGGGGCTGGAATCCGTGAAAGACCCCTCGGGCTGTATGTACCAGAGAACGTTTTGACAGGTAGGGCTGAATTTTATAAGCATGGCGCCGTTCTCAGCAGCGAGCTTGAAAGAAGGCACGGAGCACGCATGACTTGTGCGCTGCTAAGCCCCCATGATATTTCACACGGAGGCTTATTTAAATTGAGGGGACAGAGTGGCCGTCCAAAATGCATAATGTGGGCAGCTGTTCCATCCCTGGCAATGGTGTCCAGTGCCACCACACAGGCGCCGGCGCCATTTTTAAAAGGCTTCAAGCTCTGACATATCATTTGAATGTTTAAAGGGAACATTACCTTTAATTTAAATAAAAACAGTAAGGTTCACATCAAAGACCCTCTTTCACCCCCCCCCCCATCATAAAACAACAAATTTACTTCCCTCTTCCCCCCCGAAAAAAACATTTTTGTCGATCCCGACCTTTCACCCCCAAACTTTATGATCTCTTCCCTTCAACCCCTTCCCACCATCCACTCAGCCAATTGAATCAGTTTTCTCTGCTCCCCCCCACCTCCCAAACTGAAAATTACACTCTTCACTCCTCCCCCGTCCCCACCAGTGCCTTGCCTCGGTTCCCCAAACGGGGCTCCGAAGATGCAGACATCTGGCCATGGGCCGGAATATCGACGTGAGATGGCTGCCTGGTCCAGGTAAGTTCATTAACATGCATTTTAATTAATTTTAATACACAAATGATGGCTCTGCCACCGTGTGGGGGGAGCGGGGGGAGCTCACACCGAGGCCTCGCCACCGCCGGTAAAATGCGGCAAGGCCTTCTTGTGGTCGAGGCAGGCCTCTCCCGAAAGAATTTTCCGGGCCCCCCCCACCACGACCCCCGATGTCGGAGGGCCTGTAATGTAAAGGTACATTGTAAAAATAATCTGTAATGGCAAGTATAATGAGGCACCTCATGTACCATATTGAAAGAAATTGATATGTATTGCACTTTATGTAATATCCTATTTAATTGTTATGTAATGTATTTTTACAAATCTTATGAATAAAGTATATTTTTGGGCAAAAAAATTACCTCTTCTGCCTCCCAGGACCTACTCCGGAGGCTGTCAAGGCTACAGTCAGCCAAACCGGTCCACATAAAGTCTGATGAAAACTCATTGACCTGAAACGTTAACTCTGTTTCTCTCTCCACAGATGCCACCAGACCTGCTGAGTATTTCCAGCACTTTCTGTTTTTATTTCAGATTTCCAGCATCCGCAGTATTTTACTTTTATTTTACTGGTCTAGAGAAAACTGGCAAGCTGCCTCAGGAATCCCGACAGACACCCACAGCTCACCAGAATTATTCAGACGAGGCCCATGGCCAAATTACAAATGAGCCTTAGGAGATTGTATAATGGGCAGTTGATCCAATATCACCTGTTATAAACTATTGCCAAAAATTTGAAATATTGAAAATAGTTATTGGCAGTACAGGGACTCAAATACACACAACTTCATAGTTAAGAGGCAACTGTGTTACTGGTCCATGCAGTCTGGGCTTTCGTAGCCAGAAAGATAAGTGTACTGTAAGTCATTGGTCTGTAATGCATCTCCATGCATCATGTTTGTTATTGTTCCAGGAGTAGAGGAGTTATGTTGAATTGGTCATTGGGTACCAATACCTCATTACAAATGTTGGTTATACAAAGCACCAAAAGAGGATTCTTGTTCTATTTTTAGTTGCTGTGCAAGGGTCCATGAACCAGCATTAATATCAGGAGAAAGTGGTGCTCCCAGTGCTACAGCACACAAAAAACATAAGATTATTTCTTTCTTCAAAATATATTTCTCCTATCCATGACAGATCAAGAGCCCATTAATCTGATGATCTTCTCACAAAAAGAAATTTACTTTTTAAAACATCTTCAACCAATGTCCTTTACCTTCCACTATGAGGAGATATGTTCCTTGGCATAAAAGACTAAATAGCAATGCTAGCATCAGGAAACCTTTCCAGCCACGTTGAAATACATTCTTCCTGAGGTATAGAGGCAGCTTTGCATTGAACCATAATAAATTGAACACAAAATGATTCTCCTGATAATCTAATTTTTCATACATGAAATACATCCTGATGTAAGTTACTGCACTATTATGATATATTTTTCAGTCATTGAACTACTTTGAACCTTGCTTATTCTAATGGTTACCACTTTATGTTGCTGCATGAAGAGTATTGTTGTATTTATAAAGGAACAATCTATTTGCAATGAATTTGATGTAATATATCCCCAATAAGAAGGAAACTACATTGATAACTGTTTTTTGCTTGAAAATGCACTAATTAGATGAAAGGGAATACAGGGTCACTCCAAGTCCCTGTTTACATGCCATTGACTCTGAGGCCTCTCTGGAATCTGGTTGAGTTCTCAGCTGCTTCCACTGCTTTTTCACACTTCCTAGTTTGATGGCTGTGTCTCATTCCAAGAATGCCATCACTGAAGGAATGCAGGATGCAGCATTCCTGTAAATCTGCTGTTAATAAACGATACTGACAACTGGATACGAAAACAGAAGAACACGTACTATTCCAAACACATCTTCATTTCGCTATTACTCATTAGCATTAAACAGGTGAGACACAATTAATCTAAATTCCTTTGCATTGAAAGAATTACACATTTTTTGTTTCCCTCTACAATAGTGATTGCTGCTAGCTAGTCTTAGTCTGATAATCTTTTGTTTGCATGACCATTTTGTGGTCTACAGTTCTCTTTTTTATCTCATTAGCATTTTTCTAATATTTCCTTAAAAATACCAGTGTCCACACTGGCTGTTGTGCTGGTACAGGTATTTCCTGAGAGGCATCTTAAGATTGTTATTTTCTGTGCACATCATATGCTGCCATAACGTTGAAAAGGCGTGCAGTTCTTATGTCAAAAAAATTGCCTAACTCTCTGAGAGCTGTTATAATCACAACCCATTTCCCATAAGCTAATTAGCACACTAATAGCAATTTCAAAAACTGGAAACTAATAAATTCTCAGGAACTGCAGTATATTCACACGAGTGCTAAGTGAGATTAGGAACGAAACCTACACAGAGATGACGGTATTCATGAGCCAATCATTGATTATCGGGAGGTTCAAAAACAAGTCAACCCGCTATTTTTGACAATGGTGACAACATAAACCAGAGTAACTACAGATCTATTAATCTTACAATAAATTGAGAAACGCAGAATTAATCATTAGAACCAAACTTAACAAATGCCTCCATAAAATTAGTAGAGTATATGGTGGTCCAGATGGTTTCAGAAGGGGTGATCCAGCTTGATCAACCTCAACAATTTTTTTTGTCAAACCAACACCAACATGATAGTGTGAAGCCCTACCATAAAATAGCGCTGATTTTTAAAGGCTCCACTGGTGATGCAGCCTCAATACCGGAGGTTGCAGGTTGCAAAATCTGATCCTGATGCACACACAACTGTGTTTTGCAAAGCAAAATTTACAGGGACAAAATGAGGCCATGCTAAAAACATGCATGAGCCTCATGGTAAGAAAGATTTACATTTGGTCCCAAACTGAATTTCACATCTTTGATCAAAGCCACCTTTACCTTGCCCTGGGACATGACCTCGTAAAAGAAAAAAAAACTGACCCCCCCCCCCACCGCCCCACCCCTGCAGTTATTGTCAGGTAGGTGTGCCAGGCCCCAGGGCTTGTAGAAATTGCTGGTGCCATTTTAGAGGGCAAGGCCAATCAGGTAATGTCAACTTGATCACTCTTTACCATCTAAGGTGAGGTCATTTCACCTCTCTCTCTGCAAATGGGGTTGAGCAAGTGCCAGCGGGAGGGCATGGAGCACCTGTCAGGCAGGCTGAACTGCCTGGCATCCTCTATGTGGCATCCTCTTCTTCCGAAAATGTTAGGTTTTTCATTGGGAATAGAGTTGAAGGCAAAAATATAATAACAATGGACAACTGTCTCAAAGGGATATTTTCTGCCAGCAGAAAATCAAAAATAAAATAACATAAACAGACCCAAAGTGGCCTAAGAACATTTAACTTTAACATGCTGTGCTATTTAAATGTTCACCCATCCATATGGTCCAATCCTATCGACCCTAGATGGCAGGTTTCATAGGCATGGCTTGGACTTAGTGTCCAACACATCAGTACTCTACGAAATGGAGTGGGGGACTTCCCTGTTCCTCTTACAGATGGGACCTTCCACTGCCCACTGCAACCTTGACTAGAAACTGGTTTTGCTCCCTTGAACCCCACAAATAAACCTTTACACTTAACATCCAGGGCCTCAGCTTAATGCCCACCAGGTTTGCTAACCACAGTGCACACAGCGGATGCTGCGCTCATTAGCCATTAAAACTGCAGACAGGATCCCAATTGTAATAAACCCACCTGAGTTAGACGTCCAAAAAAATGCAGTGTTAAATTGCTCACAGGACAGGAATCGAGTGCATTCATTTGAACTCCCAACAGAAGGAGTTAAAAATTCCTCTTTTATGTGGAGAAGAACTTTCTCCTGTCACTACTAAATTTGCCTTTTACCATTCTGAACATGTGTCTCTTCATCATAATCTCGCAATTTAATTTTAAGCAATTTTCTGGATTTACCTTTTCTATACATAGGAACATAAGAACAGAAGTAGGCCATTCAGCCCCTCGGACCAGTTCCACCATTTGGTGAGATCATGGCTGTTCTGTATCTCAATTCCACCAACCATATCCCTTAAAACCCTTGGCTAGCAAAAATCCATGGAACTCATATTTACAATTAAATGAGCTAGTATCAATCGCTTTTTGTGGGCCACAGTTCCAAACTTTTACTACCTTTTGCATGAAGAATTGTTTCCTAACTTCCCTCCTAAATGTCCTAACCTGGAGTTTAAGGTTATGTCCCCTTGTCCTAGATTCCTGCATCAGTGGAAAAAGTTTCTTTCTATCTACACTGTCATTTTCTTTCAAAATCCTAAAATCCTCAAACAACTTAGCCCTTAACCTTCTATACTCCAGGGAATACAAGCCTGATTTATGTAATCTCTCTTCATAGTCTAACCCTTGGAGCTCTGGTAACAATCTGGTGAATTTATGCTATACTCCTTCCAAAGCTAATATATCTTCCTAAGGTGCCATTGGCATTCTTGTATACCCCTATACAATCAGGGCCCTCATCAGTGGAATTCCCAATAGACAGGGGTAGGGCGGGACTTCCAGCTGCTGGGTCAATCCAACCGTGTTTCCATTCCATTTTGCTGGGTCTGATGTAATTAAGTATTCCAGGTGGGTTGCCAGCACTGTGTGCACCTTCAGTTGGGAGACCACCACTGTGTGTGAGGGATAACCTACTGTATTTCACTTGCAGCAGCTGCTTAAAGGGTCAGGCCAAAAACAGCACAAAATGATTCTTCCTAAATATTGTCCTACTTCAAAAAACACATTGGGGGACAGGTGAGAGGCTGCAGAAGGGCACCATAAGTTGGAAAAAGTCAAAGACATACCCTATTATTATGTCCATCACCTGGATCCAACCACCAAAAGACCCCAAATGCTGCTTCCATGCAGACATTGTTCCTCAGGCGAGCAGCTGTGGCGATGACTAAGGAAAATAGATTACCAGACGAAACCCCACTTTCCTGACATCATTTATATACAATGTGGTGGGCAAATGGCACTATTTTTAGTGCTGGGGATTCACCAGAAGGCCTCCGAGCTCATCTTCCTCTATTTTTCACCTTTATACCACCTTAGCACTATTCAGGAGGAAAATCTAGGCCCACTTCTTTGATGTTTTCTTGCTTTTCTTGTTGATTTCAGAGTTTTCTTACTTTTGCTCTGGCTGCTCATATCATTTAATTTTACATACGAACTTACATAGATATGAACATACAAATTAGGAGCAGTAGTAGGCCACTCAGCCCTTCGAGCCTGCTCCGCCATTCAATAAGTTCATGGCTGAACTGATTACTCCACATTCCCACCTACCCCCGATAACCTTTCACCCCCCCCTTGCTTATCAAGAATCTATCAACTCTGTCTTAAAAATATTCAAAGACTCTGCTTCCACCCCCTTTTGAGGAAGAGCATTCCAAAAACTCACGACCCTTTGAGAGAAAAAAATTCTCCTCATCTCTGTCTTAAATAGGCAACCTCTTATTTGTAAACAGTGATCCCTAGTTCTAGATTCTCCCACAAGGAGAAACATCCATTCCACATCCACCCTGTCAAGACCCCTCAGGATCTTATATGTTTCAATCAAGTTGCTTCTTACTCTTCCAAATTCCATTGGATACAAGCCTACCCTGTCCAATCTTTCCTCATAAGACAGCCCGCCCACTCCAGGTATTAGTCTAGTAAACCTTCTCTGAACTGCATCCAATGAATTTACATCCTTCCTTAAATAAGGAGACCAATACTGTACACAGTATCCAGATGTGGTCTCACCAATGCCCTGTATAGCTGAAGCATAACCTCCCTACTTTTATATTCAATTCCCCTCGCAATAAATGATAACATTCTATTAGCTTTCCTAATTACGTGCTGTACCTGCGTCGTAACCTTTTCGCGATTCATGCACGAGGACACCCAGATCCCTCTGCATCCGAGAGCTCTGCAATCTCTCACTGTTTATATTTATATTTATATGTTATATTTATATATAGGCCAGTTAGCTTGATGTCTGTCATGGGGAAGGTGTTAGAATCGATCATTAAGGAGGCTATAGCTGGGCACTTGGAAAAACTCAAGGTAATTGGGAATAGTCAGCATGGTTTTGTGAAAGGGAAATCATGTTTAACCAACTTATTAGAGTTTTTTGAAGAAGAAACACGCACTGTGGATAAAGGGGAGCCCGTTAACGTACTGTACTTGGATTTCCAGAAGGCGTTTGACAAGGTGCCACATAAAAGTTTATTGCACAAAATAGGAGCTCATGGTTTAGTGGGTAACATATTAGCATGGATAGAAGATTGGCTGGCTGGCAGAAAACAGAGAGTATGCATAAATGGGCCCTTTTCTGATTGGCAGGATGTGATGAGTGGAGTCCCACATGGGTCTGTGCTGGGGCCTCAACTTTTTGCAATTTATATCAATGACTTAGATGAGGGGAGCGATAGCTTGGTAGCTAAATTTGCAGATGACACAAAGATAGGTAAGAAACTATGTTGTGAAGAGGGCATAGGAGGTTGCAGACCAATATAGATAGGTTCAGTGAGTGGGCAAAAGTCTGGCAGATGGAGTATAATGTGGGAAAATGTGAAGTTGTTCACTTTGGCAGGAAGAATAAATAAAGCAGAATTCTGACGTGCAGAGGGATCTGGGTGTTCTAGTGCATGAGTCACAAAAAGTTAGTATACCGGTACAGCAAGTCATAAAGAAGGCTAATGGAATGCTATCCTTTATTACGAAAGGAATTGAAAATAAAAGGATGTTATGTTTCAGTTATACAGGGCATTGGTGAGACCACATCTTGAATACTGTGTGCAGTTTTGGTCTCCATATTTAAGGAAGGATGAGTATGTGTTGGAGGTGGTTCAGAGGAGGTTTACTAGATTTATACCTGGAATGAGCAGGTTGTCTTATGAGGAAAGGCTGGACAGACTGGGCTTATTTTCACTGGAGCTTAGAAGAGTGAAGGGAGACTTGATTGAAGTATATAAGATCCTGAATGGTCCTGACAAGGTAGATGTGGAAAAGATGTTTCCTCTTGTGGAGGAGTCCAGAATTAGGCGGCACTGTTTTAAAATTAGGGGTCGCCCTTTTAGGACAGAGATGAGGAGAAATATTTTCTCTCAGAGGATTGTGCGACTTTGGAACTCTGCCTCAGAAGGTGGTGGAGGTGGGGTCATTGAATATTTTTAAGGCGGAAGTAGATAGATTCTTGTTAGGCAAGGGGATCAAAGGTTATTGGGGGTAGATGGGAGTGTAGAAATCGAGACACAAACAGATCAGCAATGATCTTATTGAATGGCGGAGCAGACTCAAGGGGCCGAATGACTTACTTCTGCTCCTAATTCGTATATTCATATGTTCGTATGTAATATGCTTCTTTTTTATTCTTCCTGCCAAAATGGACAACTTCACATCTTCCTACATTATACTCTATTTGCCAAATCTTTGCCCACTCACTTAACCTATCTATATCCCTTTGTAGCCTCCTTATGTCCTCTTCACAACTTACTTTCCTACCTATCTTTGTGTCATTAGCAAATTTAGCAACCATACCTTCAGTCCCTTCATCTAAGTCATTTATGTAAATTGTAAAAAGTTGAGGCCCCAGCACAGATCCCTGTGGCACACCACTCGTCACGTCTTGCCAACCAGAATATGACCCATTTACACCTACTCTCTGTTTCTTGTTAGCTAGCCAATCTTCTATCCATGCCAATATGTTACTCCCTACATCACAAGCTTTTATTTTTTGCAATAACCTTTGATGTTATTGTCAAATGCCTTCTGGAAATCGAAGTACCATATATCCACCAGCCCCTCATCCACAGCACATGTACCTCTCTCCAAAAACTCCAATAAATTGGTTAAACATGATTTTCCTTTCACAGAATCATGTTGACACTGCCTAATTACCTTGAATTTTTCTAAATGCCCTGCTATAACGTCTTTAATAATAGCTTTTAACATTTTCCCTTAGATGTTAAGCTAACTGGCTTGTAGTTTCCTGCTTTCTGTCTCCCTTTTTGAATAAAAGAGTTACATTGGCTATTTTCTAATCTAAAGGAACCTTCCCTGAATCTAGGTAATTTTGGAAAATTAAAACCAATGCATAAACTATCTCACTAGCCATTTCTTTTCAGACCCTAGGATGAAGTTCATCAGGACCCAGGGACTTGTCAGCCCTCAGCTCCAACAATTTGCATAGTACCACTTCCCTGGTGATTGTAATTTTCTTGAGTTCCTCGCTCCCTTCCATTTCCTGACTTACAGCCAATTCTGGGATATTACTTGTATCCTCTATAGCAACATACCTGTTCAATTCATCTGCCATTTCCTTATTAGCCATTACTAATTCTCCAGACTCACTTTCTATAGGACCAACGCTCACTTTGTTAACTCTTTTCTTTTTTAAATATCTATAGAAACTCTTACTATCTGTTTTTATATTTCTAGCTAGCTTTCTCTTGTACTCTAATGTTTCCCTCCTTATCAATCTTTTAGTCATTCTTTGCTGTTTTTTATATTCTGTCCAATCTTCTGACCTGCCACCCATCTTTGCGTAAATATGCGCTTTTTCTTTAAGTTTGATACTACCTTTCACTTTTTTAGTTAACCACGGATGACGGGTCCTCCTCTTGGAATTTTCCTTTCTCGTTGGAATGTATCTATTCTGTGCATTCTGAAATATCCCCTTAAATGTCTGCCACTGCATCTCTATTGACATATCCCTTAACCTAATTTGCCAGTTCACTTTAGCTAGCTCTGCTTTCATGCCCTCGGAATTGCCCTTATTTAAGTTTCAAATACTAGTCTCGGACCCACTCTTCTGTCCCTCAAATTGAATGTAAAATTCAATCATATTATGATCGCTGCTACCGAGGGGCGCCTTAACTATGAGGTCATTAATTAATCCTATCTCGTTGCACTATGCATGTCTAGTATAGCCTGCTCTCTGGTTGGCTCCAGTACATACTGTTCCAAGAATTTATCCTGAAAACATTCTATGTACTGCTCATCTAGGGTATATCTGCTCATCTGATTTTTCCAGTCCATATGTAAGTTAAAATCCCCCATGATTATCGCCATACCTTTCTGACAAGCTGCCATTATTTCTTCCTTTATACCACATCCTACAGTGTGGTTAATGTTAGTTAGTCTGTACACCATTCCCACAAGTGATTTCTTGCCTTTATGATTTTGCATCTCTACCCAAACTGCTTCTACATCCTGATTTCCTGAGCTTAGATCATCTCTCTCTATTGCTCTAATACCATCATTAATTACCAGAGCCAACCCTCTACCTTTTCCAAGCTTCCTGTCCTTTCTCAGAGACTGTACCACCACAGACAACAGTGGGATCTCAACACTCTTTTAATACCCTACATGAACAGGTATAAGCAGGAAATCTACCCATTCCTAGTGTTTGGTCCCAGAAAATGGAGATCACCATGTAAATAGGGGTTTGAAATAAAAATAAAGCTTACTCACCATGGCATTAATCTCCCAATCTTTGTCCATTTACTTTTACTGATTAAATATCCAACAGCTGGATCAGTAATAGCATCCCAAGCTCTTCCGATGAACAATACTAAAGAAGCATGAAATGGAGTTATCTGAAAACAAGAATGAAAAGTATTTGTAACAGTAAGTAGAACACAGAATTACAGCTAACACAATATAAACACAGAGACTGGGTGAGGCACAGCACTCCGTTTTCACTTCTTTGACTTGAGTTTAAGTAGGCTGACAGGATTAACGTACTCCTTCTCAGATGCCTGTAAGGATCCTATGTGAAATCTTAACCCAACAGATTTTCAGGGATCATTCTCACACAGAATAAAACTCTTTCTGGGTTCAAGTCCCACTCCAGGGCTTGAGCACAAAAATCAAGGCTGACAATCCAATGCAGTACCGAGGGAGTGCTGCACTGTAGCAAGTGCCATTTTTTGGATGAGATGTTAAACCGCGGCCCCATCTACTTGCTTGGATGGATGTAAAAGATCCCATGGCAATATTTTGAAGAAGAACAGGGGAGTTATCCCCAGTGTCCTGGCAAATATTTATCCCTCAATCAACATCATAAAAACAGATTATCTGGTCATTATTACCTTGCTGTTTGTGGGAGCTTGCTGTGTGCATACCAGCTGCTGCATCACAACTGTGACTACAACAGTACTTCATTGTCATAGAGAGATACAGCACCGAAACAGGCCCTTCGGCCCAACGAGTCCACGCCGACCATCAACCACCCATTTATACTAATCCTACATTAATCCCATTTTTTCCCTCTCACTTTCCCACCTTCCCTCAATTCTCCTACCACCTACTTACACTAGGGGCAATTTTTTTACATTGGCCCATTTACCTATCAACCCACAAGTCTTTGGCATGTGGGAGGAAACCAGAGCACCCAGAGGAAGGAGAACTTGCAAACTCTACACAGGCAGTACCCAGAACCGAACCCAGGTCACTGGAGCTGTGCAGCTGCAGTGCTAGCCATTGTACTGCCCTGTAAAGTGCTTTCTCTGTAAAGTGCTTTGAGATGTCCGATGGTCATGAAAGGCATGCTATAAATGTAAGTCTTTCTTTTTAAATAGAGGCTTAGCAGTCGCTCAGAGTGGTCACAAGAATGGCACTTATGGGGAAATGATAAAGGTGTATTCTCTTTAAGTTGGGCTTAAGAAACACTGGCCCTGAATTTCCTGAAAACTTGAAGCGTATCTACGGCATACATCGTTTCAATGATGCAGATGTTCAAGGAAATTATGGCATGAGTGATTCAAGGCCATTATTTATGGCATGCCAAAAAATTTCTGAGATCCTCTGCACTGCTTCACCATGGCCATCACCAAAACAGTGAGAATCTTATTATCATGGTTCTGCCTCCCCATAAAAACAATGGCGATATCCAGTTTGCTGGATTAACACTGCTTTGATCACCATTGTCACTTAGACGGAACTAAACCAACATGGTGGTCTGGTATTGGTGTCATTTATTGCTCCAAGATCACTTTTCCTTCAGCATAGCTATTGTTTAACTGAATTTAGCTGATTTATTTAGCTAAAACAAAAAATAATTGACTTTTGGACATACGAGCTGGAAAGTTTGCTGTTAGATGGAATTTAATGTTCGTATCAATTCACTAATCGCAGGTCCTTTAACAGTGTTAGTCACTCATTTTAACATTAAACACTCACTCACCCCACCACCGACGCACCATGTTTGCTGTGTGTACCATCTAAGAGTTGCACTGTGGAAACACACCAAGGATTTGTTGAACACACCTTCCTAACACATGACATCTACCACCTAGAGGAACAAGGGCAGAAGGCACATGGGAACACCACCACCTGCGAGTTCCCCATTATGTCACACACCGTTCTGACTTGGAAATATATCATAGTCCCTTCACTGTTGCTGGGTAAAAATCCTGGAACTGCTTAACTAACAGCACTGTGGGAGTACCTACACCACACACACTGCAGTGGCTTAAGAAAGTGACTCACCACCATGTTCTTAAAGGCAATTAGGAATGTGCAATAAATGCTGACCTTGCCAGTAATGCCCATAAGAACACAAGAAGTAGGAGCAGGAGTAGGCCATTTGGCCCTTCGGGCCTGCTCCGTCATTCAATAAGATCATGGCTAGTCTGATTGTGGCCTTAACTCCACTTTCCCCCCATAACCCTTGACTCCCTTGTAGATCAAAAATCTGTCTAACTCAGTCTTGAGTATATTCAATGACCTAGCCTCCACTGCTCTCTGGGGTAGAGAATTTCAAAGATTGACAATCCTCTGAGAAGAAATTCCTCCTCATCTCTGTCTTAAATGGAAAAGCCCTTATTTTGAAACTGTGTCCCCTAGTTCTAGTTTCCCCCACGAAACATCCTCTCAGCATCTACCCTGTCAAACCCCCTCAGAATCTTATGTGTTTCAATAAGATCACCTCTTATTCTTCTAAACTCTAATGGGTATAGGCCCAACCTACTCAACCTTTCCTCTTAAGGCAAACCCTTCATCCCAGCAATCAACCTAGTGAACCTTGTCTGAACTGCTTCCAATGCAAATATATCCCTCCTTAAATAAGGAGACCAAAACTGTATGCAGTAGTCCAGGTGTCGTCTCACCAATGTCCTATACAGTTGTAGCAAGACCTCCCTACTTCTATGCTCCATTTCCCTTGCAATAAAGGCCAGAGCATTCCATTTGCCTTCCTAATTACTTGCTGTACCTGCATGTTAACTTATTGTGATTCATGTGTGAGGAAACTCAGATCGCTCTGTACTGCAGCACTTTTTCCCAAAAACATACTTTATTCAAAAAAAATTTTAAAAATACATTACAAAACAATACAAATTGGACATTTCATAAAGCACAATAAGGATCAGTTTCTTTCAATACAGTACATCTACAAGATGCACTACAACAATGCACCAAGGCTCCTTAGACAGCACCTTCCAAATGCACGACCTCTACCACCTCGAAGAACAAGAGCAGCAGATGCATGGGAACATCACCACCTGCAAGTTCCCATCCAAGTCACACACCATCCTGACTTGAAACTATATCGCCATTCCTTCACTGTCGCTGGGTCAAAATCCTGGACCTCCCTTCCTAACAGCACTGTGGGTGTACCTACCTCACATGGACTGCAGCGGTTCAAGAAGGCAGCTCACCACCACCTTCTCAAGGGCAATTAGGGATGGGCAATAAATATGGCATAGCCAGTAACGCCCACATCCCATGAATGAATTTAAAAAAAATGAGGTGCCTCACTACTCTTGCCATTTCAGGTTATATATTTACACTGTAATTTGCATTACATATCAAAAACATTTTCTGGTGTATACAGCCCGAGGGGTTTTACATGAGTTCCAGCCCCTTGGTATACTATGGCAGGAGGGCACTACACAGTGGGCTTTCCCCATTGAGCCTTCTCAGCAGCTGCAGCAAGCTTTAGTGCATTCCTCAGCACATAGTCCTGGACCTTGGAATGTTCCAGTCTGCAACACTCAGTTGTGGACAACTCTTTGCACTGGAAGACCAGCATGTTTTGGGCTGACCAAAGACCATCACCGAATTGATGGAACTCCAGCAGCAGTTGATGTTTATCTCAGTGTACATCTCTGGGAACAGCCCGTAGAGCACAGAGTCCTGCGTTATGGAGCTGCTCGGGACGAACCTCGAAAAAAATCACTGCATCTCTTTCCACACCGGCTTTGCAAAGGCACATTCCAGAAGGAAGTGGATGGTGGTCTCGTCCCCACCACAGCCACCTCAAGGGCAGCGTGTGGACGCAATGAGTCTCCGAAGTGAAAGATGGATCTGATGGGAAGGGCCCTTCTCATCACAAGACCAGCTATGTCTTGGTGCTTGTTTAAAAGTTCTGGCGATGAGGCTTTCTGCCAAATGAGTTTTACACTCTGTTTAGGGAGCCATCCGACAGGATCCACCATCTCCTTTTCCTTTCCTTCAGGACATTAAGTGCAGACCACCACTGCCTGATGGACTTGTGGTCAAAGGTATTTTTCTGTACAAACTTTTCTACGAGGGACAGGTGGTACGGCACGGTCCAACTGAATGGAGTGTTCTGCAGCAATGTGGCCAGACCCATCGCAACACCGGGAACAGATAGAACGCCGGCATGTAGTGACACTTGATGTTTGCATACTGGGATTGATGCCGCCACAGACAAAGGTGGCCATCAAGATAGGGGCGACGTTGGGTACGTTTTTTCCCCCTTTATCTAGAGGTCTGAACATTGTGTCCCTGAGGACACGGTCCATTTTCGATCTCCAGATAAAGCGGAAGATGGCTCGGGTGATTGTCATGGCACAGGATTGGGGTATGGGCCAGAACTGCGCCATGTACAACAACACCGAGAGCGCCTCACACCTGATGACCAGGTTCTTACCCGCAATGGAGAGGGAGTACCGCTACTACAGGACCAGTTTCTGTTTCACCATGGCTGCTTGTTCCTTCCAGTTGTTAGCGCATGCCCCGGCCCCTCCGAACCCTATCCCCAGCACCTACAGGTAGTCTGGCCTGACGGTAAAGGGGACAATGGATCAGTCAACACAGTTCCCAAAAAAACATGGCCTCGGCCTTGCGGCTATTTACTTTGGCTCCTGAGGCCAGTTCGAACTGGTCACAGATACTCATCAGCCTGTGAACTGACAGCAGATCCGAGCAGAAGACGGTATTACGACCAGATGAAGAGGGGGTCTCAGGCTCCCCTCTTGCCCTTTCTCTGGTTTGGCTGTAACAGGGTTTATCTTTTAAATCACAGTGATTTTAGCTAACCACCTCAGTGAGCCATCACTGCACTCTCATTACAATTACAAATAAACCAATCAGACAGGTTTTATTAGGTTTAAACAAGAAAGATGTAATTTTATTAGCCTCATCACTCTAACCCGGTTAAAATTACTAAAATATGCGAAGCAACCACGCTCGCATGCATACAAGAGGCACACACACACAAATAGATAGAGGAGAAGAAAGAATTGAGGGGGGGGCGTTGAAGTAGAGTTTGCAATAAATGGAATACAAATACAGTTCTTAGTGTCCTTGCGGTAGTGTCCTTGATTGAAGTGAAGGTCTTGGAGTCCTCACTGAGGACAGGTGCACAATTTCAGGCTTGCTTCTCTGGTACCAGAAGGCTGAAGAAGGGCTTTGTCTGTAGTCTTGAAGTTTAAGCTGCCACCATGAGTTCCCTGGGATTTTGCTGGAGAGAGAGAGAGACAGAGAGAGAGGTCTTCTCCTTGGTGTTCAAATTGCAATCTTTTTCACTCTGAGGCACAATTCAAAAGCCCCAGTCTTACCAGCAGGTAGATCATGTGACCATCTCTTTGTTTGAAAAAATAACTTCTTGCAGGGTTGTTGGATTTCAAAGTATCTCAGACCTACTCGGTGGGGGTGGAGTTTGGCTCTTACAAAGTCAAAGGGGTGTTGATGTCTTTTGATCATCATTATTGACAAAACCAATCTCGCTAATTGGATCAGGGAGCACTCTCATCGTCTCTCTATTCAACTGTCTCTCAGCTAGTCCTTGTCTTCTCAGAACGCAAATGTGCAGCCATCTTTTAGCTGTTCAGTTCTGCTTCTTTTCTCTGCAAAAAGTAATTTGCAATGCCCAGTAAAAACGTTTGAAGCAGTGTCCCATATGATGAAATTAATATGTTTCCATTTGGCAGGTGTGATTTCCGTCACAAAGATGACATCATCCATGTACGGGGAGGCTTTGACCTGAGTGCATCTGCTGCCTGGGATTGTCACCCCTCTTATGCCCATATCCTTCCTTATGAACTCAGAAAAAGGTTCAATACAGCAACCAAACAAGACAGAGAGAGGACAGATCATCTTGGAGGCCATCGCGGCAAAGAGAGAGGCCTGCTGGCTCTTCAGTTCTTGGAGATCCTTCTTGACGTCAACCCCCATTGACTGCAGCTTCTGCATTCTTTTCTGGAGTCTGGACATTTCCCTTTGTTTCTCCCTCGCCCTCTGAACACCTTTGAGGATGAAGAATCTCTTGATGTTCACCTTGATCGCTTCCCAACAGTGTGACTCAAAGAGAAGTTTCACGGTCCTCCAACCTTTGTAATCCCTTTTGAGTTCCTCAATATTCTCTGGGTCAACGGTTTCACATTCAGCTTCTATGTCACTGTAGGAGGAGGCAGTGGTCAGAGAAGAACATTGGCTTGACGTTGGTGGATCTGACCGTGAATGCTCGGGAGCCAAACAGGAAGTGAATCCTGGAACGGATGGACCCATCTGGTCTTGACCAGGTGTATCTACGCTGCGCTTCATCTGCAGAGTTGATGAAGACATTGTGCAGCTTGGCATCTTTTACTGTTTCCATCAGGAGTCTGGATGTGGCATCCATTTGGCTGCGGCCCTGCTGGATCATCCAGTCACATCGATGATGCAGTTGAAGCCACCGTCTGGAATGACCGGCCTGAATGTCGCCAGCAGCAGTGGGAGCTGTTGAAGGACGGTCAGCCGCTCGCTGTTTTGAACCAGGGTGTACACGTTGTTAACTGGGGAAGAATGTTTTTGTACATTAAGTTTGCTATGAAGAGGCGACCACCCACCACCTCCTTAACTTCGGAAGTGGTGAAGTTGCCTCCACTCAGCAGAATACCCATGCCAGAGGAATGGGAATCGTTTCCCCCTGAACAGATCAATGGCCCATGCGACCATCATCGTGACCATTGCCTGTGGGTGCTGAGGTGTGTTACTTCACACTCCTGCAGAAACAGAAGGTTGGCTTTGACCTTGGCAAGGTACACCGAAGTTGAAACACATCATGTAGTAGAATTAACGCTATGCAGGTTAATGGAAGCAATTTTTAAACCCATTATAACTGTATGTTGCTTACCACTCTAGGTATCATTATGAGTCCCAGCCCTTGGCTATATTCCTGCATACCCATAGTGTTTGCATACTGTTGCACAGTTGTTAGGCTCAGCAAAATGTCCTGGTCACTCTCAGGGGATTTGTTCCACCAGGGTGACATTGGGGTGGTGGTGGAGGGGGTGGTCTTGTAAGCAGCAAGGTTTGGACTGCCCTCTACTAATGGTGTCTTTCCCCTCTGGGAAATCGAGGACATTGCTGCTCCCAGCTTCCTGGAGCTGGGCTGTGCTGGGCACTTCACTACTCACGGTTTCTCAGAGCTGAGGTGCACTAGGCATCTTGCTGCACTCAGCGCTTTGGGGTTAGGATGCACTGGGCCCTTTACTGCATCCAGTGTTTCGGAGCCGGGGGGCCTTCTTTTCCGGCTCCATTGTGTTCTGCCAGTTTTTTTCCTTCATGTTGTCTTTCCTGCCCTTCCTCATCCGATGAGGAGCAGCCGCTTTAGTCCGTTTCAGTCATTAGCCTCCTCTTGCCACTGGTTTGAGTGGTGGCCTGTTCCCTTTTTTTGGCCTTAATCTTTGTGGTTTTCTTCTTAACTACTTGCCACTCACCCGGTTCCCCTCTGCTGGCTTCTCCTCCATTGATTTTGTCTACTGAGGAGGCTCAGGGCACGGGGTTGGTGTTTGGCAGCTTGCTGAAGCTCCCCCTTCTTTCTTCTCCTTGTCTTTCATAGGCAAATTTCCCTTGCTGGGAGGATTGGTGGGGGAAAGGTTACCGATCTCCTTCGCAGCACCTGCCATGTTCGCCGTACCTTCCTCCTGCAACCCCCTTCCCACCTTGATTCTCGCCGTCTGTGCATAACACCCCTTAAGATAGGGTCTTCTGATTTGGTCAGTGGTCAGGGACAAGAGAGTGTGGCTGCAGCTGTGGCAGGTAAGGGGACCCAAAGGGCAGGAGTGCACAAGCCTCAGCCAACAAGTTTGAGGTTCTTTCAGCTTGTTCGGATGAGAGTGGGGGCTGCAGAGTGGATGAGCTAACTGAGCATGGCACTGTGGGAAAGGAAGGCATTCAAGTGGAGGGAGCAAAAAGGAATGTAGTGGTAGTAAGGGGACAGTATAGTGAGGGGAATTGACACTGTTCTCTGCAACAAAGAGCGAGAGTCCAGAATGCTGTGTTGCCTGCCCAGCGCCAGGGTTCAGGACACCTGCTCAGGGCTGGAGGGGAAGGATCCAGGCATCATGGTCCATGTAGGTACCAATTACATAGGCAGGACAAGGAAGGAGGTTCTGAATAGTCAGTATGAGGAGCTAGGTACCAAATTAAGAAGCAGAACCTCAAAGGTAATAATATCTGGATCTCTGGATAAAGACATATAATCTCTGATTACCTAAGTCACTTGCAAATTGGCATATGACAAATAAGATTAGAGAAATGAATGTGTGGCTCCAGAACTGGTGTGGTAGAAGTGGGTTCCGGGTCATGGGACACTGGCACCAGTACTGGGGAAAGTGGGGCCTGTACCGTTGGGACGGTCTACACTTGAACCGTATTGGGGCTGGTGTTCCAGCGAGCCACATAACTAGGGAAGTAGAGAGAGTTTTAAACTAAATAGTGGGGGCAATGGGTTCAAATTTGGGAAGATCTGGGAAATCAAAGAGTAGAGACAAAGCAAGAGAGAAAGGTGTTAATATGGGAAATGATAAACAGACCATGACAGGAAGGGATAGAGAATACAAATCTACGAGTAAATCAACAGTCAAGACTAGATGTTACAAAAATAATAAAAGGACAAAACTAAATGCTTCTGTATTTGAATGCACAGAGCATTCAAAACAAAACAGATGAACTGGTAGTGCAAATAGAAATAAATAAGTCCGAGCTGATAAACATTATGGAGACATGGATGCAGGGTGACATAGATTGGGACCTGAATATTGAAGGGTACATGGCATACAGGAAACTAGAAAAAGGTGGAGGGGTGGTTCTGTTAATTAATGATGGTATTAGCACATTAGAGAGGGATGACCTAAGTTCAGGAAACCAGGATATCGAAGCGGTTTGGGTAGAGATGAGAAATGATAAAGACAAGAAGTCACTCGTGTGAGTGATGCTCAGGCCCCCTAACAGTAATCACATGGTAGGACAGAGTTTAAAGGAAGAAATAATGGGAGCTTGTCAGAAAAGTACATCAATGATCATGGGGGGATCTTAATCTACATTTTGACTGGAAAAATCAGATGGGCAAAGGTAGCCTAGATGAGGAGTTCATAGAATTTTTTCAGGCTAGTTTCTTAGAACAGCACGTTCTGGAGCCAACCAGAGAGCAGGCTGTACTAGACCTGGTGTTGTACAACGAGATAGGATTAATTAATGGCCTCATTGTGCAGGCGCCCCTTGGTAGCAGATAATATGATTGAATTTTACATTCAGTTTGAGGGAGAGAGAATGGGTCCAAGATTAGTATTTTAAACTTAAACAAAGGCAATTATGAGGGCATGAAAGCAGAGCTAGCTAAAGTGAACTGGCAAATTATGTCAATAGAGATGCAGTGTCAGACATTTATGGGGATACTTCAAAATACACAGAATAGATACATTCCAATGAGAAAGAAAAATTCCAAGGGGAGGACCCACCATCCATGGTTAACTAAAAAAGTTAGAGATGGTATCAAACGTAAAAGAGAAAGCAAATAATTGCACAAAGATAGGTGGCAGGTCAGACGATTGGACAGGATATAAAAGACAGCAAAGAATGACTAAAAGATTGATAAGGAGGGAAAAATTAGAGTACAAGAGAAAGCTAGCCAGAAATATAAAAATAGATAGGAGTTTCTATAGATATTTTAAAAAGAATTAACAAGGTGAGCATTGGTCCTACAGAAATGGTGTCTGGAGAATTAAGGGAAAATAAGGAGATGGTAGGTGAATTGAACAGGTATTTTGCATCGGTCTTCACTATAGAGGATACAAGTAACATCCCAGAATTAGCTATAAATCTGGAAATGGAAGGCAGCGAGGAACTCAAGAAAATTACAATCACCAGGGAAGTGGTACTGAGCAAATTGTTGGAGCTGTGGGCTGACAAGTCCCCAGGTCCTGATGGACCTTATCCTAGGGTCCTAAAAGAAGTGGCTAGTGAGATAGTTGATGCGTTGGTTTTAATTTTCCAAAATTACCTAGATTTGGAGAAGGTTCCATTCGATTGGAAAATAGCAAATGTCACTCCTTTATTCAAAAAGGGAGGGAGATAGAAAGCAGAAAGCTACAGGCTAATTAGCTTAACATCTGTCTTCAGGAAAATGTTAGAAGCTATTATTAAAGACGTTATAGCAGGGCGCTTTGAAAAATTCAACGTAATCAGACAGAGTCAACATGGTTTTGTGAAAGGGAAATCATGTTTAACCAATTTATTGGCGTTCTCTGAGGAAGTAACATGTGCTGTGGATAATGGGGAACCGGTGGATGTACTGTACTTAGATTTCCAGAAGGCATTTAATAAGGTGCCAGCCACGTCAAAGGTTATTGTGGAAAATAAAAGCTCATGGAGTAGGGGGTAACATTTTGGCGTGGATAGAAGATTGGCTAGTTAACAGGAAACAGGGAGTAGGCATAAATGGGTCATTTTCTGCTTGGCAAGATGTACCAAGTAGTCTGCTGCAGGGATCAGTGCTGGGGCCTCAACTTTTAGGTAGCCAGAGGATGCCTGACAAAGTTACCACAGGCCAAGGTAATAGGGGATAAAATAGTTAGGGGAATAGATACTGTTCTCTGCAGCGATGACAGGGATTCCCAAAGGCTGTGTTGCCTACCTGGTGCCAAGGTTAAAGACATCTCGTCTGGGCTGGAGAGGAACTTGGAGTGGGAGGGGAAAGATCCAGTTGTCGTGGTCCACGTAGGTACCAACGACGTAAGTAGGACTAGGAAAGAGGTTCTGCTGAGGGACTATGAGCAGCTCGGGGTTAAATTAAAAAGCAGAACCACAAAAGGTAATAATCTCTGGATTACTACCTGAGCCACGTGCAAATTGGTGTAGGGTAAATAAGAATGGAGAGGTAAACGTGTGACTGAAAGATTGATGTGGGAGAAATGGGTTCCGTTTCATGGGACACTGGCACCAGTACTGGGGAAGAGAGAGCTGTTCTGTTGGGATGGGCTTCATTTGAACCATGCTGGGACCAGTGTCCTGTCGAATCTTATAACCAGGGTTGTAGATAGGACTTCAAACTAATTAGTGGGGGTAAGGGTTCAACTGAAGGGAAATTAAAAAAATCAAAAAGAAACGAAAGAGCAGAGGTGCAGGATTGTGAAGAGGCGAACGGTAATCAAAGTATGACAGGAAGGGGCAGACAATTTAAGCAGAAGAGTGCAGCAGAAATTAGAACCAGAATGAGTAATAATGGCAAAAAGTCAAAGCTTAAGGCACTTTATCTGAATGCACGCAGCATACGTAACAAAATAGATGAGTTGATGGCACAAATAGAAATTAATGAGTATGACTTGATAGCTATTACAGAGACATGGTTGCAGGATGACCAAGACTAGGAACTCAATATTCAAGGGTATTCGACGTTCTGGAAAACTAGTCAAAAAGGAAAAGAAGGTGGGGTAGCTTTATTAATAAAGGAAGGTACCAATGCAGTGGTGAGTAGTGATATAGATGTAATACATCGTGATGTGGAATCAGTTTGGGTGGCAATAAGGAAAAGCAAGGGGAAGAGGTTAAGGGTGGGAGTGGTCTATAGACCCCCAAAGGGTTGCCTCACTGTAGGACAAAGTATAAATCGGGAAATAACGGAGGCATGTATGAAGGGCGCTACATTGTCATGGGTGATTTTAATCAGCATATTGACTGGACAAATCAGATTGGCAGAGGTAACATGGAAGACAAATTTGTACAGTGCATCAGGGATTGTTACTTAGAGCAATACGTTACAGAACCTACCAGGGAACAGGTTGTTTTAGATCTTGTAATGTGTAATGAGGTAGGATTAGTAAGAGATATCATAGTTAAGGATCCTCTCGGGGGTAACGATCACAACATGGCAGAATTTCAAATTCAGTTTGAGGGGGAGCAACTTGGGTCTCAAACCAGTGTCCTCAACTTAAACAAGGGCAATTACGGAGGTATGAAGAAAGAGTTGTCTGAAGCGGGCTGGGAAAATAGACTAAGGGGAAGGTCAATGGATGAGCAGTGGCAGACATTTAAGCAGATATTTCATTACGCTCAGCAAAAATTTATCCCGGTCGAAAGGAAGGACTCGATGAGAAGGATGAGTCACCCGTGGTTTACAAAGGCCGTCAAGGAGAGCATCCAATCAAAAACTAAGGCATACAAAGCGGTGAAAACCAGTGGTAGGCCAGAGAATTGGGATCTTTTAGGAACCAGCAGCAGATGACTAAAAAGCTAATAAATAGGGAGAAAATTGATTATGAAAGTAAATTGGCCAGAAATATAAAAACAAACGGCAAGAGCTTCTACGCGTATATAAAAAGAGAGTAGGTAAAGTGAGAGTGGAACCCTTGGAGGATGCGACTGGAGAATTGATAACGGGGAACAGGGAAATGGCAGATAATTTAAACCAATATTTTGTATTGGTCTTCATGGTGGAGGACACTATAAACATCCAACAGATATCAGATAAGCAAGGAGCTAATAGGAGGAAAGATCTTGTAACAGTCTCTATCATTAGGGACAAAGTATTTGACAAACAAATGGGACTAAAGGCAGACAAGTTGCCAGGACCTGCTGGCCTCCATCCAAGGGTTTTAAAGGAAATGGCTGCAGAGATAGTGGAGGGATTGGTCAAAATATTCCAGAACTCACTGGATTCCAGGAGGATTCCAGGAGGGCCCCAGCGGATTGAAAACCCGCTAATGTGACGCCACTATTCAAGAAGGGAGGGAGACAAAAAGCAGGAAACTATAGACCAGTCCGCCTATCATCGGTCGTTGGGAAAGCTAGAGTCCATTATTAAGGAAGAAACAACAGGACATTTAAAAAGCTTAATGCAATCAAGCAGAGTCAACAGGCCCCCCTTTTTATTTTTATTTTTAGTTATTTTTTTCTTTTTCTTTTTTCTTTTTTATGTGTTTATTTTATTTTAGTTTGTTTATTTTAGTTTGTTTCTATTGTTTCTGCTTGGGGCCAGGCTGTTCAGTTTTCTGTCCATTAACACCCTCTCTGTACTAATGCTTTATCTTTCAGCACACCATTAACATACCGTTTGCCTTTGCTCCATGACCTTCTGGTCAGTTATTCTCTATGACCTTGTCCTGTCAACACCTTCTCTTTTGTTATCTCTTGCCCCAACCCCACTTTACTTGCTTAAAACCTTTTACATTTCTAATATCTGCCAGTTCTGATGAAGGGTCACTGACCTGAAATGCTAACTCTGCTTCTCTCTCCACAGATGCTGCCAGACCTGCTGAATATTTCCAGCATTTCTTGTTTGTGTTTCAGATTTCCAGCATCTGCAGTATTTTGCTTTTTTTTAGGCCTTTATTCATTAGAGTTTATTAGAATGAGGGGTGGTCTTATTGTAATATACAAGATTCTGAGGGGGCTTGACAGAGTAGATGTTGAGAAGATGTTTCCACTAGTGGGGGAATCTCAAACTAGGGGACGTAGTTACAGAATAAGTGGACACTCATTTAAAACTGAAATGCAAAGGAATTTCTTCTCTCAGAAGGTAGTGAATGTCTGGAATTCTCTACCCCAGAGAGTTGTGGAGGCTAGATCACTGAAAGCATTTAAAGAGGACTTAGATAGATTTTTGAAATATCGGAGAGTTGAGGGCGATGAGGAGCTGGCATGAAAGAGGAGTTGATGTCTGGGGCAGATCAGCCATGATCTTATTGAATGCCAGGGCAGGGTTGAGGGGCCGAATGGCCTATTTCTGCTCCTATTTCTTATGCTCTTATGTTCTAAGGCGCAGCCTGATCAGCAGCCTGCCACCAGCCCAGCTGCTGTCGCAGGGATCATACTGTATAGGAGCACTTACAAACATATTAAGAAAACCACCTAGCCACACTTTGTGATTCACGGGTGCAGGGAGTATTAAATATATTGATTAACTAAAAGTTATTTTCTGCACATCATTGACAATCATTGTCTGAAAGCCATTTTCCATTATGCTTTGTGAGCTGCCGCCTTCCCCCTTCCCCTTATTGCAATACAAATGTGACCACAGCCCTCATTAACATGCCAATGTGGCCACAGACCATATTAACATATGTTCTCCAATGGGCACCAGCGCGGATTGCAGCTGGTTGAAAGTCAGGGAACAGAAATGGAAAGGAGGTGACAGACTACATGCATTAAGGTACGCCATTACTGAATTCTCTGTGAGTGGACATCAGGGTGGCTGGAAGCGAGTGTTTATGAGGTTGTCTCTTGCCTCCTTGACATGCCACTCAATCTGCCTGGCCTCCAGTGCAAGGTCTTCACCATCCAGTGCTGCTTCCTCCTCTTCCTCCTCGGCGCCCTCCTCATCGTCGGAGGACGGTCACTCAGGCCTCCCCCCTCTGCAGTGCTAGATTGTACAGAGCACAACAGACCACCACGATACGCAAGACCCTCGCTGGGGCATACTGCAGGGCTCCACCAGATCGATCGAGGCAGTGGAATCTCAGCTTCAGTCGCCCAATGGCCTGCTCGTTGGTTGCTCATGTGGAGCCGTGGCAATTGTTGTACCTCTCCTCTGCTGCAGTGCGAGAGTTCCTCACAGGCATAAGAAGCCAAGCCTTCAAGGGGTACCCCTTGTCCACAACAGTACATCCCTGAAGGCAAGCAGTGGGCTTTAAAAGCTGTGGCACCTGGACTATCAAAGTATGTAGGTATCGTGGCTGCTTATCCGGAAGCGGGCACACACCTGCAGCAAACACATTCAATGGTCACAGACCAGTTGAATGTTGATGAATGAAAGTCCTTCCAGTTTATGAAGGTGGCTGGCTGGTCCGTGGGAGCCTTGATGGCCACATGCAATCTGTGACATCTTCAGGGCCACTGGCATAGGGTGACCCCAAATCCCAAAGTTCGCAACTTGTCCTGCAGCAGGGTATATAAGTCAGGGACGTCCTCCCTGGAGATCTGTAATCTTCGTTGACAATGGCGCTCGGATATTTGGAGGTAGCTGATTTGAGTCTGGTACACTCTCTGGCGTATGTGGGCCTTCTTGGCATGGCCGGCTGCTGTTGCTCTCATCGTGGAGCCACAGTTAGACACAGCTGCCTCTTGGCCCTCCCTCCATCGGAGGCACTGCATCATGCACAGGAGTCCAAAAATACAGGGTATATGAGACCCTGCCAGGTGACCAGTGGGCCTGCAGATTGCTGTCGATGCAGAGATAACCCTGCCTTGGCTACTGAGCTTTTGACAATGCTCCTGGTGGAGTCCCTGATGGCCCTCAGTGACCACCTTTGCTGATAGCCGACCCTATCATCCAGCAGTATGAGTGACTAAACATCTCACACAGCATTTCGGTTACCCAATATAGTCCCCCAAAAACACACGCAAACCCCACGCAAACCACTTACAGAGCTCCCAAACCCACGCAAACCCCTCAAACTGAATGTGAAATTCTAACATGTTATGATCACTCTTGCCTGGAGGATCCTTTACTCTGAGATCATTATATAATCCTGTCTCATTACACATTGCCGGGTCTAAAATAGCCTGTTCCCTGGTTGGTTCCATAATGTATTGTTCTGAGAAACTGTCCTGAATGCATTATACGAACACATCCTCAAGGCTACCTTTGCCAGTTCGATTTGTCCAATTGATAAGAAAATTAAAATTGCCCACAATCATTGTTGCACCTTTCTTACAAGCCCCCATTATTTGTTGATTTATATACTCTGTCCTACAGTGTGGCTACTGTTAGGTGGCCTAAAAACTACTCCCACCAGTGATTTCTTTCCCTTGCTATTTCTTATCTCCACCCAGTCTGATTCTACATCTTGATCTTCCAAGCCAAGATTATTTCGCATTACTGTACTAATCTCATCCTTTATTCACAGAGCTATCCCACCTTCTTTTCCTTTCTTCTAACCTTCCAAAATGTCAGATACCCCTGAATATTCAGTTCCCAGCCTTGGTCACTCTGCAACCATGTCTCTGTAATGGTGCATCCAACTCCAGCTCCTCGCAGACCGTGTTAGGGAACTGGAGCTGGAGCTGGATGAACTTCGGATCATTCAGGCTGCTGAGGGGGTGATAGCGAGCAGTCATAGGGAAGTAGTGACACCTACGTTACAGGATAAAGGTAGCTGGGTGACCATCAGGGGAGAGAAAGGGAATAGGCGCACAGTGCAAGGATCCCCTGTGGCCGTTCCCCTCAATAGTACGTATACCGTTTTGGATACGGTTGGGGGGGACGACCTACCAGAGGAAAGCCACAGTGGCCAGGTCTCTGGCACCGAGTCTGGCTCAGTGGCTTAGAAGGGAAGGGGGGAGAATAGGAAAGCGATAGTGATAGGAGATTCAATGGTTAGAGGAACAGACAGGAGATTCTGTGGTCGCGAACGAGACTCCCGGATGGTATGCTGCCTCCTGGGTGCCAGGGTCAGGGATGTCTCGGATCGAGTCTACAGGATTCTTAAGGGGGAGGGGGAGCAGCCAGAGGTCGTGGTATATATCGGTACCAATGATATAGCTAGGAAAAGGGATGAGGACCTGAAAAGCGAATATAGGGAGTTAGGTTGGAAGCTGAAAGGCAGGACGAGCAGAGTAGTAATCTCAGGATTGTTACCGGTGCCACGTGCTAGTGAGGCTAGAAACAGGGAGCGAGTGCAGCTGAACACGTGGCTACAGAACTGGTAATGCCATTGAATATCAAGGGGAGATGGTTAGATTCTCTCTTGTTTGAGATGATCATTGCCTGGCGTGGATGTTATCCCCTCACAATAAATGACAACATTGTATTAGCTTTCCAATTGCTGTGGATGATGTCCAGGTCTTGATGCATATGGACATAGGCTGCTTCAGTATCTGAGGAGTCACGAATGGTGCTGAACATTGCGCAATCATCAGCGAACATCCCCACTTCTGACCTTCTGATGGAGGGAAGGTCATTGATGAAGCAGCTGAAGATGATTGGGCCTAGGACACTATCCTGAGGAACTCCTGCAGTGATGTCCTGGCACTGAGATGATTGAACTCCAACAACCACAGCCATCTTCCTTTGTGCTAGGTATGACTCCAACCAGCGGAGAGTTTTCCCGCTGATTCCCATTGACTCCAGTTTTGCTAGGGCTCCTTGATGCCATACTCAGTCAAATGCTGCCTTGATGTCAAGAGCAGTCAATCTCACCTCACCTCTGGAGTTCAGCTCTTTTGCCCATGTTTGGACCAAGGCTGTAATGAGATCAGGAGCTGAGTGGCCCTGGCAGAACCTAAACTGAGCATCAGTGAGCAGGTTATTGCTGAGCAAGTGTTGCTTGATAGCACTGTCGATGATCCCTTCCATCACTTTGCTGGTAATCAAGAGTAAAATGATAGGGCAGTAATTGGCTGGGTTGTATTCGTCCTACGTTTTCTGCACAGGGCATACCTGGGCAATTTTCCACATTGCCAGGTAGATTCCAGTGTTGTAGCTGTACTGGAACAGCTTGGCTAGGAGTGCAGCTAGTTCTGCAGCACAGGTCTTCAGTACTAGTGCCAGAATGATGTCAGGACCATAGCCTTTGCAGTATCCAGTGCCTTCAGATGTTTCTTGATATCATGTGGAATGAATCAGATTGGCTGAAGACTGACATCTGTGATGCTGGGGACCTCAGGAAGAAGCCGAGATTAATCATCCACTTGGTACTTTTGGCTGAAGATGGATGCAAATGTTTCAGCCTTGTCTTTTGTCATTGAGAATGGGCATATTTGTGGAGCCACTTCCTCCAGTTAGATGTTTAATTGTCCACCACCAATCATGACTGGATGTGGCAGGACTGCAGAGCTTAGATCTGATCTGTTGGTTGTGGAATTGCTTAGCCCTGTCAATTGTATGCTGCTTCCACTGTTTGGCATGCAAGTAGTCCTGTGTTGTAGCTTCACCAGGTTGACATCTCATTTTTAGGTATGCCTGGTGCTGCTCCTGACATGTACTCCTACACTGTTCATTGAATCAGGGTTGGTCCCCCGGCTTTATGGTAATGGTAGAGTGGGGGATATGCCAACTCATGAAGTTACAGATTGTTGTTGAATACAATTCTGCTGCTGCTGATGGCCCATAGTGCCTCATGGATGCCCAGTTTTGAGTTACTGGATCTGTTCGAAATCTATCCCATTTAGCACAGTGGTTTTAATTTTCCAAAATACCTAGGTTCCTGGAAGATTCCATTAGATTGGAAAATAACCAATGTCACTCCTTTATTCAAAAAGGGAGGGAGACAGAAGGCAGGAAACTACAGATCAGTTCGTTTCACATCTGTCAGAGGGAAAATGTTGGAAGTTATTATTATAGCAGGGCACTTAGAAAAATTCAAGGTAATCAGGCAGAGTCAATATGGTTTTGTGAAAGGGAAATCATGTTTAACCAATTTATTGGAGCTCTTTGAAGAAGTAACATGTGCTGTGGATAATGGGGAACCGGTGGATGTGCTGTACTTAGATTTCCAGAAGACATTTGATAAGGTGCCACATTGCAGAAAATAAAAGTTCATGGTGTAAGAGGTAACATATTGGCATGGATAGAAGATTGGCTAGCTCACAGGAAACAGAGAGTAGGCATAAATGGTTCATTTTCTGGTTGGCATGATGTAACTAGTGGTGTGCCACAGGGATCAGTGCTGGGGCCTCAACTTCTTTCAATATATATAAATGACTTGGATGCAGGGACCGAAGGTATGGTTGCTAAATTTGTTAATGACACAAAGATAGGTAGGAAAGTAAGTTGTGAAGAGGACATAAGGAGGCTACAAAGGGATATAGATAGCTGAAGTCAGTGGGCAAAGATCTGCCAAATGGAATATAATGTGGCAAAATGTGAAATTGTCCATTTTGGCAGGAAGAATAAAAAAGCATATTATCTAAATGGTGGGAGATTGCAGAGTTCTGAGATTAGAATTAGAATTAGAATTAGAATATTACAGCGCAGTACAGGCCCTTCGGCCCTCGATGTTGCGCCGATCATCTGACCTACACTATTCCATTTACATCCATATGTCTATCCAATGACCACTTAAATGCCCTTAAAGTTGGCGAGTCTACTACTGTTGCAGGCAGGGCGTTCCACGCCCCTACTACTCTCTGCGTAAAGAGGGATCTGGGTGTCCTAGTGCATGAATCACAAAAGGTTAGTATGCAGGTACAGCATGTAATTAGGAAAGCTAATAAATGTTATAATTTAATATAAAAGTAGGGAGGTTATGCTTCAGTTATACAGGGCATTGGTGAGACCACATCTGGATACTGTGTACAGTATTGGTCTCCTTATTTAAGGAAGGATGTAAATGCATTGAAAGCAGTTCAGAGAAGGTTTACTAGACTAATACCTGGAATGGGCGAGCTGTCTTATAAGGAAAGGTTGGACTGGTTAGGCTTGTATCTGCTGAAGTTTAGAAGAGTAAGGGGCGACTTGATTGAAACACATAAGATTCTGAAGTGTCTTGATCGGATGGATGTGGAAAGGATGTTTCCTCTTGTGGGAGAATCTAGAACTAGGGGTCACTGTTTAAAAATAAGGGATCACCCATTTAAGACAGATGTGAGGAGAAATTTTTTCTCTCAGAGAGTCGTGAGTCTTTGGAACTCTCCTCCTCAAAAGGCAATGGAAGCAGAGTCTTTGAATATTTATAAGACAGAGGTAGATAGATTCTTGATAAGCAAGGTGGTGAAAGGCAGGAAAGTGAAGTTGAGGTAACAATCAGATCAGCCATGATCTTGTTGAATGCCAGAACAGGCTCAAGGAGCCGAGTGGCCTGCTGCTGCTCCTAATTCATATGTTCGTATGTAGTGCCACACAACATGATGGTGGGTACCCTCAATGTGAAGCCAGGACTCTGGCTCCACAAGGACTGTGCGGTGGTCACTCCTCCAATACTGTCATGGACAGATGCATCTGCGACAGGTGGATTGGTGAGGACGAGGTCAAGTAGGTTTTTCCCTCTTGTTGGTTCCCTCACCACCTGCCACAGACCCAGTCTAGCAGCAATGTCCTTTCGGACTTGGCCAGCTCAGTCAATAGTGGTGCTACTGAGCCACTCTTGGTGATGGACATTGAAGTCCCTCACTTAGAGTACATTTTGTGCCCTTGCTACCCTCAGTGCTTCTTCCAATTGGTGTTCAACATGGACAAGCACTGATTCAACAGCCGAGGTTGCAGGGTGGGGTAGGGGGTGGTGCTCAGCAGGAAGTTTCCTTGCCCATGTTTGATCTAATGCCATGAATCTTCATGGGGTCTGGAGTCAATGTTGAAGATTCCCAGGGCAACTTCTTCCCAATTCTATATCATCGTGCCGCCACCTCTGGTGGGTCTGTCCTGCCAGTGGGACAGAACATACCCAGGGATGGTGGTGTTGGGACATTGTCTGCGAGGTATAATTCCGTGTGTATGACTATGTCAGGCTGTTGCTTGACTAGTCTGTGGGTCAGCTCTCCCAATTTTAGCACAAGCCCCCAGATGTAAGTAAGGAGGACTTAGCAGGGTTGACAGGCATGTGTTTGCTATTGTCACTTCCAGTCATTCCTTTCTTAGGGGTTGTCACAGTTTTATACAACTGAGTAGCTTGCTTATTTGAGAGGGCAGTTAAGAGGCAACCACATTGCTGTGGACCACATAAGGACAGCGGTTTTCCTTCCCTAAAGGACATTAGTGAACTAGATGGGTTTTACAACAATCGACAATAGTTTCATGGTCATCGCTAGACTAGCTTTTAATTCCAGGTTTATTAATTGAATTCAAATTCCACCATCTGCCATGGTGGGATTCGAACCCATGCCAGAGCATAGGCCTGGGGCTCTGGGTTACTAGTCCAGTGATATTACCACTACGCCACCGCCTCCCCTGTGAGCAGCTCTGGCCTTGAAGGGAGTGCAGCCTATAATCACCATAATGATACCTGAACTCCAAGGGTTAAATTACGAGGCGAGAGTGCACAAACTAATGTTGTAGTCCTTGGAATTTAGATTAAGGGGCTAGTTGATTGAAGTTTTCAAAATATTAAGGGGGACAAATAGGATAAGTTGGAAAGAAACAATTTCCACTGGTTAGGGAGTCGAAGACTAGGGGCATTGTCTAAAAATTAAAGTCAGGTCTTTCAACAGTGAAATTAGGAAATGCTTTGACCCACAAAGCATGATAGAAGTTTGGAACTCTCTTCTGCAAACAACAGTTAATGTGGACATGCCATTGCCACCCACATGCCAAGAACAAATCTTTAAAAAAATGTCTGAAAACTGTGAGTTTTACTCCTCCTGGAGGTCATATCAAATTATAATTAAAAATGCTTGACTCTGTAAGAAGACATCATGACAGAAAGTAGTATGGTAGTATGTTATATTGGTGCTTAAAAGCATTATCTGTACAGTAAAAAAATGTAATTTTACACCTGCAATTCGCCATATAGCAAAGACACAATTTCATGCTAGACCATGAAGGAGAATCCAACTGGAGATCAAAATGTTAATTTTATGAATTTTCACTCTTACTGCAGAGTTTTCCCTATTTGGAAAGCATTTTAGGAATTTGGGTGCATGGACAGTGAACAAAGCACCATTTCGGGATTGCAGATTTGTGAAAGGAACCCTAAAATGCTTTTTTATGAGGAGAAGGCAAAATCATCAATGAATCACCCTGGAGTAAAAACAAGAAATGCTGGAATCACTCAGCAGGTCTGGCAGCATCTGTGGAAAGAGAAGCAGAGTTAACGTTTCGGGTCAGTGACCCTTCATCGGAACTGATAAATATTAGAAATGTCACAGGTTATAAGCAAGTGAGGTGGGGGTAGGGCAAGAGATAACAAAGGAGGTCTAGATTGGACCAGGCCACATAGCTGACCAAAAGGTCACAGAGCAAAGGCAAACAATATGTTAATGGTGTGAAAAGACAAAGCATTAGTACAGATTAGGTGTAAATACACTGAATATTGAACAGCAGCAAGTGCAAACCTGAAAAAAAACATTGGGTAAGCAAACTGAACAAACAAAGATGAAATGAAATAAATGCAAAAAAAAGATTGTAAAAAATGTAAAAAAGAATGTTAAAAAAGGAAGAAAAAATAACTAAAAATGAAAGTAAAATGGGGGGCTGTCATGCTCTGAAATTATTGAACTCAATGTTCAGTCCAGCAGGCTGTAGTGTGCCTAATCGATAAATGAGATGCTGTTCCTCCAGCTTGCGTTGATGTTCACTGGAACACTGCAGCAATCCCAGGACAGAGATGTGAGCATGAGAGCAGGGGGGAGTGTTGAAATGGCAAGCAAACAAGAAATGCTGGAATCACTCAGCAGGACAAGAAATGCTGGAATCACTCAGCAGGCCTGGAGCATTGCCACGCACCTCCCAGTTGTCATATAACTAACTTGAGCAAACGCTCTATTATAATATGATGCAGGAAGACCCAAGAGGACTGTTCAAGAGAAAGTACAGCTATAAATAGAGTCATCTGTACTCTGTTGTATAGTAAAGAATACAATACGTCTTTGCAGTGAATTGCTGCTTAAACAGGCCCACAATTCAAGACCTTTTTTTAATATAAACAGAATAGAATACTGTCTCATTGATTTAATACTACTGATTGCCACTGCTATGCCTCATATAAGCCCCCACACTTCAATGGCTTATCACACTTTAGAACATTCACTGTCATGGAATAAAATATCATACTGCTTTCTCATACACATAGAAGGGTTTTTCATTTGCAAACTGTTTGTTCACTTCTTAAATTTAAAGGTAATAGAAGCAACTTGGTTGTATAATTTTTGTTTCCATCAAAACAGCTGTGCTTATTTCAATTCAATCAGTATCACTGGTGGTATTGCTACTTGGCTCAACAAATGTTTTCTTTCTAAAATGGTGACAAACAGTCTATTGGGCTGAATGGTGCGTTGCTAAATCTGTAAAGCACGCATTTTTCAATCCATTTGGACATTAGAACCATGGTTTTATTTACAATGTAAACCTTTGTCAATTTATGTCACACTACCAATTCAGGGACAGTGAGTGAACACTCTCGTTAAAGTTATGAACTAAATATAACCCCAATGTGACTGCTAGCAACTATTTTCAGTAACAGGAGGTGTTATAGTCCAGAAAGACAGTTGGTGAAGGATGTAACTGGAGCCAATCTTTACACACTTTTATAAGCATTTACTTACACAGTTACAGAATACAAGCAAGCACCTCCTAACCCCAACAACTGCAGTTCAAGTTAATATCTATTTACAGAATTAATGTCCAGTTAATGCCCACCACCTGCCTACAATTAAACATAATTAATATACAACTAAGAGTAGGTAAATTCTCAAAAAGAATAAAGTAAGTGTATTCTAATAACTGTTTTATGCAGTAATCTGCTAAATATACCCACCTGTGCTACATCAAGTAGATAGATTTGCAGGAAGAATCCTATTGCGCTTCCAACCACCTCATATGGAACACCTCCAATTGCAAAACATAATATGCTGCATATAGTCAATTTTCTTGTTACTTTAGCCTAAAGCAGACAAATTTCATTATTATCATTATTGCTGTTACTACCTTTGAAAAACTGAAACAGTACGATTGTTATAAAGGATATACATCAATGGCCCAATGTGTAAATTAACTGCATTTTATGGTATTAAATCAGAGAGACCACGTTCAGTCCCCAACCTGTGCTAAGTAAGCTACTCGCAGCAGGGTTGATAGTGAGGAGAGAGCTCTAATTGTCCTCAACATCCCTGGACCACACCTGGAATGACATCTTTGCACCAACTGAGGATAGAATTCTAGCTAGTTGTGAACAACAACCCCATCCCACCCTACCTCTCAAGGCCAAATTATCCACCAACACTTGATGGCCAGGCATTTTTACCTGTAAAGGATAGAATCCACAGCTAGTTTTAGTCACACCTCAGGAAAGGGAAAGGGGTGACTGTCAGATATGAACCAGAAATGGAAAAAAATTCAAAAATTATGTCTCAAATATGGCAGCAAGATAGCTCAACTCCTCCAATCCAAGGGTGGTAAAACAATATAATCAATAAAATGGTATTCTCTTTGTAGATTTGTTATCAACAATTCCTGTGCAAAACAGCACTGCAGCTGAGCTCAGTAATTCAGCTGACATGATGGTATTTTCAACTGTTATAACCATGAGCAGAAAACACTGGAAGCAGCACAATGTTGATGGAAAGGGAAAAGGATAATAGGGATTGAAGTTATATGACATTGTGTAATGCTGCATGTCCCAGCTTCTACATCAAAGAGGAAGTCTCAACATCAGGACATATTTTCAGAAGTGTCAAATGATTACTCACATGATGTCTTAGAGTCACAGAGCAAGAAAGTGTAAGGCCTAGAAATATGGTGGCTCTACACTGGGTTTACAGACATAAAACAGATGCTTAAGAATCCCCAAGTAGATAGAACCATATGCAAATTGGGTGCTTAATGCCAACTTCAGGCCTCTTTGCCAAAGTGGGCTGTGAATTACCTACCGCATCATGCACCTTGCGTGCTGTGGTCAGTTTCTTCAGGCACTCAGCAGCTAAACGAGCATCTTAAGGGAAGAGGGAGAGGTAGAAAGGTTTTTTTTATTCATTCATGGGATGTGGGTGTCACTGGCGAGGCCAGCATTTATTGCCCATCCCTAATTGCCCTTGAGAAGGTGGTGGTGAGCTGCCTTCTTGACCCGCTGCAGTCCATGGGAGGTTTAGGGAGGGAATTCCAGAGCTTAGGGCGTAGACAATTACAACAGGGCTGCCTAATGGTGCAGTGATAGAGATCAAGGATGCACAAGAGGCAGAATTATAGGAGCACAGAGATCTCGGGGGTTATTGGGTTGGAAGGGAAGGCTTACAGATATAGGGAGGGGTGAGGCCTTGGAGAGATTTGAAAACAGAGATGAAAATTTTGAAATCCAGGCGTTGCTGGACTGGATGATGGGTGAACAGGATTTGAAGTTGGGAAATGCGCAGCGGAGTTTTGCATGAGCTTAAGAATATCTCGGATATATAACATAAATACTGAGTGGGACGGGAATTCTTATCATTGCAGCATGACCTGACATCTGACAGTTCCGATGAAGGGTCACTGCCCCGAAACGTTAACTCTGCTTCTCTTTCCACAGATGCTGCCAGACCTGCTGAGTGGTTCCAGCATTTCTTGTTTTTATTTCAGATTTCCAGCATCCGCAGTATTTTGCTTTTATATTATTATTATGACCTGACATCTGCCCTCTTTCCAAGCTGGCATTATCATTTTGATCAGGAAAGTGGTTTATTTAACAGTTGATCGCGTGTGTGCTTATTTCTCAGCTCCAGTGTACCACTGATGTGCCAGCTACAAAAATGACTCTGAATCTGTACTGATAACATACTGCTTCAGAGCTGGTTGCACAACATGTTGCGGTGCGAACTGTTTACGCATTCATCCCGGAGCAGGGCACCACCGCCTCACGAAACTCAACAAGTCACATTTTGCACCAGACCTTAGCACAGACACTACACAAATAAAAAGGAATTATGAAATGCTACTTCCAATATTACGTTTGAGGAAATATCGTCGTAATAGCCAGATATTCGATTTTTGGGGATGGATGAACATTTCATCCTCTGACCGCTCACCAATGCCGTTCAGAAAGCAGCACAGTTCCACAGGAGAGTTAAGTGATTATAAAGTAATCTCTCCGTTCTGAACAGTACATGTTAAGGAGAGATGCAAGTATGTGACATGGGTGCTGCCTTTTATGAGTTAGCATAATTATCTTTCTCCCTTAGAATTTCCAAAGTTTAGGCGCACGGAAAAGTTCTTTAATGCTTCGTTATTTTAACAAACATGTGCCTGAAATAATGATGGATTTGAAATTATACCGTATTACAAATGCAAGTCGTTGCTGTCATGCATAAGGGAGAATTTATCATCCCAAAAACTAAAATCTAAAAAGATACGCAATGCGTTCTCACACAATAAAGAGCAGATAAAGACCGATCAATTATTAATATTCTTGAAGATACTTATTCTCAGCCCCTGCTATTAGTACACATACAAGCTGCGCATTTTACTGACATATCTTGTGAGGGCTGACCTTTCGAAAACATAAAATAAATACCTTTTCCAATTGCGGATTGGCCTCACAGCTTATATGTTTTATTAACACGTATTTTGAACCTCCAGGCGCATCTTCCTCTCGGTGAGTCATTTCACTGGTTATCCGACTCCGCGGACTGCAATCGGTGGCGCTGTCCCACTGCCCCAGTCTGTTCGGCATCTCCGCCTGTTCAAAACAGCGGGCAGGCATCCGGCAACATCCAGAACACCGCAGGCAGACAAGCACTGTCCGCCTATTGTAGTAAACACTGTCCGTCTATACTATTCGCTGTCCGTCTATTAGAGAAAACACTGTTCAACAAAAAAGCTCACTGCTATTGTAGTAAACACCTTCCGTTTATAATACTGTCCACCTATTGTCGTAAACACTATTCATCTATAATACTCACTATCTGCGTATTGTAATACACACCTTCCATCTATAATACTCACTGTCCGCCTATTGTAGTAAACACTGTTCATTATGATCCTCACTGTCTGCCTATTGTAGTAAACACTGTCTGTAATATTCACTGTCAGCCTATTACAGTAAAAACTTTCCCACGGTCCGCCTATTAGCGAAAAAACTATCCATCTATAATACACACTGTCCACCTATTGTAGTAAACACTATTCATCTATAATACTCACTATCTGCGTATTGTAATACACACCTTCCATCTATAATACTCACTGTCTGCCTATTGTAGTAAGCACTGTCTGTAATATTCACTGTCAGCCTATTACAGTAAAAACTTTCCCACGGTCCGCCTATTAGCGAAAAAACTATCCATCTATAATACACACTGTCCACCTATTGTAGTAAACACTTTTCATCTATAATGCTCACTGTCTGCATATTGTAGTAAACACCGTCCATCAATAATACTCACTGTCCGCCTATTACAGTAAACACTGTCCGTCAATAACACTCATTGTCTGCATATTACAACTGTCAGGAAAGCCCCCACCTGCCAAGAATCAGAAAATGTAATTTCGCCACATGAACATTGATTTTAAATTATTGTTGGTGAAAAAAGAACTTGCTTTGAAAAGCAATTGTCAGAATTTGGCTGGAGAGAGATATTAGCATATCAACAGACATGTATTTCAAAGGACAAAGGAGCTATTCCCTGCTCCAATTTGATCCACAATGGACTTTTGATTACCAGATGTTGAAGCATTCCAGGTTAACTTACAAGATGGCCAAATACACAAACAGACGTGGTCAGACCAGTTTGGGTCACATGACTAACCGACTGCTGGAATTTTTTGAATTTGAACTTCCAACAAGGAATTTAAAATCAGAAGGCTGTTAGCTCCTGGACGGAGAACACCTCTCTCCTGTTTGCTCTCATCTAGCTCTCACCAGGTTCGGAAACCATTGAAGACATATGAACACCAAGAGAGAAAAGTCTCCTACAGTGAACAAGGTTTAAGAAGAATACTGAGCCCCAATGAAAAGTAAGAGCTGTCTACAACCAAGGACTCTACGGCAAGCTGGAAACAAAGAAACAGTAGCAAGAAACCCTCTTCTGATATTGCCTTAAACCTCTCCATTTTATTTTTCTCCTGCTCTTTTCTGTCTCCATTTGCATGCGCGTATCGAATATGCATGCTAGCATGGGGTGCGGCGTGTATCCGTAGGGCATTAACCGAATTAGAGTTTAAGTTTAAGGTTTAATAAATTTCACTTTTCTTCTTTAAACCTTCTGTTTATGTTCATTTCTTTGCCTTATAATTGGAAAGCTGTGAACAAGGATTCGTAAAGGGGGAGCTCAAAACACAGTGTGTTTAAAATTAAACCCTGTTACAATAAGACCAGGTGAAGACAGTGAAAGACCCCTTGATACCTTTCTCACCTGGTCGTAACACAGGAAACACTGTCCGTCAATAATATTTACAGTCCGCCTATTATTGAAAACACTGTCCGCCTATAATACTCACTGTCTGCCTATTGTAGTAAACACTGTCCGACTATAAGACTCATTGTTCGCCAATTGTAGTAAACAGTGTCTGTCTATAATACTCACTCTCGGCCTACTGTAAACACTGTCCGTCTAGAAAACTCACAGTCCGCCTATTATAGTAAACACTGTCCGTTTATAATACTCACTGTCTGCCTATTGTAGTAAACACCTCCATCTATAATACTCACTGTCCACCTATTACAGCAAACACTGTCCATTTATAATACTCACTGTATGCCTATTACAGTAAACACTGTCCGTCTACAATACTCACTGTCCGCCTATTATATTAAACACCTCCATCTATAATACTCACGGTCCGCCTATTACAGAAAACACCATCCATTTATAATACTCACTGTCCGCCTATTGTAGTGAACACTGTCCGTCTATAATAAGAACATAAGTACATAAGAATGAGGAGCAGGAGTAGGCAATTCAGCCCCTCGAGCCTGCTCCGCCATTCAATACGATCGTGGCTGATCTCATCTCGGCCTCAACTCCACTTTCCTGCCTGTTATCCATAACCCTTCAACCCATTACTAATTAAAAATCTGTCTATCTCCTCCTTAAATTTACTCAATATCCCAGCATCCACCGTACACTGGGGTAGTGAATTCCACAGACTCACGACCCTTTGAAAGAAGTGATTTCTCCTCATCTCTGTTTTAAATCTGATAACACTTATCTTAAAACTATGACCTCTCATTCTAGATTGCCCCACAAGAGGAGACATCCTCTCTACGTCTACTTTGTCAATCTCCTTAATCATCTTATATACTTCAATTAGATCTCCTCTCATTCTTCTAAATTCTAGAGAGTTAAGGCCGAAACTGCTCAATCTCTCTTCATAAGACAAACCCCTCATCTCTGGAATCAATCGAGTGAACCTCCTCTGAACTGCCTCCAATGCAACTGCATCCCTCCTCAAGTAAGGGGACCAAAACTGTACGCAATAATCCAGCTGTGGTCTCACTAATGCCTTGTACAGTTGCAGCAGCACTTCCCTACTTTTATACTCTATTCCTTCAGCAATAAGTGCCAAAATTCCATTTGCCTTCCTTATTACCTGCTGCACCTGCAAACCAGTTTTCTGCAATTCATGCACTAGGACACCCAGATCCCTCTGCACCAAAGCACTCTGAAGTTTCTCTTCATTTAAATAATAATTTGCCTTTCTATTCTTCTGACCAAAATGGATAACCTCACACTTATCCACGTTAAACTCCATTGCCAAATTTTGGCCCATTCACCTAGCCTATCCACATCCATTTGTAAATTTCTTATTTCTTTACTACAACTTATTATTCCACCTATTTTAGTGTCATCTGTAAATAGTTGGGGCCTGAGGACCGAACCCTGTGGCACCTCACTAGTTACATCTTGCCAACCAGAAAAAGACTAATTTATCCCAACTCTGTTAGTTAGCCAATCCTCTATCCAAGCTAATAAATTGCCCCTAACCCCATGTGATCTTACCTTGTGTATTAACCTTTTGTGCGGCACCTTATCAAATGCCTTAGTTTAGTTTAGTTTAGAGATACAGCACTGAAACAGGCCCTTCGGCCCACCGAGTCTGTGCCGACCATCAACCACCCATTTTTATACTAATCCTACACTAATCCCATATTCCTACCACATCCCCACCTATCCCTACCACCTACCTATACTAGGGACAATTTATAATGGTCAATTTACCTACCAACCTGCAAGTCTTTTGGCTTGTGGGAGGAAACCGGAGCACCCGGAGAAAACCCACGCAGACACAGGGAGAACTTGCAAACTCCACACAGGCAGTACCCAGAATTGAACCCGGGTCGCTGGAGCTGTGAGGCTGCGGTGCTAACCACTGCGCCACTGTGCCGCCTTCTGGAAGTCCAGATATACTACATCTAAAGGATCCCCATTATCCACTTTGCTTGTTACAGCTTCGAAGAACTCTAGCAAATTAGTCAAACACGGTTTACCCTTCATAAAACCATGCTGACTCTGATGGATTGCGTTTTGACTTTCTAAATGTCCTGTTATTAGTTCCTTAATAATGGATTCTAACGATTTTCCAACGACAGATGTTAAACTAACTGGTCTATAGTTTCCTACTTTCGGCCTCCCTCCCTTTTTGAATAAGGGCATTATATTAGCTTTTTTCCAATCCACTGGAACCTTTCCCACATCCAGGGAATTTTGGAATACTATAACCAATGGATCCACTATCTCCGCTGCCAGTTCCTTTAAGACCCTAGGATGTAGGCCATCAGGCACTGGGGACTTGTCTACCTTCAATCCTAATAGTTTACTCAGTAATTTTTCCCTAGTGATGATGATTGTTCTAAGTTCCTGCCTTTCTATAACCTTTGCATTATCTGTTACTATTGGGATAGTACTGGCGTTCACCACCGTGAAAACTGAGGCAAAATACTGATTTAGTGTCTCCGCCATTTCTGTGTTCCCCTCTATTAACTCCCCAGTCTCATCCTCCAAAGGACCAACATTCACTTTAGCTACTCTCTCACCTTTTATATACTTACAGAAGCTTTCGCTATCCGTTTTTATATTTTGCACTAGTTTTCTTTCATAATTTACCTTTGTTCTTTTTATTAATTTTTTAGTAACCCTATGTTGATCTTTAAAAGTTTCCCAATCTTCCAGCTTGCCACTGGCCTTTGCAATATGGTATGCCTTAGTTTTTGTCTTTATGTTATCCTTAACTTCGTTGCTTAGCCATGGATGTTTTTCCCCCCTCTTACAACCTTTCTTCCTCTCTGGAATATATTTTAGTTGGCAGGAATTGAATACCTCCTTAAACATCTGCCACTGCTCATCAACTGTCCTACCTTTTAGTCTTCCTGCCCAATCCACTAGGGCCAAATCTGTCCTCACGCCTATGTAATTACCTTTGTTTAACTCCAGAACGCTAGTGTGGGACTCCAGTTTCTCAACCTCAAACTAAATTTGAAATTCTAGCATGCTATGATCACTCTTCCCTAGAGGATCCTTAACGATGAGATCATTAACTAATCCCGCCTCATTACACAATACCAAATCTAGAATAGCCTGCTCCCTGGTTGGTTCCACAACATATGGCTCCAAAAAACAATCTCTAATACATTCAATGAACTCTCCCTCAAGGCTACCCTTGCCAATTTGATTAATCCAATCTATATGCATATTAAAATCACCCATGATTATTTCTGTACCTTTCTTACAAGCCCCCAGTATTTCCTGGTTTATACTGTGCCCCACTGCGGAGCTACTGTTTGGGGACTTATAGATTACTCTCACCAGGGACTTCTTTCCCTTGCTATTTCTTATTTCTGCCCAGACTGATTCTACGTCTTGCTCTCCAGTGCCTATATCGTTTCTCACTACAGCACTGATGTCTTCCTTTACTAACAAAGCTACAGCGCCTCCTTTTCCTTCCTGCCTATCCTTTCGAAATACTGAGTACCCTTGGATATTCAATTCCCAAAACTGGTTTCCCTGCAACCATGTCTTAGTAATCACCACTAACTCATATCCAGTCATCTCTATTTGCGCTGTTAACTCATTTATTTTATTCTGAATGCTTCGTACATTCAGATACAAAGCCTTTAAGTTTGTTCTATTATCAAATTTCTCTACACTTGCACGATTCCTTGGTGCAATATGACGTTCACACATTATGTCCCTTCCTTTTATTTTCTGGTAACAATCAGACTCATCACTAACCGCACTCCTACCTTCTTCTTTAACTTTGACTTCCTAATTTTCCACGCAACCGAACCCTACCCCTCACTATTTAGTTTAAACCCCTATCTACAGCCCTAGTTATGTGATTCGTCAGGACTCTGGTCCCAGCATGATTCAGGTGGAGCCCGTCCCATCGGAACAGCTCCCTCCTTCCCCAGTACTGGTGCCAATGTCCCACGAATTCAAACCCATTTTTCCCACACCAATCTTTGAGCCGCGCATTTACCTCTTTAATCTTAGTGATCCTGTGCCAATTTGTGTGTGGATCAAGTAGTAATCGGAGATTATTATCTTTTTGGTTCTGTTTTTTAATTTAGCCCCCAGCTGCTTATATTCCCTCAGCAGAACTTCTAACCTCGTTCTACCTATATCGTTGGTACCTACGTGGACCACGACAACTGGATCTTTCCCTTCCCATTCCAAGTTCCTCCAAGATGAGATATCCTGAACTCTGGGACCAGGTAGGCAACACAGCCTTCGGGATACTCGTTCCTGGCCACAGAGAACAGTGTCTATGCCCCTAACTATACTATTCCTGATTACAACTACATTTCCCTTTTCTCCCCCCACTTGAATGGCTCCCTGTACCATGGTGCTATGGTCAGTTTGCTCATCCTCCCTACAGTCCCTGCTCTCATCCACACAGGGAGCAAGAATCTCGAACCTGTTGGACAAGATCAAGGGCTGAGGCTCCTGCAACACTACTTCCTGGATCCCTCTACCTGCCTCACTCATAGTCACACCCCCCTGTCCCTGACCACTGGCCAAATTCAAGCTGGTTAATCTAAAGGGTGCGACTGTCTCCTGAAACACAGCGCCCAGGTAACTCTCCCCCTCCTTGATGTGTCGCAGTGTCCAAAGCTCAGACTCCAGCTCATCAACTCTGAGCCGGAGTTTCTCGAGCAACCAACACTTGCTACAGATGTGGTCACTCGGAACCACAATGGGGTCCACCAGCTCCCACACCATACAGGTGCAACACATCGCCTGGTTCTGCATCTCTATTTTATTTAATAAGATTTAAATTTGTTTTTTAAATTTCCGACTGGTCTTTAGTTTTTTTAATCCACTTTATTTTTTAGTTTATATACAAATAAATCGATCAAGTCTTACTCTATATTTAATTTCAATTAAATTAAGTTAAAAGCTTAGCTCTCTGTTTCCCTGCTCTCACTGTTGAATGTGACATCACCCTGATGTCACTTTTCGATTTTTTTTCCAGCTCTGCTCCTGCTGCTCCCATTGCGTTCCTCCCTCCCTCAGACTCTGGTTTGGCACTTTTTTTGAACCTCCGCTCCTCGGTCTGCGTTCCTCCCTCTCTATCTCAGACTCTGGTTTGGCACGCTTTTTTCAACCTTCGCTCCTCGGGCTGCGCTCCTCCCTCTCTCTCTCCGATTCAAAAGTTCACTGTCCGCCTATTACTGTAAACACCTCCATCTATAATACTCACTGTCCGCCTATTGTAGTAAACACTGTCCGTCTGTAATACTCACTGTCCGCCTATTGTAGCAAACACCGTCCGTCTATAATACTCACTGTCTGCCTATTGTAGTAAACAACATCCGTCTATAGTATTCACTGTCCGCTTAATGTAGCAAGCACCATCTGTGTATAATACGCATTGACGGCCTACTGTAGCAAACACTTTCCGTTTACAATACTCACTCACCGCCCATTATAGTAAACACCATCTGCCTACAATACCCACTGTCCGCCTATTGCAGAAAACACCGTTCATCTATAATACTCACTGTTCACCTACTGTAGCAAACACTTTCTGTTTATAATACTCACTGTCCGCCTGTTATAGTAAACACCGTCTGCCTGCCATACCTACAGTTCGCCTATTGCAGAAAACACTGCACCACTATAATACGCACAGTCCTTCTATTGTAGTAAACAACATCAATTTATAATACTCACTGTCCGCCTATTGTAGTGAACACTGTCCGTCTATAATATTCACTGTCCCCCACTGCAGGAAGAACTGGCCATTTATAATACTCGTTGTCCATCGATTACCGAGAACACCATCCGTTTATAGTACTCGCTGACTGCCTATTCTGGTAAACACTGTCCGTTTATAATGTTCACTGTCCTCATTGTAGGAAAAACTGTCTGTCAACAATACTCACTGTCCGCCTAGTACAGAAAACACCATCCATTTATCATACTCACTGTCCGCCTATTATAGTAAACAACATCCGAATACAATACCCACTGTTCGCCTATTGCAGTAAACACTGTTCATCTATAATACTCACTGTCTGCCTGCTATACTAATCACTGTCCATCTATAATACTCACTGTCCCCCATTGTAGTAAACACCATCCATTTATAATACTCACTGTCTGCCTATTATAGTAAACAACATCCGAATACAATACCCACTGTTTGCCTATTGCAGAAAACACTGTTCATCTATAATACTCACTGTCCCCCATTGTAGTAAACACCATCAATATATAATACTCACTGTCCGCCTACTGTAGCAAAAACCATCCATCAATAATACTCACTGTCCGCCTACTGTCTGCCTGTTATAGTAAACACCGTCTGTCTACCATACCTACTGTTAGCCTACTGCAGAAATCACTGCTCGTCTATAATATTCACAGTCCTTCTATTGCAGTAAACAACGTCCATTTATAATACTCACTGTCCGCCTATTGTCGTAAACGCTTTCCATCTATAATATTCACTGTCCCCCATTGTAGGAAAAACCGTCCGTTTATAATACTCACTGCCCATCTCTTACATTAAATACCGTCCGTCTAAAGTAGTCACTGTACGCGTAACGTTAGCAAACACCATCCATCTATAATACTCACCTCTGCCTATTGTAGTAAACACCATCCATTATAATACTCACTGTCCGCCAACTGTAGCAAAAACCATCCGTCTATAATACTCACTGTCCGCCTATTGTAGCAAACACCGTCCGTCTATAATACTCACTGTCTGCCTATTGTAGTAAACAACATCCGTCTATAGTATTCACTGTCCGCTTAATGTAGCAAGCACCATCTGTGTATAATACGCACTGACGGCCTACTGTAGCAAACACTTTCCGTTTACAATACTCACTCACCGCCCATTATAGTAAACACCATCTGCCTACAATACCCACTGTCCGCCTATTGCAGAAAACACCGTTCATCTATAATACTCACTGTTCACCTACTGTAGCAAACACTTTCTGTTTATAATACTCACTGTCCGCCTGTTATAGTAAACACCGTCTGCCTGCCATACCTACAGTTCGCCTATTGCAGAAAACACTGCACCACTATAATACGCACAGTCCTTCTATTGTAGTAAACACCATCCATTATAATACTCACTGTCCGCCAACTGTAGCAAAAACCATCCGTCTATAATACTCACTGTCCGCCTATTGTAGCAAACACCATCCATTATAATACTCACTGTCCGCCAGCTGTAGCAAAAACCATCCGTCTATAATACTCACTGTCCGCCTGTTGTAGTCAACAATGTGCGTCTATAATACTCACCGTCCGACTATTGTAGCAAACACCATCCATTATAATACTCAGTGTTCGGCAACTGTAGTAAGCAACATCCATCTATAATACTCACTGTCCGCCTACTGTAGCAAACACATTCCGTTTATAATACTCACTGTCCGCCTGTTATAGTAAACACGTCTATCTACCATTCCTACTGTTCGCCTATTGCAGAAAACACTGTTAGTCTATAATAATCACTGATTTTTATTGTAGTAAACACCGTCCGTCTATAATGTTCACTGCCCCCATTGTAGTAAAAACTGTCTGTCGATAATACTCACTGTCGGCCTATTACAGAAAACACCATCCATTTATAATACTCACTGTCCGCCTATTGTAGTAAACACTGTCCATCCATAATGCTCACTGGTCGCCTATTAGTGTAAACACCTCCATCTATAATACTCGCTGTCCGCTTATTACAGTAAATACCGTCAGTCTAAAATACTCACTGTCCGCTTACTGTAGCAAACACATCCGTCCATAATACTCACCTTCCGCCTATTGTCGTAAACACCATCCATGATAATATTCACTGTCCACCTATTGTAGCAAAAACCATCCATTTATAATATTCAGTGTCCGGCTTTTGCAGTAAACAACGTCCGTCTATAATACTCACTGCCCGCCAACTGTAGCAAAAACCATCTATCTATAACACTCACTGTCCGCTTATAGTAGTCAACAATGTCCGTCTATAATACTCACTGTCCGCCTCCTGTAGCAAAAGCCATCCGTCTATAATATTCACTGTTCGCCGATTGTAGTAAACAACGTCTGTCTATAATACTCACTGTCCACCTGCTATAGCAAACACTTTCTGTTTATAATACTCACTCTCCACATTTTATAGTAAACACTGTCTGTCTACAATACCCACTGTCCACCTATTGCAGAAAACACTATTCATTATTACTACTCAGTCCGCCTAGTGTAGTAACAGCATCCGTCTATAAAGTTCACTGTCTGCCTATTACTGTAAACACCTCCATCTATAATACTCACTGTCCACCTATTACAGGAAACACCGTCCATCTATAATGCTCACAGTCCGCCTATTACTGTAAACACCTCCATCTTTAATTCACACTGTCCGCCTATTGTAGTACACACTGTCCATCTAGACTGTTCACTGTCCTCAATGTAGGAAAAACTGTCTGTCTACGATACACGCTGTCCACCTCTTACAGAAAACACCATCCATTTATAATACTCACTGTCCTCCTATTACAGTAAACACTTGCGTCTATAATGCTCATAGTCCGCCTATCACAGTACGCCTCCATCTTTCATTCGCACTGTCCGCCAATTACAGAAAACATTGTCTGTCTATAATACTCACTGTCCGCCTATTGTAGTAAACACAGTCTGTCTATAATACGCACTGTCCGTTTATTACTGTAAGCACCTCCATATATAATACTCACTGTCCGCCTATTGCAGTAAACACCATCCGTCTATAATGCTCACTGCCCGCCTATTACTGTAACCACCTCCATCTATAATACTCACTGCTGGCCTATTACTGGAACCGCCTCCATTTATAATACTTACTGCCCGCTTATTACAGAAAACATTGTCTGTCTATAATACTCACTGTCCGCCTACTGTAGCAAAAACCAGCCGTCTATAATACTCACTGTCCGCCAAATGTAGTAAACGAGGTCGTCCATAATACTCACTGTCCGGATAAAGTAGAAAACACCAGCCGTCTATAATACTTGCTCTCTGCCTATTGTAGTAAACACCATCAATATATAATACTCACTGTCCGCCTACTGTAGCAAATACCATCAGTCTATAATACTCACTGTCCGCCTATTGTAGTAAACAACGTCCGTCTATAATACTCACAGTCTGCCTACTGTAGCAAAAAGCGTCCTTCTATAATAGTCACTGCCCGCCTATTGCAGTAAACAACATCCGTTTATAATACTCACTCTCCGCATTTTATAGTAAACACTGTCTGTCTACAATACCTACTGTCCACCTATTGCAGAAAACACTACTCATCTATACTACTCACTCACCGCCTATTGCAGTACATACTGTCAGTCTATAATACTCAGTGTCCGCTAATTGTAGTAAACACTGTCCATCTATAATACTCACTGTCCACCTACTGTAGCAAAAACCATCCGTCTACAATGCTCACTGTCCGCCAATTGTAGTAAACAAGATCCGTCTATAATACTCACTGTCCGCATAAAGTAGAAAACACCAGCCATCTATAATACTCACTGTCCGCTTACTGGAGCAAACACTACCAGTTTTTAATACTCACTGTCCGCCTATTGTAGTAAACAACGTCTGTCTATAATACTCACTGTCCACCTAAGGTAGCAAAAAGCGATCTTCTTTAAGAGTCAACGCCCGCCTATTTTAGTAAACACTGTTCAAAGAACAAAGAACAAAGAACAGTACAGCACAGGAACAGGCCATTCGGCCCTCCAAGCCTGTGCCGATCTTGATGCCTGCCGCAACTAAAACCTTCTGTATCCCTCTATTCCCATCCTATTCACGTATTTGTCAAGATGCCTCTTAAACGTCGCTATCGTACCTGCTTCCACCACCTCCCCCGGCAGCAAGTTCCAGGCACTCACCACCCTATGTGAAAAGAACTTGTCTCGCACATCCCCTCTAAATTTTGCCCATCGCACCTTAAACCTATGTCCCCTAGTAACTGACTCGTCCACCCTGGGAAAAAGCTTCTGACTATCCACTCTGTCCATGCTGCTCATAACTTTGTAAACCTCTATCATGTCGCCCCTCCACCTCCGTCGTTCCAGTGAAAACAATCCGAGTTTATCCAAACTCTCCTCATAGCTAATGCCCTCCAGACAAGGCAACATCCTGGTAAACCTCCTCTGTACCCTCTCCAAAGCCTCCACGTCCTTCTGATAGTGTGGCGACCAGAATTGCACGCAATATACTAAATGTGGCCGAACTAAAATTCTGTAAAGCTGCAGCATGACTTGCCAATTTTTATACTCTATGCCCTGAGCGATGAAGGCAAGCATGCCGTATGCCTTCTTGACTACCTTATCCACCTGCGTTGCCACTTTCAGTGACCTGTGGACCTGTACGCCCAGATCTCTCTGCCTGTCAATACTCCTAAGGGTTCTGCCATTTACTGTATACCTCCCACCTGCATTAGACCTTCCAAAAGGCATTACCTCACATTTGTCCAGATTAAACTCCATCTGCCATTTCTCCGCCCAAGTCTCCAACTGATCTATATCCTGCTGTATCCTCTGACAATCCTCATCACTATCCGTAACTCCACCAACCTTTGTGTCGTCCGCAAACTTACTAATCAGACCAGCTACATTTTCCTCCAAATCATTTATATATACTACAAACAGCAAAGGCCCCAGCACTGATCCCTGCGGAACACCACTAGTCACATCCCTCCATTCAGAAAAGCACCCTTCCACTGCTACCCTCTGTCTTTTATGACTGAGCCAGTTCTGTATCCATCTTGCCAGCTCACCTCTGGTCCCGTGTGACTTCACCTTTTGTACCAGTCTGCCATGAGGGACCTTGTCAAAGGCTTTACTGACGTCCATATAGCTAACATCCACTGCCCTTCCTTCATCAATCATCTTTGTCACTTAGAACATAGAACATAGAACATAGAACAGTACAGCACAGTACAGGCCCTTCAGCCCACGATGTTGTGCCGACCCTTTAACCTACTCGATGATCAAACTACCTACATACCCTTCATTCTACTATCATCCATGTACATATCCAAGAGTTGCTTAAATGTCCCTAATGTATCTGCTTCTACAACCACCGCTGGCAGTGCATTCCACGCACCCATCACTCTCTGTGTAAAGAACCTACCTCTGACATCTCCCCTAAACCTTCCTCCAATCACCTTAAAATTATGCCCCCTGGTGATAGCCCTTTCCACCCTGGGAAAAAGTCTCTGGCTATCCACTCTATCTATGCCTCTCATCATCTTGTACACCTCTATCAAGTCACCTCTCATCCTTCTTCGCTCCAATGAGAAAAGCCGGAGCTCCCTCAACATTTCTTCATAAGACATGCCCTCCAGTCCAGGCAGCATCCTGGTAAATCTCCTCTGCACCCTCTCTAAAGCTTCCGCATCCTTCCTATGATGAGGCAACCAGAACTGAACACAATATTCCAAGTGTGGTCTAACCAGGGCTTTATAGAGCTGCAGCATAACCTCGCGGCTCTTAAACTCAATCCCCCTGTTAATGAAAGCCAACACACCATACGCTTTCTTAACAACCCTATCAACTTGGGTGGCAACTTTGAGGGATCTATGGACGTGGACCCCAAGATCCCTCTGTTCCTCCACATTGCCAAGAATCCTGTCTTTAAGCCTGTATTCTGCATTCAAATTCTACCTTCCAAAATGAATCACTTCACACTTTTCCAGATTGAACTCCATCTGCCACTTCTCAGCCCAGCTCTGCATCCTGTCAATGTCCCGTTGCAACCTACAACAGCCCTCCACACTATCCACAACTCCAGCAACCTTTGTGTCATCGGCAAACTTACTAACCCAACCTTCCACTGCCTCATCCAAGTCATTTATAAAAATCACAAAGAGCAGAGGTCCCAGAACACAACCCTGCGGAACACCACTGGTCACCGAGCTCCATGCTGAATACTTTCCATCTGCTACCACCCTCTGTCTTCTATGGGCCAGCCAATTCTGTATCCAGACAGCCAAATTTCCCTGTATCCCATGCCTCCTTACTTTCTGAATGAGCCTACCATGGGGAACCTTATCAAACGCCTTGCTAAAATCCATATACACCACATCCTCTGCTCTTCCTTCATCAATGTGTTTTGTCACATCCTCAAAGAATTCAATAAGGCTTATGAGGCATGACCTGCCCCTCACAAAGCCATGCTGACTATCTCTAATCAAACTATGCTTTTCCAAATAATTATAAATCCTGTCTCTCAGAATCCTCTCCAACAATTTGCCCACCACCGACGTAAGAATGACTGGTCTGTAATTCCCAGGGTTATCCCTATTCCCTTTCTTGAACAAGGGAATAACATTTGCCACCCTCCAATCATCTGGTACTACTCCAGTGGACAGTGAGGACGCAAAGATCATCGCCAAAGGCGCGGCAATCTCTTCCCTCGCTTCCCGTTAAAACCTTGGGTATATCCCGTCTGGCCCCGGGGACTTATCTATCCTCATGTCTTTCAAAATTTCCAGCACATCCTCCTTCTTAACATCAACCTGTTCGAGCATATCAGCCTGTTTCACGCTGTCCTCACAAACGTCCAGGTCCCTCTCACTGGTGAATACTGAAGCAAAGTATTCATTTAGGACCTTCCCTACCTCCTCCAACTCCAGGCACAAGTTCCCTCCACTATCCCTGATTGGCCCTACCCTCACTCTGGCCATCCTCTTGTTCCTCACATAAGTGTAGAACGCCTTGAGATTTTCCTTAATCCTACCCGCCAAGACTTTTTCATGTCCCCTTCTAGCTCTCCTAAGTCCATTCTTCAGTTCCTTCCTGGCTACCTTGTAACCCTCTAGAGCCCTGTCTGATCCTTGCTTCCTCAACCTTAAGTAAGCTTCTTTCTTCCTCTTGACTAGCTGTTCCACATCTCTTGTCATCCAAGGTTCCTTCACACTACCATCCCTTCCTTGCCTCATTGGGACAAACCTATCCAGCAGTCGCAGCAAGTGCTCCCTAAACAACCTCCACATTTCTGTCGTGCATTTCCCTGAGAACATCTGTTCCCAATTTAAGCTCCCCAGTTCCTGCCTGATAGCATTGTAATTCCCCCTCCCCCAATTAAATATTTTCCCATCCCGTCTGCTCCTATCCCTCTCCATGACAATAGTAAAGGTCAGGGAGTTGTGATCACTATCACCGAAATGCTCTCCCACCGAGAGATCTGCCACCTGGCCTGGTTCGTTGCCAAGCACCAAATCCAACATAGCCTCCCCTCTAGTCGGCCTATCTACATATTGAGTCAGGAAACCTTCCTGGACACACCTGACAAAAACTGCTCCATCCAAACTATTTGCACTAAGGAGGTTCCAATCAATATTAGGGAAGTTGAAGTCACCCATGACAACAACCCTGTTACTTCTGCACCTTTCCAAAATCTGCCTCCCAATCTGTTCCTCCGTGTCTCTGCTTCCTCAAAAAACTTATCTACCTTAATGCTTTGCAAAACACGCAACACCTCCTCTTTTTTGATAATGAGATGACTGAGACTATCTACACTCCCTTCCCTAGGCTCATCATCCACCAAGTCCTTCTCTTTGGTCAAAACTGATGCAAAGTACTCATTTAGTACCTCGTCCATTTCCTCTGGCTCCACACATAGATTCCCTTCTCTGTCCTTGAGTGGGCCAACCCTTTCCCTGGTTACCCTCTTGCTCTTTATATATGTATAAAAAGCCTTGGGATTTTCCTTAATCCAGTTTACCAATGACTTTTCATGACCCCTTTTAGCCCTCCTGACTCCTTGCTTAATTTCCTTCCTACAGTCCTTATATTCCTCAAGGGATTCATCTGTTCCTAGCCTTCCAGCCCTTACGAATGCTTCCTTTTTCTTTTTGACTAGGCTCACAATATCCCGCATTATCCAAGGTTCCCGAAACTTGACAAACTTATCCTTCTTCCTCACAGGAACATGCCGGTCCTGGATTCTAATCAACTGACGTTTGAAAGACTCCCACATGTCAGATGTTGATTTACCCTCAAACAGCCGCCCCCAATCTAAATTCTTCAGTTCCTGCCTAATATTATTATAATCAGCCTTCCCCCAATTTAGCACCTTCACCCGAGGACTACTCTTATCCTTATCCACAAGTACCTTAAAACATATGGAATTATGGTCACTGTTCCCGAAATGCTCCCCCACTGAAACTTCGACCACCTGGTTCATCTATAATGCTCACTGTCTGCCTATTGTAGTAAACATCATCAGTCTATAATACTCACTGTCCGCCTATTACAGTAAACACTGTCCGTCTATAATACTCACTGTCTGCCTATTACTGTAAGCACCTCCATCTATAATACTCACTGTCCGCCTACTGCAGTAAACACTGTCCGTCTATAATACTCACTGTCCACCCATTGTAGTAAACAATGACCATCTATAAGACTCACTGTCCGCTTATTACTGTAAGCACCTCCATCTATAATACTCACTGTCCGCCTACTGCAGTAAACACTGTCAGTCTATAATACTCACTGTCCACCCATTATCGTAAACACTGTCCGTCTATAATACTCACTGTCCACCCATTGTAGTAAATAACAACCGTCTATAATACTCACTGTCCGCCTATTACTATAAGCACCTCCGTCTATAATACTCACTGTCCACCGACTGTAGCAAAAACCATCCGTCTATAATACTTGCTGTCCGCCAAATGTAGTCAACAACATCTGTCTTCAATACTGTCCGCCTACTGTAGCAAAAACCATCCGTCTATAGTACTCACTGTCTGTCAATTGTAGTAAATAACGTCCGTCTATAATACAAAGAACAAAGATAATTACAGCACAGGAACAGGCCCTTCGGCCCTCCAAGCCTGCGCCGATCCAGATCCTCTATCTAAACATGTCGCCTATTTTCTAAGGGTCTGTATCTCTTTGCTTCCTGCCCATTCATGTATCTGTCTAGATACATCTTAAAAGACGCTATCGTGCCCGCGTCTACCACCTCCGCTGGCAACGCGTTCCAGGCACCCACCACCCTCTGCGTAAAGAACTTTCCTCCCATATCCCCCCTAAACTTTTCCCCTCTCACTTTGAACTCGTGACCCCTCGTAATTGAATCCCCCACTCTGGGAAAAAGCTTCTTGCTATCCACCCTGTCTATACCTCTCATGATTTTGTACACCTCAATCAGGTCCCCCCTCAACCTCCGTCTTTCTAATGAAAATAATACTAATCTACTCAACCTCTCTTCATAGCTAGCGCCCTCCATACCAGGCAACATCCTGGTGAACCTCCTCTGCACCCTCTCCAAAGCATTCACATCCTTTTGGTAATGTGGCGACCAGAACTGCACGCAGTATTCCAAATGTGGCCGAACCAAAGTCCTATACAACTGTAACATGACCTGCCAACTCTTGTACTCAATACCCCGTCCGATGAAGGAAAGCATGCCGTATGCCTTCTTGACCACTCTATTGACCTGCGTTGCCACCTTCAGGGAACAATGGACCTGAACACCCAAATCTCTCTGTACATCAATTTTCCCCAGGACTTTTCCATTTACTGTATAGTTCACTCTTGAATTGGATCTTCCAAAATGCATCACCTCGCATTTGCCCTGATTGAACTCCATCTGCCATTTCTCTGCCCAACTCTCCAGTCTATTTATATTCTGCTGTATTCTCTGACAGTCCCCTTCACTATCTGCTACTCCACCAATCTTAGTGTCGTCTGCTAATCAGACCACCTATACTTTCCTCCAAATCATTTATGTATATCACAAACAACAGTGGTCCCAGCACGGATCCCTGTGGAACACCACTGGTCACACGTCTCCATTTTGAGAAACTCCCTTCCACTGCTACTCTCTGTCTCCTGTTGCCCAGCCAGTTCTTTATCCATCTAGCTAGTACACCCTGGACCCCATGCGACTTCACTTTCTCCATCAGCCTACCATGGGGAACCTTATCAAACGCCTTACTGAAGTCCATGTATATGACATCTACAGCCCTTCCCTCATCAATCAACTTTGTCACTTCCTCAAAGAATTCTATTAAGTTGGTAAGACATGACCTTCCCTGCACAAAACCATGTTGCCTATCACTGATAAGCCCATTTTCTTCCGAATGGGAATAGATCCTATCCCTCAGTATCTTCTCCAGCAGCTTCCCTACCACTGACGTCAGGCTCACCGGTCTATAATTACCTGGATTTTCCCTGCTACCCTTCTTAAACAAGGGGACAACATTAGCAATTCTCCAGTCCTCCGGGACCTCACCCGTGTTTAAGGATGCTGCAAAGATATCTGTTAAGGCCCCAGCTATTTCCTCTCTCGCTTCCCTCAGTAACCTGGGATAGATCCCATCCGGACCTGGGGACTTGTCCACCTTAATGCCTTTTAGAATACCCAACACTTCCTCCCTCCTTATGCTGACTTGACCGAGAGTAATCAAACATCTGTCCCTAACCTCAACATCCGTCATGTCCCTCTCCTCGGTGAATACCGATGCAAAATACTCGTTTGGAATCTCACCCATTTTCTCTGACTCCACGTATAACTTTCCTCCTTTGTCCTTGAGTGGGCCAATCCTTTCTCTAGTTACCCTCTTGCTCCTTATATATGAATAAAAGGCTTTGGGATTTTCCTTAACCCTGTTTGCTAAAGATATTTCATGACCCCTTTTAGCCCTCTTAATTCCTCGTTTCAGATTGGTCCTACATTCCCGATATTCTTTCAAAGCTTCGTCTTTCATCAGCCGCCTACACCTTATGTAGGCTTCCTTTTTCCTCTTAGCTAGTCTCACAATTTCACCTGTCATCCATGGTTCCCTAATCTTGCCATTTCTATCCCTCATTTTCACAGGAACATGTCTCTCCTGCACGCTAATCAACCTCTCTTTAAAAGCCTCCCACATATCAAATGTGGATTTACCTTCAAACAGCTGCTCCCAATCTACATTCCCCAGCTCCTGCCGAATTTTGGTATAGTTGGCCTTCCCCCAATTTAGCACTCTTCCTTTGGGACCACTCTCATCTTTGTCCATGAGTATTCTAAAACTTACGGAATTGTGATCACTATTCCCAAAGTAGTCCCCTACTGAAACGTCAACCACCTGGCCGGGCTCATTCCCCAACACCAGGTCCAGTATGGCCCCTTCCCGAGTTGGACTATTTACATACTGCTCTAGAAAACCCTCCTGGATGCTCCTTACAAATTCTGCTCCATCTAGACCTCTAACACTAAGTGAATCCCAGTCAATGTTGGGAAAATTAAAATCTCCTAGCACCACTACCCTGTTGCTCCTACATCTTTCCATAATCTGTTTACATATTTGTACCTCTATCTCATGCTCGCTGTTGGGAGGCACTGTCTGCCTATTGTAGTAAACATCGTCCATATATAAGGCTCACAGTCCGCCTATTACGGTAAACGCCTCCATCTTTAATTCGCACTGTCCGCCTATTGCAGGAAACACTGTCCATTTATAATGCTCACTGTCCGTCTATTACTGTAACCACCTCCATCTATAATACTTACTGCCCGCCAATTACAGAAAACATTGTCTGCCTCTAATACTCACTGTCCGCCTACTGTAGCAAAAACCATCCATCTATAATATTCACTGTCTGCCAATTGTTGTAAAAAACGTCCGTCTATTATACTCACTGTCCGCTTTCTGTAGCAAAAAATGTCCATCTATAATACTCACTCTCTGTCTAATGTAGCAAACACTTTCCATTTGTAATATTCACTCTCCACCCATTATAGTAATCACTGTCTGTCTACAATCCCCACTGTCTGCCTATTGCAGAAAACACTATTCACTTATAATACTCACTGTCCTTCTGAAGAAGGCTCACTGACCCGAAACGTTAACTCTGCTTCTCTTTCCACAGATGCTGCCAGACCTGCTGAGTGGTTCCAGCATTTCTTGTTTTTATTTCAGCTTTCCAGCACCTCTCTAAAAGACCCTGAGAAGTCCACTGTATCAACTCATCTCATCGCCTGCAATTGAAGTAAAGCCTGCTAAAATAAATCCTCAACACCACCTGAGAAAAACTGTTCTTTAAGATCCCAGTGACCCATCTACATGTACTCGGAGGCCAGACGGTATGCCAGTTTTGGAACACAACATATATCATCTGCAAGAATGAGTAAATATTCAGCTCAAGTTTTTTTTGCCCGTAATAGAGCTCTAAAAACTAAAATCCCTTTATTTTTCTGGTTAACTGGTGTATGTGTGGGTGAGTGTGAAGAGCTAAGGTCAAAGGGGAACTTTAATATTTCAACCTGTGTGTTTATGATTTACTTCATTACTCGTTGAGACCTGTTTTATAACAAACTGATAATTTTGTTGTTTATTAAAGAAACCTATTTGGTGTGTTATATGCTGGGGTAAGACCTGGCGGCCTCCTTGTGGGCTGGGCGTGGGGCCCTCCTGATCAGACACCCTGTGCCCCTCAGAGTGCCCCCCCTGAAGCCCCAACTGCCCCCACTGAAATAAAGTCACCCGCTCCCAACCAATCCCCACTTGCCTCACCGGGGCCCGGCCAATTTTCCCCGGCAAGGCCCCAAAAACGCCCCTTGTTTCTGCAGCCATCATCCTTCTTGCTACTGTGCTGGGTGCAGTCCCAGCAGTGGCCACCACTCAAAGTGGCGCTGCTGGGACTGAGAGCTGCCGGCCAATCAACGGGCCGTTAGGTGGGACCTCCTGCCTCAGAGAGGTGAAAGTCCCGCCCAAGGCCAATTAAGGGCTGGGGGAGCGTAAAATCTAAGTGTGGCTCCCCAGGCCCACAGAGGCAGGTTCAGCCCTGACTTTTTAGCTGGTGGGTGGGGCCTCCCACCAATGTAAAATTCCGGCCTATAATACATACTGTCCATTTGCAATAAACACTGTCCGTGTATAACACACACTGTCCGTCTATAACACACACAGTCCCTCCAGAATACACACTGTCCATCGATAACACACTGTTCATCTATAATACATACTGTCTGCCGAGAACTCAGACTGTCAATCTAAAACACATGCTGTCCGTTTATAATACACCCTGTCCATCTGTAACAAACACTGTTGTCTATCACACAGACTGTCCATCGAAAACACACACTATCCCTCTGGAACGTACACTGTCTGTCCATAACACACTGTCCATCTATAACACAGACTGTCCTTGTATAAAACACACTGTCCATCTGTAACCTACGCCGTCCATCGGCAATACACACTGTTCACCTAATTTAAATATTTAAAACCCAAGTATCTTAGACAATTATTTGCTTTACTCGTGGCCTTGGGTAGTAGTTTATATCTCCTACATATTTTAGAAAATTAATCACCCTCTGGGCTTGTGCTGTAAATGCACCACCAATGTTGTGCTGTAACTTCCACATCAGGTAGGTCCCATGCTATGTTAGCATTGCCAGTCTCATGGAAGGTGGTGGCATCGTGGTATTGTCACTGAACTAACAAGACAGAGACCCAGGCTACTGCTCTGGGGATATGGGTTTAAATCCCACCATGGCAGAAAGTGGAATTTAAATTCAATTAATAAATCTGTAATTAAAAGCTAACAACCATGAAACAATTGTTGTAAAAACCCATCAGGTTCACTCATGTTGTTTAGAAAAGAAAATCTGCTGACCTCCATGTGGCTCCAGACCCACAGCAATGGCGTTGATTCTTAAATGGCCTAGCAAGCCACTCAGTTGTAACTACCTGCGACAAAGTCAATAAAGAATGAAACTGGACTAACCACCTGGTGGCATTGACTGAGGCACTAGAAATGGCTAGGGCAAACCCAGTCCTGTCAACCCTGCAAAGTCCTCCTTACTGACATCTGGAGGCTTGTACCAAAGTTGGAAGAGCAACCACCTGATGTAGTATCATGAAGACCCCCACCACCTGCCAAGAATGAGGCATATTAATTTTATCATATGAACATTAGTTTTAAACTGTTGCTGGTGTGAAGAAATGACTTGTTTTACAAGAGATGACCAGACACTTGGCTGGAGGACATTTGCATACTATAAGACAGTGCTTGGAGAGACAAAAGAATTGCTCACTGATTCAATTAACAGAGATTGGGCTGGACAATGGTGATCCACATCTTGTCAGGGTAAGAGACAGCACTACACCCCCCACCGAGAGCTTTGGAATCCATGACTACAGAAGTGGTTAAACCAGCTGGTCACATGACTAACCGGCTGGTCCAAGCTTTTGAACTAGACACAGGACAGTTTGGGAACAGACTGCAGAATGCAACTGAACCTGGAACAAGAGAGCTGTCTCCTGGCTGGCTCTCTCTTGCTTTCTCACAGGCCTCCAGACCCATTGAAGACATATAAACCTCAAGAGAGAAAAAAAGACTCCTACATCGAAACAAGTTGAAGCGTGCACTGGGCCCCAATGAACAGCAAGACTTACTGGCAACCAAAGACTTCACATTGAACTTAAAGGGCCGTAAATAATTACCAGATATTGCCTCAATCTTTTCCCCTTTATTCCTTCTACTTTTTCTGTCTCTATCTGTGTTGATCGTATATGCATGCTAGCGAGGTTGCGTCGTGTGCTCATAGTTGTTAACCAAATTAGAGTTTAAGATTAATAAACTTCCACCTTTCTTGTCTAAATCTAAGAAAACCTGTCTGTTTAATTTCTTTGCCTTGCAATTGGAAAGTAGTGAACAAGGATTCACTGAGGGTGAGCTAAAAATAGTGTTCCTAAAATTAAACCCTGTTACTGTTAGACCAGGCAAAGGCTGAGAGGGTGCCCCCAGACCCCTGTCTCACCTGGTCATAACACATAGTAATACTTATCGAATCATACCTTCCAGACAATGTCCCAGTCGCCACCATTACCATCCCCGGGTATGTCTGTTCCACCGGCATGACAGACCCAGCAGAGGTGACGGCACAGTGGTATACAGTAGGGAGGGAGTTGCTCAGTTTAGGTTCTGCCAGGGCCACTCAGCTCCTGACCTCATTCCAACCTTGGTTCAAACATGGACAAAAGAGCTGAACTCAAGGCAGCATTTGATCGAGTGTAGCATCAAGGAGCCCTAGCAAAACTGGAGTCAATGGAATCGGGGGAAACCTCTCCACTGGTTGGAGTTGTACCTAGTGCAAAGGAAGAGGCTGTGGTTGTTGGAGGTCAATCATCTCAGCTCCAGGACATCACTGAAGGAGTTCCTCATGGTAGTGTCCTAGGTCCAACCATCTTCAGCTGCTTCATCAATGACCTTCCTTCAATCATAAGGTCAGATGTGGGGGGATGTTCACTGATGATTGCACAATGTTCAGCACCATTTGCGACTCCTCAGATACTGAAGCAGTCCGTGTAGAAATGTAGCAAGACCTGGACAATATCCAGGCTTGGGCTGATAAGTGGCAAGTAACATTCACGCCACACAAGTGCCAGGCAATGCCATCTCCAACAAGAGAGAATCTAACCATCTCCCCTTGACATTAAACAGCATTAGGATCGCTGAATCCCCAACTATCAACATCCTAGGGGTTATCAGGGCGGCACAGCGGCGCAGTGGTTAGCACCGCAGCCTCACAGCTCCAGCAACCCAGGTTCAATTCTGGGTACTGCCTGTGTGGAGTTTGCAAGTTCTCCCTGTGTCTGCGTGGGTTTTCTCCGGGTGCTCCGGTTTCCTCCCACAAGCCAAAAGACTTGCAGGTTGGTAGGTAAATTGGCCATTATAAATTGTCCCTAGTATAGGTAGGTGGTAGGGGAATATAGGAACAAGTGGGGATGTGGTAGGAATATGGGATTAGTGTAGGATTAGTATAAATGGGTGGTTGATGGTCGGCACAGACTCGGTGGGCCGAAGGGCCTGTTTCAGTGCTGTATCTCTAAACTAAACTAAACTAAACATCATTGACCAGAAACTGAACTGGAGTAGCCATATAAATACTGTGGCTACAAGAGCAGGTCAGAGGCTAGTAATCCGACGGCTAGTAACTCACCTCCTGACTCCCCAAAGCTTGCCCACCATCTACAAGGCATAAGTCAGGAGTGTGATGGAATACTCTCCACTTGCCTGGATGGGTGCAGCTCCAACAACACTCAAGATGCTCGACACCATCTAGGACAAAGCAGCCCGCTTGATTGGCATCCCATTCACAAAAAGTCACTCCGTCCACCACCGATGCACAGTGGCAGCAGTGTGTACCTTCTACAAGATGCACTGTAGCAACACACCAAGGCTCCTTAGACAGCACTTTCCAAACCCGCGACCTCTACCACCTAGAAGGACAAGGGCAGCAGATGAACGGGAACACCACCACCTGCAAGATCCCCTCAAAGCCACACACCATCCTGACTTGAAGCTATATTGCCTTGGTGTGTTCCTTGGTCCAAATCCTGGAACTCCCTTCCTAACAGCACTGTGGGTGTACCTACCCCACATGGACTGGAGAGGTTCAAGAAGGCAGCTCACCACCACCTTCTCAAGGGCAATTAGGGATGGGCAATAAATGCTGGCGCAGACAGCGATGCCCATATCCCATGAACAAATGAAAAAAAATCCTCCAGGCTTGAATAATTGTAAATAATTTCCTGGGCATTGATGCAGGCCACCTAGGGGAAAAATGATAGCAGCATTGAAGACATTGTTTTTTTTTAAATTTTCTTTGAACACTTTAATTTACTAGTTATTAAAATGTGTGGGAAAGGGCTGTTTGACAGAGAAGGGCATTTGGAGGAAGGTGGTTACGTAACTCCCTGTTTCAACCTCTCCAATCAGGTTTCTGCACACCCTATCCCCCAACAACACTAAAATGTCCCTTATCAACTTCATCCTACATGACTGTGACAAAGGTAAACTATCTCTCTTCATCCTTCTTGACCTGTCTGCAACCTTTGACACAGTTGACCACACCATCGTTCTCCAATACTTGACATCCATTCTCCAGCTGGGAAGGAGAACACTTGCCTGGTTCCATTCCCATCTATTCAGTCATATTCAGATGGTGGTGTAGCGGTAATGTCTCTGAGCTAGTAAGCCAAAGGCCCAGGCTAATACCCTGGGGGCAAAGTTTCAAAGCTCGTCCTTTAGGGATGGAAATCTGTTGTCCTTACCTGGTCTGGCCTGCATGTGACTCCAGATCCACAGCAATGCGGTTGACTCTTAACTACCCTCTGAAACAGCCAAGCAAGCCATTCAGTTGTCAAGGACAATTAGGGATAGGCAACAAATACTGGCCTTGCCAGCAATGCCCACGTCCCATGAAAGATTGAAAAAAAAATCATGTGGAATGCCTCTCTTCCAGCTCCCAAATCATTACTTCTGGAATTCCCAAGGATTTATCCTTACCCCAATCCTATTTCTCACATGCATGCCACCCATTAGTGACATCATCCAAAAGCACGTCAAGTTTCACACTTTCTGTACTGCGAGGCCCTTAGAAACCCTGTCAGCACACTTAATCTGAGTGCCAGTGGTCAGCCCTGGGTAATCTCTATGAATTTCCACAGGTCAGCTACCATCTCCTTCCTGTACTGGGTGGGAAATTGGCCAGAAGTATGTGAATGATGCCTAATGGTTAAAAGTAGCTGTGCTTATTCTGCCATGGGCATGTGGGAATCTAAACTGAAACCAGCAAGAAACATGCAAGTAGTGAAAATTCCCCACTTGGATTTCAGTAAGGCTTTTGATACTATGCCATAAAATGACTAGTCCACAAAATAGAAAGGTATTGAATAGCAGTTATGATTTTGAGAAGGGTTAAAAATGGGCTCATCTATTGTATTTGATGGAAAGGATTAGCTTAGTACTTAATGTTATAAGGCATGAAACTAGGCTCTGTAGCACCCATTGTTTGGGCGTTACTGGCGTAGTTCAGGGATCAAAATGGCATCCACTGTGTGTGCAGACTTCTGCCATGAATCATGCCAGACACCATCTTTGGGAAGGCATTCGCACACGCACAACTAATGTCCACCAGAAGTGTGCAGAGCAGGCCGATCATGACATCAGTGTGCAACACTGATTTGTTGCCATTTTGGAGCTCAACAGACCAGCCGCCACTTTTTCTTAACCTCACACAGATGAATACACGTTAAGCACAGGAAGGGCCCCCTCACTGGCATTAATTAAAGTGATCAGCTACTTACAGGTCAGTTGCTGGTTGATTTCTTTTGGCCGTTGCGACAGTTCTACAAGTGTTAGGTGCTTTCCATTGTAGTTTCAAGTTGCAATAATTTATGGGGGGGGAGGCGGGTGTGGTACGTGTAATATTTTGATGCTAGTAAGTCTTATAACAGTATATCTGAGAGATTGACGGTTACAGGAACAGGAGTTTATTTAATGCATCTGAAATCTATGGCTTCCAAGGTTCTGTACAAGTTCTGTTACAACACCTCCTGTGATGACACTCACAGATTATTTACATATTCTGCCCGGTAACAACCCTATATTGCATTATACTACATCTGCCCCCAAGTCTCTGAATTCTCTTCTCAGAATGTTAATCACTGTGGCGATTTTACAAGTCTGCTATAACGTGTTCTTCTCTCTTTAGAGGATGTTTGGGGTTCTGATTCTTTTAGTTCTTCCTTCACATTCTTTTCTACTTCAGTAGAACTATTTGATGATTCAAGTTCTTCACTTGGGTTATCCTCTAGAGTGATGGCTGATTGCAGCTCTGTGGGTTCATCAACTTCTTGAGATGATTGTTCCTCGTGTATCTGCTGCTTCTTTGGTATTGCCACCAAAGACCTGTTTCTTGTTATTATTCCTTGGTCAGATGGGATAATGTATGATCATGGATATGGTGATTGTTCTATCACTTCTCCATACCTTCTCTGATTTCTAACCCAAACTGATTCTCCAGGTTGTATGTCTGTCAAGCTTTTGGTTCTGTGACGTCTGTCATAATTCTTGGATTGAATAAATCTTCCTCTATCTTCTCTCTCTCTCCCCCAGTTTTTCCAACTCTTCTACACTCACTTGTTGAAGCGTTCTTGGAAGTATAGGAAGTTGTGTTCTTAACCTTTGTCCCATCAACAACTCGCATGGGGCTAAACCATTCTGAAGTGGTGTCGCTTGATAACTTATTTTCTTCATATAGACTACATCAAATGCACCACCTTCACCAACCCTCCTTGTTACCTTCTCAAAAAATTCAATCATGCTACTCAGGCACAACTTTCCCGAAACAAATCCATTCTCACTGTCTTTGATTAATCTGCCTCCTTCTAAATGAAGATTTATCCTGTTCCTCAAAATGTTTTAGAATAATATTCCCACCACCAAGGTTAGGCTGACTGGCCAGTAATTACTTGGTCTATCTCTTTCACCCTTTTTAAACAATGGTACAATGTTAGCTGTCATCCAGTCCTCCGGCATCACACCTGTATCCAGAGAGGATTGGAAAATTATGGTCAAAGCCTCCATTATTTCTTCTCTTGCTTCCCTTAGCAGCTGAGGGGGCATTTCATCTGGATTGGGGATTTATCCACTTCCAAAGATGTTAATCCTTGTAATACTTCCTCTCTCACTATTATACTTTCATCTAATATTTCACATTCTTCATCTGTTACATACAGGTGGGAAATGATAGGGATGATTTCTACTTTTCACCACTCAACTGACCGAAGGCAGCGTGTTTTTATTAGAATTGTGTTTTAACTCTTGAGCATTTGAATGGTCAATAAACAAACAAATGACAGGTTTTCTTGTAGGTTCAAAGAAAGATAAATGCTTATTAAACAATACCTGAAAATATTCGCAACTTCACCCACTCACACACACCCATGCACACACACAAGATAGAAATTAAAACATAGCATGCATTTAGGTCTGATGGTGTTAACAAACTGTTCATTGTGAAACCTTGTTTTTTTTTACAGGTGTAAGATTTAAAAACAGGGCAGGCTTGTTTTTCCTTTATCCGGGTTCACGGCCGTCAAACGTTTAGAAGTTGTAGGTGGACAGATGCTTTGCAGATTCTTTGGTTAAATCGCAATCACAATGTAATGGCAGAAATCCTGTTATAATTGCTCAGATAGGGAGTTTCAAGGTCTCCTTGCATCACTACCTCTAAATAGTTTAAAGATGGTATTCTGACAAGGTCCTTCTTCTTGCTGGGATGGATCTCTCTTCCTTCTGGCTTCTGGATTTCTCTCTTTCTGCACAGAAGATGTCTCATTAAAAACTCCTTATCAGTGACTTGGTTTCTGTCAGGTGACTCAAGTTTCTATACCATTGTGTTTGATGGTGTTTGATGGTGCAGCCATTGTTAGACAATAGGTTTGGACGTTGCTCATCTCTGTGGCCATCCAGATAAAGTGGCATTTTTTTCACACCCATTATCCTGAGCTTGAGTCTGGAGTCTCCATGTCTGCCAAGTCATTGTTAGTCCAACTTCTTGAAGAGAGGTAGCCATTAACATTGAATGGGCCATTTACATTTCTAATTCTTTCTTCAACACTTGACTAGACATAATGATTGGTCCAGGGTTCCAGCAGTTACCATGTATATTCACAGTGCAAGAGAGGTCAGCTGACCTCTTACTCCATTTTGTTTTACAGCAAAAGGTGTTTATTTTGAAATCAATTCATCAGTTTACTTTATAGTTCATAATTTGTCCTTGCGTGAGCGGAACACCTCCCTGATTGCAATGTCCATTTTGTCCCTCTCTTCTGTGAAAACAGATGCAAAGTATTCATTAAGAACCTCCACACACAGGTTATCCCTATGGTCTCTAATAGTCTCTACCCTTCCTTTAGTTATCCTCTTGCCCTTTATGTATTCATAAAACATCTTTCGTGTTTTTGTTGATTTTACTTGCCAATAGTTTTTCTTGCCCTCTCATTGCTTCCCTAATTTCCTTTTTAATTTTGCCCCTACATTTTTTATACTCCTCTAGGTTTTCTGCAGTATTGCGCCCTCAGTATCTGTCATAAGCTTCCCTTTTTTTCTTTATTCTCTCCTTTAAGTCCCAGGTGGCTCTGGATTTGTTAGTCCCATCGTTTTCCTTTAAGGGAACATACTTGTTCTGAACCCTCACCATCTTTTCCTTGAATGCCTCCCACTGATCTGGCACTGATTCACCTTCAAAAGTTGTTTCCAGTCCATTTTAGCTAAATCAAATCTTAGCTTAGTAAAATTAGCTTTTCTCCAATTGATAACTTTTAATCCTTGTCTTTGTCCTTTTCCATAACTACCCTAAATCTAACTGAATTTTTATCACTTCCACCAAAGTGCTCTCCAACTGAAACCCCTTCCATCTGCCCAGCTTCATTCTGTAAAACTAAGTCCAGAACCATACCCTCTCTTGTTGAGCTTGTTACCTACTGGCTAAAAGGTTCTCCTGAATGCATTTTAAGATTTTTTCTCCCTCTGTGCCTTTCATGCTAATTTTTTCCCAATTAATATTAGGGTAGTTGAAATGCCCTATTGTTTTTGCACTTTTCAGAGATTTACCTACATATTTGTCCTTCTCTCTCCCTCTGACTGTTTGGGGTCTATAGTACACTCCCAGTAGTGTGATTGGCACTTTTTTCTTCAGTTCAACTGCCTTGGCCTCATTTGATGATCCTTCTACCATATCATCCCTCCTCATAGCTAAAATTTTTTCTTTAATCAATATTGCAACCCACCTCCTTCCTTTTTATCCTCCTTTCGATTTCGTCTGAAAATACTGTAGCCAGCAAATGTTGAGCTGCCATTCCTGCCCTTCTTTCAGCCATGTCTCAATAATAGCTATAATATCATACTCCCACATGTCAATCTGTGCTGTCAGCTCATCTGCCCATTCTGTAGACTTTTAGCATTGAAGTATTTGTCATTTAGCACTGTCAAACTCCCTTGTTGTCTATTTTCCAGCTTTTGTTTCCTCTGCCTTTCAAACATGCTTACTAATTTCCTGCCTTCCATTTCCAAATTTTCTTCTGTCCCTTCAGAATCTACTCTCAGGTCCTTGAACATCAGTGAAGAATAATGTGAGAGATGTCTGCGCTTCAATAAGGTGGTCCTCACTGCAATCTGCCACCTGCGGCAGCCACAATTTCAACTGGAGTAGGTAAGGACTACATTTCCAGTGGCTGTGAAGGTGACCACGGATGAACTTCTATACGCATCACTCCTTCCAGGCTGGAGCTGGAGATATTAGCAGCATCTTGCAGTTTGCTGATCGCTGTTGTGTAAGGGCAATCATTGAGGCTCTCTATTTAAAGAGAGCTGAATACATTTCATTCCCTCTTGCCAGAGAAGATTGCCAGCTTTTCCATGGTGCAGGGTGGCATTTACTGCATGCACGCTGCTTGCAGGCACCAAATGCCAACTCTATCATGTACCAAAACTGAAAGGGCCACTCCCTCAACGTCCACCTGGTTTGTAACCATAGGTGGCATATCATGCCCGGTATCCTGGCAGCAGCTATAATGTCTTTATTCTGCAGCATTTTGCCGTGTCAGCTCCATTTGAGCCACCACGGCAGGCCAAAGGGTGGCTACTGGGTGACAAGGGCTACCCACTGACAAGATAGCTCATGACTGCAGTTTGCAATGCACACACAAGTGCACAGCATGTATACAATGAGAGCCATGCTTGCACAAGAAATGTGATAGAGCAGGCTACTAGTGTGTTGATGCAACAATTCTGCTGCTTGGGCTGCTCTAGAGGAGTCTTGCAGTATTCAGCTGAGTGGGTCTCATACTCATGGTGGTCTGTTACATGCTGCACAACATCGCCATCATGAGCGGACAGGCCTTGCCACTAGCTATATGGCAAGCAGTTGAGTTGCAGGAATATGAGCAGGAGGAGGAAGAGGAAGAGAAGAACGAGGAACAAAGAAAGCAACCTCGATAGCCCCTTCTCTGGCTATATATGAAGAACTAATTTGAGTGAAATACAAGTATCCGCAACCCCAATTCCCCATTCACCACAGTCCCACAATCCTTACTTTCCCTCTGTCACTGAGCATCACATCGTTGTCTTGGGCACAATGCAAAAATAAAAGCCTCCAAAGATTCCGAAAAAAATCAAAGCATGCCATATGGCATGCAAATGTAAATGAATCACCTTTGTGCAATCCTTTCGTGCCTGTCTTTTGTGTGCTTTTGCATGTCTTCAAGCTCCATATATGAGAGGACAGCATGCTCATGCTTGGGGTGGCACCTTAGCAATACTAGTGATCTGCTGGAGGACAGATTGCTGGGCTGCTGTGACACCGTGCACGCTTCTTTGAAGACTGGTATCTGCAGGCATGATGGGACAAGTCTGAGCCTGCATATGAGCAGTCTATTCGGCCATCAGGTGCTGCATCGTGGTAGGGTCCACAAGTGTGTTGATGGAATTGGTCACCACTTCCAAACTGGGAAGGATGGACTCCAAGCTTTGTGCAAAGCCCTGTGCCAAATTGGTGCCACCATGCCCCTTTATATTGAATGCAGGCTTTCTGGCAGGCTTTCCAATGCACCAAGCACTTTTTGTTCGGTAGATTCATCAACCTTCTTCCTTAGCCTGCCTCACTGACAAAAAAAAACAACAACTTGTATTTATGTAGCACTTTTAACATTATAAAATGTTGCAAGGTGTTTCGCAGAAGCATTTTAAAGGAAATATGACCAAGCCACATAAGGAGATATTTGGACAAATGACCAAAAGTTTGATCAAAGTGGTAGGTTTTAAGGAAATGTCTTAAAGGAGGAGAGAATGACGGAGAGGTTTAGAAAGGGAATTCTAGAACGTAGGGCTTTGGCAGCTGAAGGCATAGCCACCAATGGTGGTGTGAGTAAATTTGGGAATGGCAAAGCCATTGAAGGATTTGAAAACAAGGATGAAAATTTTAAAATCAAGGCAATACTTAACTGGGAGCCAATGTAGGTCGGTGAGCACAGGAGTGATGGGTGAACGGGACTCAGTGCTAGTCAGGACAGCAGCAACAGAGTTTTAGATGACCTGAAGTTTACAAAGGGTTGACGTATGATGCTGACCAGGACTTTCATGGAACAGTCAAGTCTAGAGGTAACAAAGGCATGGACGAGGGTTTCAGCAGCAAAAGAGCTGAGGCAGAAATGAAATCGGGTGATGTTATGGAGATGGAAATAGGCGGTCTTAGTTATGGAGCAGATATGTGGCTCGGAAACTCATCTCAGGGTCAAATGTGAGAACAAGGTTGTGAAAAGTTTGGATCAACCTCAGACAGTTGTCAGAGAGAAGGATGGAGTTGGTGGCTAGGGAACAGAGTTTGTGGAGGGGCTGAAGACAATGGCTTCATTCTTCCCAATATTTAGTTAAAGGAAATTTCTGCTCATCCAGTACTGGGTGTCGGACAAGCAGTTATGTTTTTAGATGGTGTTGTCGAGGGGCAGCATGTAGGTGAGAAATAGGAGGGGGTCAAGCATCAATCCTTGGTGTGGTAAACCAAAGGTAATGGTACGGGAGCGGGAGGAGAAGCCATTCAGGTGGTTTTCTGGCTATGTTTCAATACAGGAAAGGGAGGTTGGAGACAGGGCGATAGCTTGCAAGGATGGAGGTTTGAAGGGCTGTTTTATTGAGGAGAGGGATGATGAATACAGATGTGAAGGAACAGGGGACAGAACCTTAGGAGATGTAACTGTTAATAATATCAGCTAACATGGGAGCCAGGAAGGGAAGTTGGGTGATCGGCAGTTTTGTGGGAATAGGGTTGAGAGAGTAGGAAGTGGGTGTCATGGACAGGGTGAACCCAGAGAGGGAATGAGGGGATAAAGGAGAGGAAATAGAGAAGGATTCAATTTCAGGGTTAGGGCAAGGGGGAATCTTAGAGGAAGTCTAACCTGGTAGGCTAGGGGAAGGGAGGAAAGTAGCAGGGGCAGCTGATCTCAAACTTAGTAACCAAGAAGTCCATGAGCTTATTTTTGCAGGTGAGGGTGGAGGAGACAGAGGAGAGGGGTTTAAGATGGTTTGCAGTAGATAAAAAAAGCCAGGGGTTATCTTTGCATTCCAGGATGACCCTGGAATAGTAAGCAGTTTTAGCAGATGAAAGCAGGACCCGATAGTGCTTTATATGGTCTTGCAGATCTGGAGGTGGATAGCTAAAACAATTGTCTACCATATTTGTTCAAGTCTGTGACCCTTGGGGATGAGGGCAATACCAGGCAGAATGGCCAGGATGAGAAAGCATAATTGTTTTAATGGGGACGAGGGAATCAAATGTATAGGTGAAAGTGTGGTTGAACAGATCGCTAGCTGTCGAAATGTTTAGTTTTAGTTTTAGAGATACAGCACTGAAACAGGCCCTTCGGCCCACCGAGTCTGTGCCGACCAACAACCACCCATTTATAGTAATCCTACATTAATCTCATATTCCCTACCACATACCCACCATTCTCCTACCACTTACCTACACTAGGGGCAATTTACAATGGCCAATTTACCTATCAACCTGCAAGGCTGTGGGAGGAAACTGGAGCACCCGGCAGAAACCCACGCAGCCACAGGGAGAACTTGCAAACTCCACACAGGCAGTACCCAGAACTGAACCCGGGTCGCTGGAGCTGTGAGGTTGCGGTGCTAACCACTGCGCCACTGTGCCGCCCGAAAAGCGGTTGTGGTGAACAGATGCCTAAAGGCTAGACAATTGGGAATTTGCAGGTGTAGCTTTAAGTGAATTGGGAGCAAGTTTTTGCATGGACTAACACAGAAAGAAGTAGAGTTGGAAGGGGGAAGGGGAATGTGGGTGGAGAGCAATATAAGAAAGTTGCGAGAGTTGGCCTTATCTGTTAATGATATGACAGGAGTAGCCAGGCCATGTGAGATGGCAAGGTGAAGGGCCATGAATATGGGTTGGGCAGGTGACATGGAGGGAGAGATTAAAGGAGAAAAGGAGGGGCAGTGAACTCAGAGGAGAGAGAACATGGTGAGATGGAGGTTGAACTCACAGAGGATGAGAAGTCATTAGGTACGAAGGCTGAGGGAGGAAAGCAATGAAGATAGGTCGGTGAGAGAATTGGCCTGGTACTTGGCTGGGTGGTAGAGAACGGGGGTTTTAAATGAGAGGTGAGGGGGTGGAACAAGGTGAGATGCTCAAAGGAGGAGAAAGTGCAGAGGAGTAGGTGGACAGACCAAGGTGTGAATTGGTGATATGTGCCACACTGCCACCATGACTGTCTGGGTGGGGTAAGTGGTAGAAGGTCTAACCTGGCGGGGAAACTCCATCATTTATGGGGAAGGTATCATCACCCTCAGCCAAGTTTCCATGAAGGTCATAGTGTCAATGCAATCATTCACAATAAGTTAATGGATGATAGGGCCTTGTTTACAAGTGATCGGACATTCTGGAAGAAGTTGCAGAGAGGGGCAGGGAGAGCTGATTGCTGGCAGAGTCCACCGTATCAGCAGTGAGAGGGATGAGTTTTACGGGGAGGAGATTGGCAAAATTAGCCCCCAGCGGGCATGCTGGGTGGGAAGATCGGCAAGAGAGTAGGATGGGGCAGTTGGGGTTGCTGTTCGTAAGGAGGCAGACAAGACTGCCTTGATGGGCCCTTCAGAGGATTATCTAAGATCCAGTCAAGCCTGGATGGCAGTAAGAGAGCAGGAAGGTCGAGGAGCACAGAAACGTTGGGGTAGGCATTTGGAAGAGCAGAGTACCTGAGAGGGGAAAAGTGAAAGGAGGCATGATGACAGGAGTGAGTGGTCTAGGAGGATTAAAGAGAAACGAAGTAAAAAAGGGGGAGAAAAAAGTGGAAAGAGAAGTGATGGGCTCAATATGGAGCAACAGCCGAAATGTGCATGTGAATGGTCACAGATAAAGCTCAAGTTTGGTTACATAGTGTCATGAATGTGCTGAATGATGATTTTTAATTCATCGGTTGGAAACCTAAATTCAACTTTTAAAAAGAAAGCAGCAAAGATGGCCACCGCAGTTTGTATTGCAATACCTCACATTCCAAGGTATCAAGGTGGAGATGCATGTCTGAATAGCCCTCATCCAGCACAATGGCTTGAGCAGCTTGAATGAGCTATTTGGAATCACGTTCATTAGCAAGACATTCAAAGCCATCTTGGAATATTATCACTAGTGGAGACAAGCCTCCAAGGGTAAACACTGAAACAAGGAGACCTGAGAGAGATTGGAATTCTTTGACTTGGATCTCATTGAAGTGCAAAAGAGAAAACACTGGGACATCAGTCTCTCCATCTGTGTGAAAATTTGGAGTTTTGTTTGGCATATCAGACAAGTGTCAGGCAAACCCCCCGCCCCCCACCTGCCAAGAATGAGAGAAATTAATTTTGCCACATGAACATTGATTTTAAACAGTTGTTGGTGAAGAAAGAACTTGCTTTAAAAAGCAATTGGAGACTTTGGCTGGAGAGAGACATTAGCATATCCACAGACAGTACTTAAAAGAACAAAGGGGCTATTTCATGCTCCAATTTAATCCACAATGGACTTTTGATTACCAGACATTGAAGGTGGAAAGGCTAGCATTCCAGGTTAACTGCTAAGATGGCCAAATACACATACAGATGTGGTCGGACCAGTTTGGCCACACGGCTGGCTGACTGTTGGAGTTGCTTGAATTTTGAACTTGCCACAGAGTGTTTGAAACTCAGCCGGCTGTTTGCTCCTGGACTGAGAACACCTCTCTCCTGTTTGCTCTCATCTCTTTCTCACAGAACTGAAGAACCACTGAAACCACACAAACTCAAAAGAGAGAAAAGTCTCCTACGTGATAAGGTTTAAGAAGAATCCTGGGCCCCAAAGAAAAGTAAGAGCTGTCTACAATCAAAGACTCTATGGTGAGCTGGAAACAAAGAAACAGTAACAAGAAACCCTCTTCTGACATTGCCTCAAGCCTCTCCATTTTAGTTTTCTCCTGCTCTTTTCTGTCCCTATTTGCATGCGTGTATTGTGTGTGCATGCTAGCATGGACGCGTCATATATTCTTGGGCGTTAACTGTGTTAGAGTTTAAGTTTAAGGTTTAATAAATTTTATTTTTCTTCTTTAAACCTAAAGAAAACCTGGTGTGTTCATTTCTTTGCCTTATAATTGGAAAGCTGTGAACAAGGATTCACAAAAAGGGGGAGCTCAAAACACAGTTTGTTTAAATTTAAACCCTGTTACAATAAGACCAGGTGAAGACAGTAAGAGACCCCTAAACACCTTTCTCACCTTGTTGTAACACAAGCTTTTGAGTTTAAAGCAGTGCAGGACCCAAGTGGTCTGTCTCTCTCTCTCTCCAGGCAACACTGTAAGTTTTGAACCCTGTCTATGGGCTGCAAAACAACCAAGTCTATCATTGTTGCAGACAGAGACTCCGGGGAGAAAATTATCTACATCGTGGTTTCCAAGAAAACCCTGAACCAGGTGGCTACCTCTACCAGCCAGAAAGTTCAGGATCACGAGTTCAGCCAGAAGACAACTGAATTACCAGACACAACAGACTTATTTGTTCTGGATTCTAATCCAATCAATCTATTCTTCTTCACTCTGTAACCTATTTGTATGTGTGTGTGATTCTCATGTATGTATGTGCGTGAAAGTTGGAACTTTGCTTATTATTTTTACTTAGATTGGGTTTTGATTTTAAGTACAATAAACTAACCTCTTGCTTGTTTAAACTCAAGAAATCCTGTCCGATTGGTTCTTTTATGATCATTGTACATAAAGGATTAAGCACCCACTGAATTGGTAAGCACATTCACTGTTTCACAGAAATAAACCCTGTTGTGGTCAAACAAGGAGAGGGACAAGAGTGGAGCCTTTTAACCCCTCTTCACCTGATCATAACAGAAATTCAGGTGCTCTTGTCTAGGATCGAAACCAAAAGGCAAATGAGAAATTTGAAGTGGGAAACCAAATTGATCCCGAGCAAAAATTTTAAAACTTCAATACAGGTTTTCTTGTAGTTTTCAGTGCTAGAGTACTCAAATGTCCACGTTCAAGGCCAGTACCTAGACCAGAGTGAAGTAACTTGGGACAGGTTAAAAGCCCTATCAATTGAAGAGTTGAGGAATGTAGCTGGGCATATAGGGATTGCTATCCATCCAAAAGCTAGGAAACCCGAAATCCTAAAACATAGCCAACCATTTTGCACTTGAAACTGAAGAATCGGAGTCAGGTTTAGAGTCAGAAGCAGACAAAGTAGCATTAGTTAAGGTACAGCTAGAACAAAGGAGAGTAGAATTAGAATTCCAGAAGGAGAAAGAGGAAAGAGAAAAAGAAAGAGCTTTCCAGAAGGAGAGAAGAGAGAGAATTTCAGGAAAGGGAAAAAGGAAGAGCTTTCTAAAGGGAGTTAAGGTGGCTCAAATTAACTAGGCAAAGACACAATGCACCCAGTGAAGGTACCGCTAGTGAGGGAACTACCCCTAGTTCAGAATCGAGTGCTGAGCTCTTAATGTTCTCCCAGTTGATACCAAAGTTCAATGAGGGGGATGTGGAAGCCATTTTGTGCCTCTTTCAAAAAGCTTGTAAAACAGCTGAATGGTCAGCAGACAGCTGGACTCTAATTGCAAAGCAAACTAACAGGAAAAGCCCATGAGGTTTATTCACTGTTGCCTGATGAGAGTTCATCAGACTAAGAGATAACCAAAAATGCTATCCTGAGTGCATATGAACTGGTACTGGAGGCTTACCGGCAAAAATTCTGAACCCTCTGAAAGCAACCCGTACAAACTTACCTCACGTTTGAACTCGCTTTTGATCAATGCACATGGGCACTCAAGATACAGCCCACGTATGAAAACCTCAGAGAAGTGATCCTTCTTGAGGAGTTCAAAAACTCGTTTCCCCTTTCCATAAGAAACCCACATAGAGGAACAAAAGGTTCCAAGAGCCAGCAGGCAGCAACCCTGGCTGATGAATTTACACTTGTCCACAAGCCCTTACCCCAAGGGAAACCCTTCCCTAGTCACCTCCAAAAACCCAAAAAGGATAAAAGGTGGGAGGGTGATAGGATCCTGAACAGCCATGGGTGAGAAGGGAAAGCTGAACACATAGGGGGACCACCTCAGGTAGAAAAGGATGGTGCTGAAAGCAGGAGTGATGCCCGAAGCCTGTGTGTTTCCATTGTAACAAGGCAGGACACCATCGAGCTGACTGCTGGAAGTTACGGGGAAAACCGGTAGGATTAATTAGGGTACACCAGACCAGTGCAGGAAAAGGGGCCCTGATGGAAAGCACAGCAGAGCAGGCTGTGGCTTTAACTGCAGCAGGAAGACCTAGTAAACATACTGCTGAGAGTGGGGGTAAAAGTAACAAAATCCCTGAGAGTTACCAGGATTTTGTGTCCCAAGGAAAAGTGACCCCATACCCCTTGAGTGAGGCAAGCAAGCCCATAGTCATACTTAGGGATACAGGGGCCTTCTGCTGGGAAAAGGAATGACCTTTCCCCCAGAGAGTGCATTGAATGCTAGAGTGCTAGTAAATGGTATTGGAGGAAAGTATATGCCCATACCTTTATATCGGGTGCACCTGGATTGAGACCTTGTTGCAGGATGGGGATTGTCCTTAGTTTACCTGTGGACAGGATTGACTTGCTCGTGGGTAATGATCTGACGGGGGCGAAGGTGGAAGCTTCCCCAGTGGTTTGAGAGAGACCGAAAGAGGTCAGGGAGACAGAGCAGTTACAGGAAAAGGTCATCAACATTTTCCCTGACTGTGTGGTGACCCGGTCCATGGCCAAACAAGCTCCATCAGAGGAGGCTGAACTGGCACGGCAGACAGATGACCCTACTGTCTGGTTATCTGAAAACTTCTTTGGGAAATTAGAGGACCCAAAAGATGGTTTAAACAGGTCTTCCTTAGTTGAGGCTCAACAAGCCAACCCAGTATTAAAAAAGTTAGCACAGACTGCCCAAACTGAAGCCAAGGCAGAGGGAGTCTCAGAGTGCTACTGTTTGAAGAATGAGGTGCTGATGAGGAAGTGGAGACCTCCTCACAGACCTGTGGATGAAGATGGACAGTGGTTCATCAGATAGTGGTGTCACTGAGGTACCGTACGGAAATTTTAAGAATAACCCACTATCTTCTAATGGCAAGACAAGTGGGTATATGAAAAACCCAAGCCCACATAAGGCAGCATTTTGACTTGCCAAAAAATAAACCCTGTAGTGGTCAAACAAGGAGAGGGACCTTTCAACCCCTCCCTACCTGATTGTAACAGTAGCAATTATTAGATTGCATATATTCTGGTAGTAAGTGGGGAAACAGAGAGGAGACAATAGGAGGGAGTCCAGAGTTTAAAGTCAGAGTTCCCGTGGGGGGATAAAGTTGAGCTAGGTAGGGTGGAGTTGGCATGGAGCATCAACAATCTGTTGTCCAAGTTTGGAGACAGGCGTGGCAGGCGAGTGAAGTCCAAAGACTATATGAGGGTAGAGAATCAGAGGATGGACTTATGGAAATATTTTCCTGGGAATGAAGGAGGTGTGAAAATCAGTTGCAGGGCAGAAAGGTGATGGCAAAGTTGACGGCCACCATAAGATCCAGAAGCAGTGAAGAAATGCACTGGGGCACAGGAGAGTGGATCTCTGGCCAGTAACAGCTGAAGAATCTAAGTCTTCATTTTAGTCCTCTGCAACCAGAAATTATGTGCGACCTCACCCTCCAGTGATCTGGCATGTGTGCTATGCTAGCCCCCTACCCTGGCTACAGCACACTCATGCCCAGTGTCTCATCACATGCAGATCTCACCTCAAATCTAGCCTCTGTGATATACACAGCACCAGTATCTGAGCTGTTGGGTGTGAAATTAAGTTATGGTGTGTCTCCATCATCACTCTCCTCTTGATGTTCCTCCACTGCCTGGCCAGGTTGCACTTCTTGAGTATCTGAAAGAAGAAAGGCACAAGGATAGGATTATAGTGAGGTGAGAGAGGAAGTAAGAGTTGCACCATCTCCAGCATGTAAGTCAGAAGAGATTGAGGGAAGAGGAAGAAGTGGGATGTGAGAAGGAAGATTAGGTATGAGGATATTGTAATCTGCAATTGATTCAGCCCCACTGCTGGCCAGAGCCTTAGGAATGGTCATTCCAATCATCTCCTCCAAGCAGGGTTAGGACAGGCAGGTGCTCCTCTCCCCCTCTGTTTAGTTCCTGCTGCCTCCAGTTGTACACCACCTTGTCCTAAGAGAGAGGGACATTTGTCAGTGAGTGTTGTGCAGTCTGTGTGATGTGGCTGTCATGGTTGAATAGCTGGAAACGTGTGCAAGTTGTGAGATGTGGGTGTGAGGTCTACAGCAGCACTAAGTGTGTGAGGGTGAGGTGAAGCATTGCAACATCAGGTATGAGTCCTGATTGATAGAGGTTGTTGGTAGCTGAGTGATGGGGAAGTGATGAATTGAAGAATGTCTGAGTCTGGTGGTACAGTTGGTAGGATATGGCATTTGAAAATGCATTCACTGACCTTAGCCATGAGGTAATTGAACTTCTTGCAGCACTGCATTCAAGTCCTCAGGGCTATACACGTGGCATTGACCTCCACGGCTATCTGCTCTTACTGCCTTTTGATCATGTGTCTCTAGGTCCTCCTGCCCCCTGTGCATCTCTTCCACAAGACCTCAAGAGCAGTGTCTGAAAATCTTGGAGCCTACTTGCTTCCCTGTTGTGCCATTCTTCAGTGTTTCCCAGGTCAGATTCACTTCCTGCAAAACTCCAGCACAATGTGCTCCCCCATAAGAGGTGCAGGCTAGCTTTAAGCAAAAGAGTCTAGTTTTAAGTGGTGCTGACAAGTTAGGATTTTGAGCCTCTTGCTGATGCATGCAGCTAGTGACCATTGTGGTTACTGCTGGCTGCATGCAGAAATCATGTTAATCAGCAGGCAATGTAAAGATGGCATTCTGCCTGTATTGCAATCAACCTGCTATGATATTGCTTTAACTGCCTGAATACTAGTTAGCATACTACTGAATATTTAAATATTTGATATACATCATTATAGGAAGTAATGCAAGCTAACATGTGATACAATAGTTGGATTAGTGTTCGTCAACAGGTAACATGTGTATTGAAGAACTGTCCTGTAATTCTGTTATCTATAATAAAGAACCCTTCATTCAACTTACCAAACATCCTCATAATGTTTGGTACATTTGTGTTCGAAACCAGTAACATAATATGGTGGCAGTGGAACACTACAAGATAGCAGCGATGCAGAGGTGCTCGATATGTTAGTAGCGGTGTTAGACTCTGTGACAGTGATCACAAGCGCAATATTGTGGACGACGGCTTCTGCCATGTAAATCCATAAAAGCCACCTACCACTGAGTGGCTTGCTCGACCACTTCAGAGAGCAGTTAAGAGTCAACCACATTGCTGTGGGTCTAGAGTCACATATAGGCCAGATGATTTGCTCCCCTCAGGGGCATTAGTGAACCTGATGGGTTTTTATGACAATCTGGTAGTTTCATGATCATTATTAAGGAAACTAGCATTTTATAATTGAATTTAAATTCCTCCAGCTGCCATGGTGGGATTTGAACTCATGTCTCTGGAACATTAGTCCAGGACTCTGGATTACTAGTCTAGTATCATTACCATGATGCTATCGTCTCCCTGCACATTGGAGTCATAGAGTCATTTAAGGCATAGAAGGAGGCTATTCAGCCCATCAAGTCAATGCCAGCCCTCCATGGAGCAATCCAGTCAGTCCCCCTTCCCCACGCGATCCCCATAGCCCTGCAAATTTATTTACTGCAAGTGCTCATCCAATTTCCTTTTGAAATCATTGATTCTCTCCACTTCCACCACCCTTGTGGGCAGCGAGTTCCAAGTCATTACCACCCGCTGTGTAAAAAAGTTCTTCCTCACATTCCCCCTGCATCTCTTGCCAAAAACTTTCAATCTATGTCCCCTAGTCCTTGTACCATTAGTTAATGGGAACAGTTTTTCCTTATCTAATTTATCTAAGTCTGTCATAATCTTATACACCTTGATCAAATCTCCCCTCAATCTCTTTTGCTCCAGGGAGAACAATGCCAGTTTTTCCAGCCTAACCTTGAAACCAAAATCCCCCATTCCTGGAACCATTCTGGTAAATTTCCTCTGCAACCTCTCAAGGACCCTTACCTTTCCTAAAGTGTGGTGACCAGAACTGGATGCAATACTCTATTTGGGGCCTAACCAGTGCTTTGTAAAGGTTCAGCATAACTTCCCTGCTTTTGTACTCTATGTCTCTATTTATGAAGCCCAAGATTCCATATGCTTTGCTAACTACTCTCTCAATATGTCCTGCCACCTTCAAAGATTAATGCACATGTACCCCCAAGTCCCTCTGTTCCTGCACATTCTTTAGAACTGTGCTATTAACTCTCTATCCTTTCTGCCAAAATGTATCACCTCACACTGGTCTGTATGAAATTTCATCTGCCACTTGCCTGCCCATTCTGCGAGCCTATTTCCTGTTGCAAGTGGTTCGTATCATCCTCACTGTTTGCAACTTCTCCAAGTTTAGTATCATCGGCAAATTTTGAAATTGTACTCTGAATTCCAAGATCCAAGTCATTTATATATAACAAAGAAAGCAGTGGTCCTAGCACTGACCCTTGGGGAATACTACTCTCTACCATCCTCCAGTCTGAAAAACAACCATTTACCACGACTCGCTGTTTTTTGTCCTTGAGCCAATTCTTTATCCAATTGGACACTGACCCTCCTATTCCATGAGCCTCAATTTTGTTAACCAGCCTTTTATATGGTACTTTATCAAACACTTTCTTAAAATACATTTGGCCAACATCCACTGCATTCCCTTTACCAACCTTCTCTGTTACTTCATCAAAAAATTCAATTAGATTAGTCAAGCATGATCTGCCTTTTACAAATCTCTGCTGGCTATCCTTAATTAGCTCAAACTTCTCCAAGTGCCTGTTGATTTTTTCCCTGATTTTTACCATCCCTGTCCATTTGCAGGGACTATCCAATTTATAAATACAAGTTGTTATTGTTGTTGTTATTTGATGACACCTGCAGGAACATATCCAACCAAAGTTGGGAACCCTACAAAGCGTATCTCGGATCAGTGCTGATCTAGATTAGGAAAACAGCTGGGCGCATGAGAGTTGGCCTCAGTGTCCTCTGGCTGTATGAAAAATTCGTTCGGGCTTCAAATTTTGATCACCTTTACAGTAATCATGATGGAAATTGAGCTTGTGTACATCAGGTGAGGATTGAACAGGGCCCCATCATGATGCCTTCAAGCATGAATTACCATCTTCTGGAAAAATTAAAAGAATAATGAACTTCATAAATATCTCTCCAAAACATGTAAACAACAAACTTAAAGATCGCAAATAAAAAGACAAACTGCAGATTGGTTAATTTTGTGTGTGTATAACACAAATGGTATTCGCAATGTTTCTTTTTGTCTCAAATTTTCAAGTTAAGAAGTTGGCAAGTTGGAAATTAGGAAGTCACCCATAAAAAAAGTCAGGTAATCTTTTATCATCCATAGAATTATAGATAAGTAGAATAATTGACCAGGGAATGCAATTGATACAGACAGTATAAAGAAGTTAGGAGGCAACTAGATGCATTTCTGGACAAGAGATAAAATTGAGGGCAATGGTGAAGGGTGGATGGGACAATTTTGAAAAGGACCAGTGGACTATCACAGGCATTTCCCAATGCCACTGGGACCAAATATCACTACAATTCCCCTGTTTAGGCAGGCAGCATTAATATATCATTAGCACAAATGATGCATTAACATGCTACAAATAAAAATAAAATTAAATCATGATTTCATTCTTTTCATTGATAATACAGTTGATGTCTTGTGGTGCTCACAGGTCACGTACCGGTGGAGATTAAATGAACGCGCTCAAGGGTCAGTTCGGTATGCACAGGCCGCAGAAAAAGAGCACATACTTGCAGCAACTCCAACCACCAAAATAACAGCACGCTTGTATATGGCACCTTTAATGATATAAACATTCTGAGCTGCTTTAAAAGAATTATTAAACAAAAATTGGCACCGAGCCACATAAGGAGATATTAGGCCAAATGGCCAAAAACTTGGTCATAGGGGCCTTAAAGAAGGAAAGAGAGGGAGAGAGGTGGAGAGAGTTAGGGAGGAAATTCCAGAGCTTAGGGTCTGGACAGCTGAAGGCACAGCCGCCAATGATGGAGCAATTAAAATCAAGAGGCCAGAATTTCCTTCGCTCCATAGATCTTATGCGACCTGGATCTATGAGTTTTAGCCAGGCCCAGGAGTAGACCCATAAGGAGGTTCTCCAATCTACTTGCCCATTCCACAAACCAGGTGAATAAAGACAAGGAATGTTGAACAAAAATGCAACCAAATGTTGCGAAGAGGTCCCTTTAAATATTGAAAGAGGGGCTGCAGCCTCTGGCATTGTAAAATAAATATGGAAAATTTCTTCATCCCTACCACAGAATTGACAAATGATCTGGGTATCTGTAAAGTGGCTAACAACAATATTCAAAACCACTGCATGATGCAGCATTCTCCACCCAGGTCCCCAGTGATGCCGGGAAGGATCCTCAATGGCAGGGCTTTCCATACAGGTAAACCTGCCTCCGACGGCAAGATGTAACACCAACGTGAAGTGGGAACAGGATTGTTAAGTCCCATTGCCTTTTCTTGCTTTTAAAACCTCTTATGTTCCAACTGACTAATTCCATATTACTTTCTTTGTGCATCTCCAAAACTATATCTCAAAGCTCTAATACAGCACAGAACATCTGAAGGGAAACTAAGAAAGAGATCTGTGTCACCAGATAACAAGAGGAAAAATTTAAAGAGGCAGCTACAGGTGCCTGACGGCAATTCCTGCAGAATAATGAGCCTCCAAATTGTACAATTTAGCTTCTAAGACCCACCACACTTGTCCATGTACCAGCACTCCAAGTACTTGGATCAGGCAGTTTCATCTGCACCGTATCACCAGGATGTATTGCTTTAAGTAGTTTAACATGCATGTTGTAGTAATACTGTTTATGTTGCTTCATGTCGGCAAGCACACGAGTATTGAGGCTGCATAAGTGTTCCAACTATAGGAAGTAGTGTCCTGTGCCTATAACTCATAAGTCTCTTTCAAGAGCTTGAGCCCACACCTTCACTCGGCATGTACCGTTGATCTAACAGAGCCAAGAACTCTAACTGAACATTGATCGTGAAAAGTCATTTGAAGGTCTTTATGGCATGTTCAGTTTTGCCATTGGACTGCAGGTAGTGTGGTGATTATGTCATGTTTTAAATCCCCTCATCTTGGCAAATTCTGCTGATGCAAATTGTGGACCATTATCCATTACTAAGAGGTCTGGTAGTCCAAATCCCACAAACATTTCCTTGAGTTCTCTCAGAGCATAAGAACATAAGAAATAGGAGCAGGAGTAGGCAATTTGGCCCCTCGAGGCTGCTCCACCATTCAATAAGATTATGGCTGATCTGATCATGGCCTTAACTCCACATTCCTGCCTGCCCTGCATAACTGTAGACTCCTTTGTAGATCAAAAATTGTCTAACTCAGCCTTGAGTATATTCACTGACCCAACCTCCACTACTGTCAGGGTATAGAATTCCAAAAATTAATGACCATCTGAAAGAAAAACTCCTCCTCATTTCCATTTTAAATTGGAGATCCCTAATTCTGAAACTGTGCCCCGTAGTTCTAGATTCCCCCATGAGGGGAAACATCCTCTCAGCATCTACTCTGTCAAGTCCCCTCAGAATCTTATATGTTTCAATAAGAGCACTTCTCATTCTTCTAAGCTCCAATGAGTATAGGCCTAGCCTGCTCGACCTTTCCTCATAAGACAACCCCTTCATCCCAGGAATCAAACTAGTGTACCTTCTCTGAACTGCCTCCAATGCAAGTATATCCCTCCTTAAATAAGGAGATCAAAACTGTGAGCAGCACTCTAGGTGTAGTCTCTGTTGTGTGATTGCTTTTAAGCGTGATATCCCTTTAAGAGCTTAGTATGTTAATGAGCTGAATGCCAAGATGCAGTCATGTGATTACATGCCAGTCTCACTCTGCTACTGTAACACCAAGAGGAAAGTTCTGTAAATAGTTAGCTCTGTACTGTATAATAGTTTAGCTGTAAATAAACCTGTTTGAGATCTTCAACTAACTGAACTCCACCCATCTCATTTATGTTGCATCAGACAACATAAAAAGCTTCTCATTACATGGTGGCAGCTGTGGTGAGAAGACAGAATCCAAGATTGAAGACCACAGGAAAACAGCTTTAAAAATTACCTCCCAACAGCTAAAAGAGAGAAAGTAAAAAAAAAATAACTGGCTCAAACAGAGAAAGAAGAAAATACTTTTCTCATGCTCTAGAAGACAGAGCTCTGAACGATAGGCTGCAAATCGATCACTGTGATCGGGTGAGTCAGTGTGCCGTCGGTACAGGAATCCCTATTTTAAAAAAAAGCTTTGAGGTGCTTCCAAAGTTGATTTTTTTCTAAAAGTAAAAGAAAAAAAAAGGGAAAACCCAATCCCTATCCTAGGCTGATAGATTGTTTTCAAAGTCTCCTCCAGGCTGATTGAGGTCTGTGCCATTACAGGAGGTGTCCAACAGCAAAAAGTGTGGGAATCCTCCATTCATGCAGCTCACAACCTAAGCTATAAAAGTAAACTATTAAACCACTCCAACACTGCAGACCCTTCACTCACTGAGCCAAAGTTTTTTTTTAAAAACCATAAACCACTCAAGCATGAAGAATTACCTATTGGTTTACTGTATAAACAAACTCTAGCAAAGAAAAGCACTTGAAATGCCTATTGCACTACTGTGTAAACAGACAGACTAGAGGCTGGAAGCTAGAAAAACAGACAAGCACTGATCAACACCTGCTGCTGTCAATCAAAGCAGCCAAGAGAGTTTCTTATAGGGAAAGCAGTACAGAGTCATAAAGCAAGTTCTTAAAGCAAGTTTTAAAGTTAAGGAGCAGCAGGAAGGTGGATACCAAATTTTCCAGCATGAACTGGAAAGCCATAGATATCCTATCCGAGTTCCAACTGTTCAAACAAAGAATACAGTTATGCTTTACAGACCAAGTAATTATAGAACCAGAAAAAAACAGACTGTAAAATACTAACAGCAATTGGAAATGAGGGCTTGCACAGAATTGATATCTCAGGCATATCTGAAGAGGACCAGAAAGATCCTGCAAAGATATGGAAAGTGCTGGAAGATCAACTCCGATTATGAGTGAATTTTAGCATTCACCGCCTGGAATTGATGTCTTACAGGCAACAGCCACAGGAAGCAATAGACCAGTTTGTCAGTAGATTCCCTAGCAAGGGCAACAAGTGCAATTTTTCAGAATTTCAGCTGTCAGGCTGAATAACTGAGCTAGTGAAGCATTTCAGAAAGACCTCTTGAGGAAAAAGAAAGGTCACAGCATTGATACACTGCTGGAAGATGGCAGGAAATACTAAGCCATTGTAGCTGGACAACAGCACTTGCAAGTACTAGGTGCAGCCAACAGTATCGGCATCATAACCAGTTCGAAAAGAGCAAGCAAGCTGTGTGGTAAGCATGGTTGGTCCCACCCACGGCGAAGCTGTCCTGCATTTCAAGCCCTGTGCAAGGCGTGCGATGCAAAAAGACACTGGGCCCAGCTATGCAGGAATTCCGGCTCCAAAGACATGGCCAGAAGTCACAGAAGGACACATGCAAACAGAAAACAGAGCAACAGCTACAAGGAAAACAGCAGCGACCTGTATAAACGCAAGGGTTCCACAGCGAAGCAGACCTGAGACTAAACTCAGAGAGAAGTAGTTCTCAGACAGAAGTCAAACAGGCATTCCATAGTGAACCTGACACATCACGTCTATTTATTTATTTTTTTTTCATTCATGGGATGTGGACATCGCTGGCTAGGCCAGCATTTATTGCCCATCCCTAATTGCCCTTGAGAAGATGGTGGTGAGCTCCTTCTTGAACCGCTGCAGTCCATCTGGGGTAGGTACACCCTCAGTGCTGTTATGAAGGGAGTTCCAGGATTTTGACCCAGCGACAGTGAAGGAATGGCGATATAGTTCCAAGTCAGGATGGTGTATGACTTGGAGGGGAACTTGCAGGTGGTGGTGTTTCCATGAATTTGCTGCCCTGGTCCTTCTATTAGGCAGAGGTCGTGGGTTTGGAAGGTGTTGTCTAAGGAGCCTTGGTGTGTTGCTGCAGTACATCTTGTAGATGGTACACACTGCTGCCACTGTGCGCCGGTGGTGGAGGGAGTGAATGTTTGTGGATGGGGTGCCAATCAAGCGGGTTGCTTTGTCCCGGATGGTGTCGAGCTTCTTGAGTGTTGTTGGAGCGCACATCCAGGCAAGTGGACAGTATTCCAACACACTCCTGACTTGTGCCTTGTAGTTGGTGGACAGGCTTTGGAGGTGGAGTTGCTCGCTGCAGGATTCCTAGCCTCTGACCTGCTCTTGTAGCCATGGTATTTATATGGCTACTCCAGTTCAGTTTCTGGTCAATGGTAACCCCTAGGATGTTGATAGTGGGGGATTCAGCGACGGTAATGCCATTGAATATCAAGGGGAGATGGTTAGATTCTCTCTTGTTGGAGATGGTCATTGCCTGGCACTTGTGTGGTGCGAATGTGAGAGTTCAGGGCCAACATGTTCCCGTAAAGGTGAAGAGTAGGGAACAAATCCAGGGAACCCTGGATGTCAAGGGATATAGAGGATTTTATCAGGAGAAAAAAGGAGGCTTATGGCAGATTCAAAGCACTGAAAACAGCGGAGGCCCTATGGGAGTAGAGAAAGTGTAGGGGGGTACTTAAAAAAGTAATTAGGACAGTGAAGAGGGGACATGAAAAAACACTGGCGGGCAAGATAAAGGAAAACCTCAAGATGTTTTATAAATATATTAAGGATAAGAGGATAACCAGGGAAAGAGTAGGGCCCATTACAGACCAAAGTGGCAATTTGTGTGTGGAGCCGGAGGACAAAGGTGAGGTTTTAAATGATTACTTTTCATCTGTGTTCACTATGGAGAAGGATGATGTAGGTGTAGAGACCAGGGAGGGGGATTGTGATGTATTTGATAAAATTAGCATTGAAAGGGAGGAAGTATTAGCAGTTTTAGCAGGCTTAAAAGTGGATAAATCCCTAGGCCCAGATGAGATGCACCCCAGGCTGTTATGTGAGGCAAGGGAGGAGATAGCAGGGACTCTAACACAAATTTTCAAATCCTCTCTGGTCACAGGAGAGGTACTAGAGGACTGGAGGACAGCGAATGTGGTACCATAATTCAAGAAGGGTAGGAGGGATAAACCAGGTAATTACAGGCCAGTGAATCTAACATCAGTGGTAGGGAAACTATTGGAAAAAAATTCTGAGGGACAGGATTAATCTCCACTTGGAGAGGCAGGGATTAATCAGGGATAGTCAGCATGGCTTTGTCAGGGGGAGATCATGTCTAACAAACTTGATTGAATTTTTCAAGGAGGTGACTAGATGTGTAGATGAGGATAAGGCAGTTGATGTAGTCCACATGGACTTCGGTAAAGCTTTTGATAAGGTCCCTCATGGGATATTGGTTAAGAAGGTAAGAGTTCATGAGATCCAGGAGAATTTGGCAAATTGGATCCAAAACTAGCTTAGTGGCAGCAGGCAGAGGGTGATGGTCAAGGGTTGTTTCTGCGAGTGGAAGCCTGTGACCAGTGTGCTGCAGGGATCTGTGCTGGGACCCTTGCTGTTTGTAGTGTCCATTATTTGATTTAAGCGTGAATATAGGAGGTATGATCAGTAAGTTCGCAGATGAGATGAAAATTGGTGGCGTCGTAAATAGTCGGGAGGAAAGTCTCAGATTACAGGACGATGTAGATGGGCTGGTAAGATGGGCGGCGCTCTGGCAAATGGAATTTAATCCTGAGAAGTGTGAGGTGATGCATTTTGGGAGGACCAGCAAGGCAAGGGAATATACAATGGATGGTCGGATCCTAGGAAGTACAGAGAGTCAGAGGGACCTTGGTCACTGAAGGCAGCAGCACAGGTAGATAAGGTGGTTAGGAAGGCATATGGGATACTTGCCTTTATTAGCTGAGGCATAGAATATAAGAGCAGGGAGGTTATGATGGAGCTGTATAAAACGCTAGTTAGGCCACAGCTGGAGTACTGTGTACAGTTCTGGTCACCACACTATAGGAAGGACGTGATTGCACTGGAGAGGGTGCAAAGGAGATTCACCAGGATGTTGCCTAGGCTGGAGCATTTCAGCTATGAAGAGAGACTGGATAGTCTAGGGTTGTTTTCCTTAGAGCAAAGAAGGCTGGGGGGGGGACCTGATTGAGGTAAACAAAATTATGAGGGGCGTTGATATGATACATAGGAAGAAACATTTTCCCTTAATGGAGGGATCAATAACCAGGGGGCATAGATTTAAGGTAAGGGGCAGGAGGTTTAGAGGGGATCTGAGGAAAAAAATTTCACCCAGAGGGTGGTTGGAATCTGGAACACTCTACCTGAAGGGATGGTAGAGGAAGAAACCCCCACAACATTGAAGAAGTATTTAGATGAACACTTGAAATGGCACAGAATACAAGGCTATGGGCCAAGTGCTGGAAAATGGGATTCAAATAGATAGGTGCTTGATAGCTGGCACAGACACGATGAGCCGAAGGGCCTGTTTCTGAGCTGTATAATTCTATGACTCCATGATTCTATGCCACTTATCAGCCCAAGCCTGGATATTGTCCAGGTCTTGCTGCATTTCTACACGGACTGCTTCCGTATCTGAGGAGCCAAGAAATGTGCTGAACATTGTGCAATCATCAGAGAACATCCCCACTTCTGACCTTATGATTGAAGGTAGGTCATTGATGAAGCAGCTGAAGATGGTTGAGCCCAGGACACTACCCTAAGGAACTGCTGCAGTGATGTCCTGGAGCTGAGATGATTAACCTCCAACAACCATCTTCCTTTGCTCTAGGTATGACTCCAGCCAACAGAGGGTTTTCTTCCTGATTGCCATTGACTCTAGTTTTGCTTGGGCTCCGTGATCCCATACTTGGTCAAATGCTGCCCTGATGTCAAGTGGAGTCACTCTCACCTCACCTACCTCATACTAGCAAAAGTAATATATACAATACAGAGCAAACTATATGCAGAAACTTTGTCTAAGATGTTACAATTGCAGAGCGACTATGGCTTCTAGGCACATGACTACATCCTGGTACTTAGCTCATCAGCATACTGAATTCTTAAAGGGACATCACTCTTTCCAAAGATAAGTCTCCTATGTTACAAGTCAAAACACATAAAATTGGAAAATATCAAAATGAGTTATATGGATAGGTATTGTAAAATTTACAAGTATAAGGATAGGGGTTGTGAAATTTACGAGTGCAGAAGCTTAAGAATCCATATATCATTTCGGTGGTTTGACAACTCTTCCAGACCTTGTTATGGTATAACCTTCTGGGGATGTGGATTTCACCCTTGGCAGTCTTTGGTTTGCCGACATGTTGTTAATGTGTTGGTTGTTGTCCTGATTGTTCCATCACACCCTCATCGTCGGCATGTGTTCTTTTGAGTCCGCTGTGCACAATTGGAGTATTGCACACTTCTCTTAATTGGCTTCAGTTCCTCCTCAACACTGTTCCATTAGATGTTGTAACCTCATAGGACCTCGGCTCACTGCATACTTGGGATACCTCTGCGGGTAACCACGTTCTCATTGTGGAGTGTATGACCCTGACCTTTTGTCCTACGTGTAGCTGAGGAAGTTCCGCCCCTGCATGTCGGTCATGCACCATATTCATTCTACCTTGTTTTTTTAGCAGTGTCTCCTGCATCTCGGAGAATTTGGACAGTTGATGGCTTGGAAGAATCATTCGCACTTGTCTGTCAAACATGATATCTGCTGGTGATGGTCAGCCCATATCTATAGATGTAGGTCTAAGGTGGAGCATGGCAACACAAATATCTTGTTTTGTTGTCCAACACTTCAGGATAAGTGATTTAACTGTGTGAACCATTCGCTTGGCAAGACCATTAGATCTAGGGTAATGTGGTGAGGACGTCACATGGTTTACTCCCCATATGCACACATATCCCTGAAAGGTTTGCCCGTATACTGTGGCCCATTGTCAGAAATAATTTCTGCAGGTGCACCAAATAGACTGAATATGACATTCAATGTGTCTGCAACAACCGCGCTTGAGTGTCTTTTATCTGTCTGACAATTGGAAATTTGGAGAAATAATTGGTGACTAAGATAAAGTCGGCTCCATTAATCGAAAATAGATCAGTGGCGATTTTGGACCAAGGGACTGACAGAATCTCTTGAGGGTGTAAAGGCTCTTTATGTTTTTGTGGCTGGTGGTTACAGCTGACAATGTTTGTTTGAGAGACTTAAACATATACTGATAGACCTCGTGACACACATATGGTACATCTTTCTTTAAGAGCTTCCTCAATGATGATGCTTTGTCAGAAAAATTTGGAATGTATGGTGCTAAGAAGTTGAAAAATACAGACATCTCTGTGGATCTTCTTTGTCTTGTGGGGTAAGCATATGCCTTACATCTTCGACTTTGCCTGGGTCAGGATGGATTCCGCAACCTGAATAGATGAAGCCAAGGAGAGGCAAAGGACACACAATGTACTGAAGAGGCAGAGGAGGAATGAGTTGAAGCATTGTCTATTGGCTCTTTGAGATGAGGTGCTGAAGCTTTCCAAGAATGGCAAGACCTCAAAAGTGGTCATCTTGAGAAAAGCAACAGAGTACATTATCAGGCTGAAGGCAGAGCAACAGAAACTGAATACAGAAAGGAAGAAACTTCAGAAAGAATAGCAACAGATGAGACGCAAACTCCCTGAGCAAAAGTTGTCAAACCACCGAGACAATATATGGACTTTTGAGCCTCTATATTTGTGAATTTCACAATCGCTATCCATGGATAAATAATTTTGATGTTATCAATTTTAAGTATTTTTACTTTTAGCATACGAGTCTTATCTTTGGGAGATGTTTAAGAGCGATGTCACGTTAAGATCTTAGTATGCTAATGAGCTAAGTGCCAGGATGCAGTCTTGTGACTCAGAGCCAGAGTCACTCTGTAACTGTAACACCAAAAGGCAAGACCTGTTTGAGATCTTCAATCAACTGAACTGCACGCATCTCATTTATGTTGCATCAGACAACATAAAAAGCTTCTCACTACAATTTCTTCCTTGAGATTTTAGTAACAGAGGGCTGGTATGCTGGTGACTGCTACTTTGAGTCACTGCATGCCAATTCTTGTGATTCTCTCCAGAAAAATCCTGTGTCCTCTGCATCAAATCTCTGAGCTGTTTTGTGATGTCTGATAGATGCAGAATAAACTTACGCAGATATAAAGCAAGTCTGAGCAGTCCTGGATACCAGCGACAGCATTCGGTGATGGCATCTACAAATTGCTTTAACTTTGGCTGGATCATTACAAAGTCCTCTCCCTGTAGCAATGCATCCAATAAAAGGAACTTGTCCATGCACTTTCATTTTGTCCATGTTTAACGCAACACCACATTGGTTTTATCGATGAAGGAAAGCTTCCAGATGTTGGTCATGTCTCAAATTGCTCCTTCAAACATCTCTCCAAAACCAACTATTACAAAACCATCTGCAATGACCGCTATCCCTTGCTGTGCTACCAGCAGCTTTTGCATCTTGTGTTCTGCTGGTTCTGAACAGATTCCAAATAGGATACGATTCCAGTAATATTGACCAAAAGGTGTGTGGAATGTGGTTAGATATGATGATTGTTCATTGAGACTCACATGCCAAAACCCATTGTAGATGTCAAGAATTGTGGAGATTTTGGCACCATTTAGACATATAGCTACATCTTCAATCGTTGGCAGAGGATAATGGTCTCGCTTGATAGCCTTGTGTAAATCTTTGGGATCTAAGCAGGTGCATAGTGTGGCATTCTTCTTAGGTTCAACTACCAACGAACTGATCCATACGGTCAGCGTTGTTACAGGAGTGATGATGTCCTGTCTGACCAAACCATCCAAGGTTTCCTTCAGCTTATCACAAAAGGCCACTGGTACTCAACATGAGACATGCTGGACTTGATCTACTGCAATGTCAAGCCTGACTCAGTTCTCGCCATCAACTTGTCCTACAGTATCACTGAAGACTCGAGGATGTTTCTGTGGTAAGCACTCCTTGGTCAGTGATTTGTAGTCGTTGAGCATGAATACTGATACACCAGTAGAGGGTGTTCTAGCAATTTCATCATTATCTGTATACTTAACGATGGTCATGCTCAGACAGGCCTTTCTACCCAGCAGAGGGCATACTGTCGTGCTATTGACAAGCTTACAGTCCAGCTTACATCTAAAGTCCCCACATTGGACCTGGATTGGTACAGGGAGAGTTGAACTGCCATAAATTACAATCTTGGTTTTAACTGGTTCAACCTTTGTCAGCTTAGAATATCTTGTTGCCTTTTGACACAACTGCAGCGGAATCACCACATTGTGCACCCCTGTCTATTTGAAATTTGGTGCAGTTACCTGACTCCAGCTTAAGGGTATCATATTACAAATCAATCAAACCAATTTCACTGACCTCACTGATGATGAAGACTTCTTCTGTCCTTGGTTCATCATTTATTGCTCTAGCTGTCTGTCTATGTGCAGGTGATTTGTTTCCACTGTATTTCATTGCAAAATGGCTACTTTTTGTCGTATAAAGGTAAGAAAGGGTTAATCTCGAGCGAGTGTAAAGATTACCGCCCACCGTGATGGTGTAAGAGCTGAGGGCAGTCGGACCTGTGTGGTAACAACCAGAACCAGGAGCGGATAAATCCAGCGCAGGGCTTGGGGCCTTCACTTACCTTCAGGAGCAGAGTGCAGTCAGACCTGTGTGGAAACAACCAGAACCAGGAGCGGATAAATCCAGCGCAGAGCTAGGGGCCTTCACTTACCTTCAGGAGCGGACAGCAGTCGGACCTCTTCAGCCTCTTCAAGCATGCCAGAGTTTTGAAAAAAAAGAGAAAAAAAAAAGCCAACAGTGACATCACAGGAAAGCTGCAAGGTGATTGGTTGGTGAGTCACTGCTGTTAGGGAATAGCTCTAAATAGCTGGGTAAGTATCTAAGGTAAGAAAGGTTTACAGTTTATTTTCATATATAGTAAGTAGTGTTTTTTTAAGGAGTTCTGTAGTATTGAGGACCAGGGAAGAAGGGCCCAAGAGTAATTGATATTATTTGACATTAAGATCTTCCAAAAGGTTAATTTAAAGGGTTAAGTCATGGCAGGAGAGCTCAAAGCCGTGGTGTGCTCCTCATGCTCCATGTCGGAAACCGGAAACATTTCCAGTGCCTGGGACCGGCATGTGTGCAGGAAGTGTCTCCAGCTGCAGCTCCTGGAAGCCAGGGTTTCGGAGCTGGAGCGGCAGCTGGGGACACTGTGGAGCATCCACGAGGTGGAGACTATCATGGATAGTTCGTATAGAGAGGTGGTCACACCACAGGTTCAGGCAGGAAGGGAATGGGCAGCGCAAGAGGACTAGGCAGGCAGTTCAGGAATCTCCTGTGGCTATTCCCCTGCAAAACAGATATACTGCTTTGGATACTGTTGGGGGGAATGACCTCTCAGGGGAAAACAGCAACAGCCCAATTCGTCGCACCACGGTTGGCTCTGCTGCACAGGGGAGAAGTAAAAAGTGTGAGATTGCAATAATTATAGGGGATTCGTTTGTAAGGGGAATAGATAGGCATTTCTGTAGCCGCAAAAGAGACTCCAAGATGGTATGTTGCCTCCCTGGTGCTAGGGTCAAGGATGTTTCAGAGCGGTTACAGGACATTCTGAAGGGGGAGGGTGAACAGCCAGTGGTCGTGGTACACATTGGTACAAATGACGCAGGTAAAAAAAAAGGATGAGGTCCTAAAAGCAGAATATAGGGAGCTAGGAAGTAAGTTGAAAAGTAGTGATCTCAGGATTACTACCAGTGCCACGTGCTAGTCAGAGTAGAAATAGCAAGATATATCGGATGAATATGTGGCTGAAGAGATGGTGTGAGGGGGAGAGTTTTAGATTCCTGGGGCATTGGGGGAGGTGGGACCAGTACAAACTGGACGGGTTACACCTGGGCAGGACCAGGACTGATGTCCTTGGGAGAGTATTTGCTAGAGTGGTTGGGGAGGGTTTAAACTAAAATGGCAGGGAGATGGGAACCGTTGCAAGGAGTCAGAGGAGGGGGGAATCAAAGACAAGTACAAAAGAAAGTAGGGGGAATAAGAAAAGTGATAGGCAGAGAAATCAAGGGCCACAATGAAAAATAGTGGGAAGGGGACAAGTAATGTTAAAAAGACAAGCCTTAAGGCTTTGTGCCATCACGCACAGAGCATTCACAAGAAAGTGGATGAATTAATCGCGCAAATAGATGTAAACGGGTCTGATATAGTTGGGAGTACGGAGACATGGCTGCGAGGTGACCAGGGATGGGAAATTAACATCCAGGGGTATTCAGTATTTAGGAAGGACAGACAAAAAGCAAAAGGCAGTGGAGTTGCATTGCTGGTTAAAGAGGAAATTAACGCAATAGTGAGGAAAGATATTAGCTCTGACAATGTGGAATCTGTATGGGTAGAGCTGAGAAACACTAAGGGGCAAAAAGCGTTAATGGGGGTTGTATATAGACCCCCAAACTGTAGTGGTGATGTTGGGAATGGCAATAAACAGGAAATTAGAGATGCATGCAATAAAGGAACACTGTAGATTGGGCAAATCAAATTAGTCACAATACTGTAGAGGAGGAATTCTTGGAGTGCATACAGGATGGTTTTCTGGACCAATATGTTGAGGAACCAACTAAAGAACAGGCCATCCTAGACTGGGTATTGTGTAATGAGAGAGGAATAATTGACAATCTAGTGGTGCGAGACCCCTTGGGGATGAGCATAATATTCTTCATCAAGATGGAGAGTGACGTAGTTGATTCTGAGACTAGGGTCCTGAATCTTAATAAAGGATTGGGAAATGTTACTTAAAGGGATGACGTTGGATAGGTAATGGAAAACATTTAAAAAGCGCATGGATGAACTGCAACAATTCTTTATCTATGTCTGGCACAAAAGTAAAACGGGAAAGGAAGCCAAACCATGGCTTACAAGGGAAATTAGAGATAGCATTAGATCCAAGGAAGAGACATATAAATTCGCCAGAAAAAGCAACAGACCTGAGGATTGGGAGCAGTTTAGAATTCAGCAAATGAGGACCAAGGGATTAAGAAGGGGAAAATAGAATACGAGAGCAAGCTTGCGGGGAACATAAAAACTGACTGTAAAGGTTTCTATAGGTATGTGAAGAGAAAAAGATTGGTGAAGACAAATGTAGGTCCCTTACAGTCAGAATTATAGGGGAATTTATTATGGGGAACAAAGAAATGACTGACCAACTAAATGCATACTTTGGTTCTGTCTTCACAATGGAGGACACAAATATCATACCAGAAATGTTGGGGAACATTGGGCTTAGTGAGAGAGAGGAACTGAAGGAAATCAGTATTAGTAGAGAAATGGTTTGGGGGAAATTGATGGGATTGAAGACCGATAAATTCCCAGGGCCTGATGGTCTGCATCCCAGAGTACTTAAGGAAGTGGCCCAAGAAATAGTGGATGCATTGGTGGTCATCTTCCAAGATTCCATAGACTCTGGAACAGTTCCTACAGATTGGAGGGTAGCTAATGTAACCCCACTAGTTAAAAAGGGAGGTAGAGAGAAAGCAGGTAATTATAGACAAGTCAGCCTGATGTCGGTAGTGGGGAAAATTCTAGACTCCATTATCAAAGATTTTATAGCAGAGCACTTAGAGAACAGTGGTAGAATCGGGTAGAGTCAGCATGGATTTACAAAAGGGAAATCATGCTTGACAAATCTACTAGAATTCTTTGAGGATGTAACTAGTAGAATTGATGAGGAGGAGCCAGTGGATGTGGTTTATTTGGACTTTCAGAAGGCTTTTGACAAAGTCCCACCTAAGACATTAGCATGTAAAATTAAAGCGCATGGGATTAGGGGTAGTGTATTGCAATGGATAGAAAATTGGTTGGCGGACAGGAAACAAAGAGTAGGGATAAATGGGTCTTTTTCCAAATGGCAGGCAGTAACTAATGGGGTACCGCAGGGATTGGTGCTAGGAACCCAGCTATTCACACTATGCATGAATGATTTAGATGAGGGAACTAAATATAATATCTCCAAATTTGCAGATGACACAAAACTGGATGGGAGGGTGAGTTGTGAGGAGGATGCAGAGAGGCTTCAGGGTGATTTGGACAAGTTCAGTGAGTGGGTTAATGTATGGCAGATGCAGTATAATGTGGATAAATGTGAGGTTATCCACTTTGGTAGCAAAAACAGGAAGGCAGATTATTATCTTAACAGCTATAAACTGAGAGAGGAGAATATGCAGCGAGTCCTGGGTGTTTTCGTACACCAGTCGCTGAAGGTAAGCATGCAGGTGCAACAGGCGGTAAAAAAGGCAAATGGTATGTTGGCCTTCATAGCGAGAGGATTCGAGTACAGGAGCAGAGATGTCTTGCTGCAATTATACAGGGCCTTGGTGAGGCCACACCTGGAATATTGTGTGCAGTTTTGGTCTCCTTTTCTGAGGAAGGATATCCTTGCTATAGAGGGAGTGCAGCGAAGGTTTACCAGACTGATTCCTGGGATGGTGGGACTAACGTATGAGGAGAGATTGAGTCGGTTAGGATTATATTTGCTGGAGTTCAGAAGAGCGAGGGGGGAGCTCATAGAAACCTATAAAATTCTAACAGGACTTGACAAGGTAGATGCAGGAAGGATGTTCCCGATGGTGGGGGAGTCCAGAACCAGGGGTCATAGTCTAAGGATATGGGGTAAACCTTTCAGGACTGAGATGAGGAGAAATTTCTTCACCCAAAGAGTAGTGAGCCTGTGGGATTCGCTACCACAGAAAGCAGTTGAGGCAAAAACATTGTATGTTTTCAAGAAGGAGTTAGATATAGCTCTTGGGTCTAAAGGGATCAAAGGGTATGGGGCGAAAGCAGGAACAGGTTACTGAGTTGGATGATCAGCCATGATCATAATGAATTGCGGAGCAGGCTCAAAGGGCCAAATGGCCTATTCCTGCTCCTATTTTCTATGTTTCTAGATCATGTAGGAGAGACTCGAGAACAGATACAATGTGGCTTTTGAAGGAGTCACTCAGGCTAGTTGGAGTGTATATAGTTGTTATGAAATAAATATTACGTTTAAATACTACAATCTAAGAACCTTTCTGGCAGACTCAATAACGTGGCAGCATACAGATCCAAGCATATAATATGGCGAACAGTGGTTGGATGGTGAACAGCAGAAAAGTTTGACGCAACCACCATCCTTCAGCCAGAAGAGAAAATTTAAAACAACTGGCTGAGAAGAAAAAAAACTACAGACCTTAAGAGGTGGAGAGAAGCTCCACAGAACGGAAGAGTGGCTGCCTGCAAATAAATCGATCGGGTGAGTCATAGTGCCAGTGGACAAGGAATTCCAGTTAAAAAAAAGCCTTTGAAGAGCTTAAAATTCTTTTCTAAAGGCATTGTGTGAAAAAATCGGGGAAAACCCAATCCCTCACTCGGACTGAATGTGAAGGCAAAGAGCAGGAAACCCCCAAAAAGTGTGCGAACTGCCGAAAAGTGCATGAAACACAGCAGGGAGACTCCAACATGGGTACAGTGCTGCAAGAGGATCAATGACCTCCTTCATTCTGCCAAGGTGACTGCTCCATACCTCTCTCCTTTTTGGGTTTGCATGTGGCTATGCAGGAGGAAGTGGGACATGGGGAAGGAGGCACCACAAAGGTGATGGCAAAGGGTGTTAACCATCACCTTATCCTGACAGATGCATGACTTCATCTCAGCCACAGGCCACCCTCTTTCACCGCAGTGGTTAGCACTGCAGCCTCACAGCTCTAGTGACCCCGGTTCAATTCTGGGTACTGCCTGTGCGGAGTTTGCAAGTTCTCCCTGTGACTGCGTGGGTTTTCGCCGGATGCTCTGGTTTCCTCCCACAGCCAAAGACTTGCAGGTTGATAGGTAAATTGGCCATTATAAATTGCCCCTAGTATAGGTAGGGGAATGGTGGGGATGTGGTAGGAATATGGGATTAATGTAGGATTAGTATAAATGGGTGGTTGATGGTCGGCACAGACTCGGTGGGCCGAAGGGCCTGTTTCAGTGCTGTATCTCTAAATAAATAAATAAATAAAATAAACTCCTGAGAGCTGACAGGAGGATGAGCTATAAAGGGTATCCCAGTAGGGGACAAGGGCCTGCCACTAACAGAACTGTCATGTTGATCTTTCTGCGAAGTATGACTAACTCCCTCTTTCCACTTGCAGGACAAGAGGGCTCACAATAGCAGGGATACACCACAGACCAGTGGAGGCATGGCAGACAACAGGCCTCTCTTGACAGCTGAGGAGGAGGCTCTTGAACTAGTAGGTACCCAGGGCGGCCGCTCTATATCAGATGGAGAGACTGGAGTCTCTGCACAAGAGAGTGAAGATTGTCTTCCATCAACATACAGTTCACTTCTGGAGATCCATATCACGCAGGGCTGGCATGATGAGATCTGCACAGCCTAACCCATACATGTTTTTTTTCTGTCATGCAAATTGACGTCCACAGGAGACTCTAGTAGAAGAGGGACCTAATTCCAATGCACCATCACATGGCTCTCCTGCATCTTCCACTTTCACTTTGATGGGTTTCCGCTCGGCTTTAAAATCGGGGTCACAAGCTGCTGAGAGCACCGCACACGCACCCAAGCAACTGGCTGAGGGTTCTTTATATTCTGACTAATCATCTGACCTGTCACTCATCCTGGTGCAATTATATGCCTTTTCCTTAAGTTTGATGCTTTCTTTAACTTCTTTAGTAACCATAGATGGTGGGTCCTCCCCTTAGAATTTTTCTTTATCATAGGAATATGAAAGGGAGGAGGAGAGGCTTGCCTCCACAGCTGGGGGCTCCCCTCAGGGCGCTCTGAGTGTGGACAGTGGGTCCTCGGCCCCTCTGCCAGCGAGCCCATCTTCAGTATCCGTGACACCTGAGGAGAGTCCTGCAGTAAACCCTCAGGCAGCAGGGCCCTCCAAGTTTCAGGCAACCAGAGGATTCCTGCCGAAGTCATCATAGGCCAAGGGGCAGCATGATCAGCAGCCTGCCTCCAGCCCAGCTGCTAGCACTCGGGTCACACCTCGTAGAAGTCCTTGTAAACACATAAAGAAAACAACCTAGAGACACTTGGGTTTCAAGGGTGTTTGACATTTGACATTTGTTTTCTCTTGTAAAGTTCTTTTGTTTTTGAAATTAACTTTCACTGTGGAAAATTATTATTCTATCATGTCTTAATTGCGAGATGGTGACTTCACCCTTCCTCCTTAGGAGCTGCCCTCATTTGATTAGCATCTCCCAGCGGCCATAGCGCGTGGTTCAGCTGGGCGTTAGGCATGGAAGAGAAGTAGAAAGGAGGCGACAGACTGCATGCATTGAGGTGAAAATGAAAAGACAGCATGACTCAATCTCACACTTGCAGCCAACAGCTCAGAGACTGATACTCGGATAGTTTTAGTGTGAAAGGAACTGAGGGAGCAGAATTCTTGACCTGCATTCAGGAGAACAAGAGAGGGCGCAGTTTTGGACTTAGTTTCAGGAAATGAAGATGGGCAGGTGTAAGGAGTGGGTGTGGGAGAGCATTTTGGTGGTAATGATCATAATTCGGTCAGTTTTAACATAATTATGGAAAAGGACAAAGATAGGAGTTAGAGTTCTCAACTGGGGCAAGGCCAATTTTACTAAGCTGAGGTGTGACTTAGCAAAAGTGGACTGGAGACAGCTACTTGAAGGTAAATCAGTGTCAGAGCAGTGGGAAGTATTCAAAGGGGAGATTCAAGGGGTTCAGAGTAAACAAGTTCCCACAAAGAAAAAGGGTGAAATGGCCAAATCTGGAGCCGCTGGATGTCAAGGAACTTACAGTGTAGGATAAGGCAGAAAAGGAAAGCTTATGTCTGACATTGTGAACTCAATACTACAGAGAGCCGAGAGGAGTATAGAAAGTAGAGGGGTGAAATCAAAAAGGAAATTAGGAAAGCAAAGAGAGGGCATGAAAGAATATTGTCAAGCAAAATGAACCCAACAATGTCTTATCAATACATTATGAGAAAGAGGATAACCTAAGGAGAGAGTAGGGCCCATAAAAGACCAAAAAGGTAACCTATGTGTAGGGGTGGAAATGTTGGTAAGGTTCTAATGAATACTTTGCGTCTGTCTTCAGAAATGAGATGGACAATTCAGATTTGTAGTTAGGGAGGAGGAGTGTTAAGTATTGGATGTGATAAACATAGGGAGAGAGGAAGTATTAATGGATTAGCATCCTGGAAAGTGGGTAGATCACCATGGCTGAAATGTACCCCAGGCTATTAAAAGAAGCCAGAGGGGAATAGCGGAGGGTCTGTTCATCATTTTCCAGTCCTCACTGGATACAGGTGTGGTGCCGGAGGATTGGACGACTGCAAACGTTGTACCTTTGTTTAAAAAGGGAGCAAGGGATAGACTAAATAATTACAGGCCAGTCAGTCTAAACTCAGTAGTAGGCAAATTATTGGAATCAGTTCTGAGAGACAGGATAAACTGTCACTTGGAAGGGCACAGGTTAATCAAGGATAGTCAGCATGGATTTGGTAAGGGAAGATCTTGTCTGACTGACTTGATTGAATTTTTTGAAGAGGTAAAAAGGAGGATTGATGAAGGTAATGCAGTTGATGTGGTCTACATGGATTTTAGCAAGCCTTTTGACAAGGTCCCACATGGCAGACTGGTTAAAAAAATAAAAGCCCATGGGATTCAGGAAAATGTAGCAAGCTAGATACAAAATTGGTTCAGTGGCAGGAAACAAAGGGTAATCATTGATGGGTAGTTTTGCGACTGGAGGGCTGTTTCCAATGGCGTTCCGCAGGGTTCAGTACTAGGTCCCCTGATTTTTGTGGTATATATTAACAATTTGGACGTAAATGTAGAGGGCATGATCAAGAAGTTTGCAGACGACACAAAAAATTGGCTGTGTGGTTGATAGCCAGGAGGATAGCTGTAGACAGCAGGAAGATATCAATGGACTGGTCAGGTGGGCAAATGGAAATCAACTCAGAGAAGTGTCAGGTGATGCATTTGGGGAGGTCAAACAAGGCAAAAGGGTACACAATTAATGGGAAAATACTGAGAAGTGTAGAGGAAGTGAGGGACCTTGGAGTGAATGTCCACAGATCCCTGAAGGTAGCAGGACAGGTCAATAAGGTGGTTAAGAAGGCATATGGCATCCTTTCCTTTATTAGCTGAGGTATAGAATATAAGAGCAGGGAGGTTTTGCTGGAACTGTATAAATCATTGGTGAGGCCACAAATTGAGTATGGTGTGCTGTTCTGGTCACCTCCTTAGAGAAAGGATATAATTGCACTAGAGAGGGTCCAGAGGAGATTTGTGAGGATGTTGATAGGACTGGAAAAATGCTGCTATGAGGAAAGATTGGATAGGCTGGGGTTGTTCTCCTTGGAACAGAGGAGGCTGAGGGGAGATTTGATTGACATGCACAAAATTGTGAGTGGCCTGGATAGAGTGGATGTGAAAGGCAGAGAGGTTAGTGACTTGGGGACATAGATTTAAAGTAATTGATAGAAAGATTAGAGGGGAGATGAGGAAAATATTTTCACCCAGAGAGTGATGGGTGTCTGGAACTCACTGCCTGATAGGGTAGTAGAGGCAGAGCCCTTCAATTCATTTAAAAGGTGTCTGGATATGCACCTCAAGTGCTGTAACCTACAGGGCTATGGACCAAATGCTGGAAAGTGGGATTAGGCTGGGTGGCTCATTTTCCATCTGGCACAGAATCGATGGGCCAGTGGTCTCTTTCTGTGCTGTAAACTTTCTATGATTCTATGTCCCCAGTGGATCCTTGCACACAAAAGTTGTCACATGGTGATCTTCAAGGCCACTGGCATAGGGTGACCACCAAATCCCATAGGTTGCAACTCATCCTGCAGCAGGGTGCATAAGTCGGTGATGGTCTCCCTGGAGAGCTGTAGCCCTCGCTGGAAATGCCGCTCAGACATTTGGAGGTAGCTGATCCGAGTCTGGTGCAGTCTCTCGTGCAGATGGGCCCTTTTTGGCATGGCCAGCTGCTTTCACTTTCGTTGTGGAGTTTCAAAGGCAGGTGCAACTGCATCTTGGCCCTCCCTCCGTCGGAGACACTGCATCACATCACGGGAGTCAAAAAAGACAGGGTGTATGAGACCCATGCCTGTGAGCAATAGAGAGCCCTGTTCTTGCAGAGACAAAACTGCATTGGCAGCTTTTCCATTGCTACTTCTCTCAACAGACTTGCTCATGGCCCTCAGTGCCCACCCTTGCTGATAGCTGACCCTCTCACCCAGCAAATGTGCACCCGATAATGCCATCCAACAGTATGGGCACCTGATACTACCACTCAAAACCAAGCCCCCCCCACCCCCCTGCAGACCACCCGAGAACCAGCCCTCCCCTCTGCAGACACCCGACACCCAGCACTCCCTTGCAGACCACCCAAGATGAAGCTCACCCGGTACTGCCACCCGAGACCCAGCCCACTCATTTACAGCACACAGCACTGCAGTCCGACAATGGCCTCCACTTCACCCCTTCCCCTATGCAGTGCTGGTCGTTGCTCCCTACTTGTCGCAGCACTGAGGCCTCACCTCGGTCCCACCAGTTTTCAATGGCCGGGGTTCTGAAGGCACATGAGGGCTGCCCATCGTCCACTTAATTTGAAACCCACCCACCCCCTCAATTGAATCACTTTAAATTACATGCAAATGCATTAAATATAACTGTTCTACAATTTAAATTGCAGTCCCATCGCGTCGGGGAAGCAATGCAGCCTTGGTGCTTTTCCACAGCTGACTAAATCCGGAACCGACATCATGACGCCGAATGTTTGGGCGGTTTTGTCCAGAACTATTCTTCATCCCCCATGATTCCATTCCACTCAAAACGGCCTGACCAATCACTCACAATCACTCACCTATGATTTTCCCCAACCTGGCCAATTAGTGGCCAGAGGGCAGGCTTGCCATCCAATTAAGGATGGCAGGTGGACTCTCAAAGCTGCAGGGCCAATAGGAGGGCCTCCACCTTGAGAAAATGGCAGTAGGATGCCATGGCAGGTAAGTGAGGGAGAGGGTGCCCCAAAATGGAGGCACCCTCTCTCCAACATTTTCAAATTTAAACTAAGAAAAAGGCCTTTATAACGGGGCAACAGTTGTCAGGATGAAATCCCTCTACAGGGTGGCCTGTGGCTGCTGCTGCACCAAGGCCTGCGGGGACCTGGAAGCTGACTGGAAGATCCCAGTCGACCTCCAACAATAGGCCTTTGATTAGCTTAATAGGCTACTTGCCAGTTGCAGGTGGGTAGCCCTACCGCTCCACCCCCCCAACACCACATCCCACCTCCTGGAAAATGGCCAGGGGATGGGATGACGCCGGGGAACAGGTATGCTGGCGGGCAGCCAGAACTTTTCACCCACCCACCTCCATTCTCGCCTCTGATGGGGGCTAAAAGTCAAGCCCCCATTATATGCTTTTCTCATCATATGAAAGTAGTAGTATGAATAATTTGATCATGCACAGCTTGGGCAGAAAAATGTTCTTTATGTTGTAGCCTCCCTTCCTCTGCCTGTTCCTCCACTTCCTGGTGCAATTCCTCCTCCTCAACTTCCACCACTTTCTCCTCCTGCTCCTGCTTATGCTCCTGTTCCTCAGCTTCTCTCCAGCTATGTGGTGGCCAGGGCCAGGTTGTGCAACATGCAGCATGCTACCACAAATCTTGATACCACTCAGCTGAGTACATAAATTTGTGTGCAAATCTTTAAGGTAGCAGAATAGGTTAACAAAGCAGTTAATAAAGCAAATATGAACCTGAGCTTTATAAATAGAAACATATGGAAACTTGGATTGTTTTCTTTAGAGCAGAGATGGCTAAGGGGAGATTTGATAGAGGTGCCTGAACTCATGAAATTATCTAGATGGAGTAAATAAAGAGAACTGTTTCCAATGGCTGAAGGGTCAATAACCAGAAGGCACAAATTTAAGGTGATTGGCAAAAGAACCAGAGGCAACATGAAGAAAAACTGTTTTAAGCAATGAGTGGTTTGGAATGCACTGCCTGATAGGATGATGAAAACAGACTCAACAGTAGCCTTCAAAAGGGAGTTAGACAAATACTTGAAGGAGAAAAAAATACAGGGATATGGGGAAAGAGCAGAATGGGACTCTGGATAGCTCTTCGAAAGAGCCGCCACAGACTCAATGGGCCGAATGGCTCCTTTTGTGCAATGCTATTCTATGATTTGATGATTCTACTGCAGGACTCCTCCAGAGCGGTCCAGGCAGCAGAATAGTTGCTTGAGAACGCCAATGGTGTGCTCTATAATATTCTTTATGGCAGCATGTCTCTCATTGTCAGCCTGCTGTGCATGTGTGCATGGGTTCCTGAATGTAGTCATTAGTCATGTCATGAGGTGATAACCATTGTCACCCAGCACCCAGCCTTTGACTTGCCCTGGTGATTCAAATACAGGTGGATCAGAGGACTGCCACAGAATCATGCCTGGATACTGGGCACTCACCAGCATTGTGCATTGCCTATGTTTCCCATACCAGCTGCATATTGAAGGAATGGCCGAATTCACATGAGGTGCACGTACAGCAATGTGCATGCAGCCAATGGAACCCTGCACCATGGAGAAGCCTTCAATCTAATCAAACACTTGTTTTTGCTCCATCTGATTTTCTCTAGCATGAGGGAATAAGACAAAACTGCTTCTCTATGTGTGAGCCTCAGAGCCTTCCCTTATGTAGCTGTGCACTGCAAACTGAGAGATGTTGCTTATGTCTCCAGCAGCAGCCTGGAAGGAGCCGGATGCATAAAAGTTAAGATCCACCGTCAACTCGATAGTCAGAGACAATGTTGTCCTTGCCCTGTTTTGATATTGCTGTTGTGATTATAGCAGTTCTCAGATTTCACTCATAACCTCTTTTGTGAAACAAAAACATCTCAAGCATTGGTTGTCACTGAAGATGAGGTAAGAGAATTGCTCCCTGAATAATCTCGGCAGATATGGCCTCCTTCTGAGAGGCTTTCTCCCCTTCTCCTCTTTCTTCTTCTAGCAGCTTGTCCTGTTCTGCATTGCCTATCTTCATTCTCCCAGTCATCTTCAATTCCAAATGAAGGCCTACCAGGCTTCCCATGTCTGGAAGCAACTTGTTTCAACACAAGATTTTAAATGACCAAAAAAGTACTTCAGAGCAGCAGTATTGAAATGTTGGCCATGTAAGAAAGCTTCAAAAACACATATAATGGTACTAGCAGCCAGAAGAAATAATCTAACAAGTAACCTGTAAGTAGTTCACGATCCCTTTAAATGGCACTGGTGGGGGTTCCTGCATTCTGTTTAATGCTGTCTTCAGCTGTGCAAGGTTAAGACAGGGAGTTGGTTGGAGTGCATAACTTGAAATGCCAGAGCTGGCACCAAATCAGCATTGCACACTGATTCGTGTCATGATCTACCTGCTCTGCATGCTACTGGTGGTCATTAGGTGCACGCACGCAAACTCCTTTACCAAGATGGCGTTCTGTGCATTTACCATCAGAAGTGTGTGTGTGCATCTCAAACCTCATTTTTGAGCATTGGGTTGCTGCATGATGCCTTAAGAAAGGGTACTACATGGCCCAATTTAGCCCCCATAAAATCTTTGATTCTTTTGGAATATTAACAAACAACTAGATCATGGCTGATCTTCTAAACAAAATATCTGGCTGCTTTATCTCTGAGATATTCTTTAGAACTATGCAACAGACCGATGCAAGTTAAAATCTATATATCCAAAAAAGACCAAATACAGTTGTGCATTGTACCATCAGCATCTCTTTTGCCATGATCACTTGATTTGAAAATGGTAAATTTCATGTATTTTATTCAAGACTGTAAAGTATCACTAATGGTTAATGTGGTTTTGTATCATAAACTCAATAACCTGAATACTTAATTAACTTGGAAAATTAAGTAAAATACACAATAGGTTGCACTTGATTTGCAATGCAAAGAAGGGTTGCTAAATTCTGTTTCATCTCAAGATACCAGATTTAGTATTACATCAGAGAACAGTTAGTGTTCTCTGGTGAGGGGATTCTCCTCTTTGAGAGTTCAAGTGGAAAGGACCTCTCCCTCCCCTTCCATATCCATCATAGCCCCAATTCATTTTCCTGGATCAGGACTCATAGCAGGGTTCCTGACATAGGAATACGGGAACTAGGAAATAGGATCAGGAGTAGGCCATTCAGCCCCTCAAATCTGCTCCACCATTCAACTAGATCATGGCTGATCTTCTATTTCAACACCATTTTCCCGCACTATCCCCATATCCCATGATATCTTTAATATCTAGAAATCTATCGATCTCTGTCTTGAACATACTCAATGACTGAGCCTCCACAGCCCTCTGGGTAGAGAATTCCAAAGATTCCCCACCCTCTGAGTAAAGAAATTCCTCCTCATCTCAGTCCTATATGGCCTACCTCTTATTCTGAGACTGTGACCCCTGGTTCTGGATCCCCCAGCCAAGGGACACATCCTTCTTGCATCTACCCTGTCAAGCTGTGTAGGAATTTTGTATGCTTTAATGAGATCACCTCTCATTCTTCTAAACTCTGGAGAATATAGGCCCAGTCTCCTCAATCACTGCTTCTCGGACAATCCCGCCATCCCAAGAATCAGTCTGGTGAACCTTCGTTGTACACAAAACTCAACTCAATACTTCAGGTGCGGTCTCACCAAGGCTCGATACAATTGCAGCAAGACATCTTCACTCCTGTACTCAAATCATCTTTCATTTGCCTTCCTAATTGCTTGTTGCAGCTGCATATTAGCTTTCAGTGACTTATGAACAAGGACATCCAGGTCCCTTTGGACATCAACACTTCCCAATCTCTCACCATTTAAGAGTGGATAACTTCACATTTTTCCACATTATATTCCATCTGCCATGTTCTTGCTCATTCACTTAACCTGTCTAAATCTTCCCAGAGCCTCTTTGCATCCTCCTCACAACTCACATTCCCACTTAGTTATGTATCATTAGCAAACTTGATTCCCATAGCCAAGAGGGAACCCAGCAGTGTGAGTGAGGAAACTCTGACATTGCTGCACAGGCAGTGCAGTGGGACCTTAAAGGGGCAAAAGCTATCTGAACATTGGACAGTAGACTCCTATTGACAGCCTCAGACAAAACCAGAGGGAGCAGTGGGGAGGGAGGTGGGGGGGAGGAGCAGTGGGAGGGGGGGAGGAGGAGTGGGAGGGAGGGAGGAGGGAAATTCCTAGTCATGGAGGTAGACCTCAACATGCAAAATTTTGCAATATTGTTTCCTACAATCACGTCCAATTTAGGCAGGATCAAGGAGAGAATTCCTGTCCCCCACTTAGATCTGACACATGCCAAATTATCAGATCAAGTGGGCTGGATTTTATAGAGCCCTTGACGTCGGGATCCGTGGCGGGGGCGGGTGCATAAAGATTGCCCCGGATGAGGCCCGCCATGGACCTCGACGCAGGCAGGGCCCGGCCCAGCCCGATATTTCCAGCAGCGGGACCGCCATTTAAATAATTAAATAAATCAAATCACCTGAATTAATGAGTCTCGTGTTGCCTCCTGATCTTCACCGTGATCTTCACCCTGGCAACCGGCACTGCTGTGCCATCGGATCCCCGTCCTGGGAAACGAGGCACAACACTGGTGGGGAAGAGGTATGTTTCTCAGCGCGGAGGAGTGCGGGGGGGGTGGGGGGGAACAGGGTAAAATTAGTGCCATGGGTGTAGGGAATGGTGGAAAGGGTTATAGTTTAAAGTTTATGTAGTTGGGGGAAGGTCGGATAGTAAAGTTAAGGGTTTTGTGCGGGGGGGGGGGAAAAGAGCAAATAATTAATTTAATTGTTATTGGGGGTGGGAGAGGGGCAAAAGAGATGTATTTATTTTATTTCATGTAATCTATCTTTAAATATTTAAATTTACCGGTAGGGCTGACAGGCCTTTAAAAATGGCGTCAGCGCCTCGCACAGTACAATTAGGCACGCTACAGCCAGACTGAACATTGAATTAAATAATTTCAAAGCATGACAGGTCCCCCTTTTTATGTTTAGTTATTTTTTCTTTTTTTCTGTTTTCTTTTTGATTTGGTTATTTGTTTTGGGTCTTTTTTATGTGGTTATTTTATTTTAGGTTTTTCAGTGTGTTTAGTTTGTTTCTACTGTGCCTACCCACTGTTTTTGTTCAAAAAAAATTTTATTTAATGTTTGTCCTTGGAGCTCTTTGTGCTTTACTGTCCATTCACACCCTCTCTGTACTAACGCTTTGTCTTTCAGCATACTATTAACATACTATTTGCCTTTGCTCCATGACCTACTGGTCAGTTCTTCTCTGTGACCTTGTCCTATCAACACCTTCTCTTTTGTAATCTCTTGCCCTACCCCCCGCTTTACTTGCTTAAAATCTTTTACATTTCTAATATTTGTCAGTTCTGATGAAGAGTCACTGACCTGAAATGTTAACTCTGCTTCTCTCTCCACAGATGCTGCCAGACCTGCTGAGTATTTCCAGCATTTCTTGTTTCTATTTCAGATTTCCAGCATCTGCAGTATTTTGCTTTTATTATACAGCTGTCTCCATTGCCAGGGACGGACAGCCCACCACTTCCACATGATCGGGGGGTGGGGGGGACGGCTCATCCCGGCTATTTAAATGAGTTGCCATGCTTGAAATTGCGGCGGCTCTTTGATGTACGGCCCGCACGAGTGGGATGCCATTTTTTTCAGCAGCAGACTTATAAAATCCAGCCCAGTGTCTTTGAATCTGGTAACGTGTCAAATAAAAAATTAACTGAAACAAGCTCCCTATGTGTGCACATAAGTAGAGGGGAAATAGGAAAATTGAGACCAGTATAAAAAGCTTCAGTTATGCAATAATGATGCAACAAAAACACGCAAGTAAATAATTGTATTGTGAATGCTTTAAAAAACTCATTCCTTAAAAAGAATAAATGCTTAGCTGTTTCCTTGATTGTCTAGAGGGAAAGGAGCAGCAATAACATTGTCTGTGTTAACATTTGCACTTTGAAATGTTTTATCCTCCAAATTGAGGAAAACAACATGGACCATGGAGGGCGAGTATAACCTGGAGGGGAAAGAAATAGTCAGAGGAAATTTTACAAAAGCAATGCTTTTTCTTAATTCTTTTCTTTAAATAGCCTTGCATCATACTGGTTTCCATCAGAATGGTCTTTAACACACAAAAGCTATCCATATTTACTTGAATCTGGTGTTACTATCAATTATGAAGCTGCGCTGAATTAACACATTTTGTGGTACTGCAGAGCAACAACAAATAGGATCACATAAGTCTACATAGATTCAGATCGTGCAATCATGTGTTTTAACAAAACAATCACCTGTGCGAGTAAAGTGAGCACATATGTGAGCATGTACTTGTGCAGTTGGTTGCCCAGAAAAGGAAGCTAACAATAATTAGCAGCCACTGATGCATGCTTTAAATTACAGCTCTGCAGTTTCCTTTAATCTAATATACTGTATCCCAATGTAGTTGAAGCTTGGCAATATTACATAGTTGGAATAAGTTGATACTAATCTCAAGGAATATGCAACGTTAGTTGTTTTCTGCACAGTTGCATCAAAATGCAGAATACAAATGGGATATCTAAAATTTGGGGGATAGAAAGTAATTTCTGACAGTAACTGATAATCTCATCAAATTCTTATGCTTCTTATTCTCTAGACAAACAGAGAAAATGAAATGGGTTCTTTAGTCACTTGAACTAAAAAAGGGATTGATTTCCAGGTCCCTGGGTGAAAATGTCAGGAGAAAAGGGGTTTTTCAGGGTATTGCTGAGGGGTGGGAAAGAAGGCCTATCAAAGGCATTCATATGAGCCAGGAAGGCCATCGACAGCGAGAAGATCCTATTCTCCAAGAGCAACATGTAGCTGTAAAAACTGCTCTTTCCCAATCCCCAATCCAAAGAAAACCTACACATTTTGTGTTTCAAGTAATATTTAGTGTTCTTTCTTGAGGACTAATATAAGTAAGACTGAAAATGCTTAACATAAAGAAAATAAGTTGTTTGTTGGTACACATGAGTACTTATGAACATGAGTCGGTCATTCAGCCCCTCGAACTGAAGTCAATGGGAATCAGGGGTAAAACTCTCCGTTGGTTGGAGTCATACCTAACGCAAAGGAAGATGGTTGTGGTTGTTGGAAGTCAATCATCTGAGCTCCAGGACATCACTGCAGGAGTTCCTCAGAGTAGTGTCCTAGGCCCAACCATCTTCAGCTGCTTCATCAATTACCTTCCTTCAATCATCAAGTGAGAAGTGGGGATGTTCGCTGATGATTGCACAATGTTCAGCACCATTCACGACTCCTCAGATACTGAAGCAGTCCATGTAGAAATGCAGCAAGACTTGGACAATATCCAGGCATGGGCTGATAAGTGGCAAGTAACATTCGCACCACACAAGTGCCAGGCAATGACCATCTCAAACAAGAGAGAATCTAACCATCTCCCCTTGACATTCAATGGCATTACCATCACTGAATTCCCCACTATCAACATCCTGGAGACTACCATTGATCAGAAACTGAACTGGAGTAGCCATATAAATACCGTGGCTACGAGAGCAGGTCAGAGGCTGGGAATCCTGCAGCGAGTAACTCACCTCCTGACTCCCCGAAGCCTGTCCTCCAACTACAAGGCACAAGTCAGGAGTGTGATTGAATACTCTCCAATTGCCTGGATGGGTGCAGCTCCAACAACACTCAAGAAGCTCGACACCATCCAGGACAAAGCAGCCCACTTGATTGGCACCCTGTCCACAAATATTCACTCCCTCCACCACCGACGCACAGTGGCAGCAGTGTGTACCATCTACAAGATGCACTGCAGCAATGCACCAAGGCTCCTTAGTCAGCACCTTTCAAACCTGTGACCTCTACCAATTAGAAGGACAAGGGCAGCAAATGCATGGGAACACCACCACCTGCAAGTTTCCCTCCAAGTCACATACCATCCTGACTTGGAACTATATCATCGTTCCTTCGCTGTCGCTGGGTCAAAATCCTGGAACTCCCTTCCTAACAGTACTATGGGTCTACCTACCCCACATGGACTGCAGCTGTTCAAGAAGGCAGCTCACTACCACCTTCTCAAGGGCAACTAGGAATGGGCAATAAATGCTGGCCTGGCCAGTGATGCCCACATCCCATTAATGAATTTAAAAAAACCTGTTCCACCATTCAAGTAGATCCTGGCTGATTTAAAGCATGCAGAATCCCCCATTATTTCATGATTCATTATTCTTTTGACTAATTTTGTGCAGAGGATTCCTCAGAAAATTAAGTACCCAAACTGAAAGAAAACATTGAAAAACAACAGGCTTCTAAACAAAATGGTCATGAAATAGGGAGGCTGAGAAAAAGAAGCACAGTGCAAGGAATTAAACAAAATTACAGAATCTAGTAAAGATGAAAATACACAGCAAATCTTCCCCTGAAGGCTCCATTCAAAAATAACACTAAACAGGTGATCATATGGAAGCTTAAAAGATAAAGGTAGCATTTTGTGGACCTTGCCAATAATTTAAGGAGTGAAAAATAATACAATCATATAATAATATTTAATTCCACAAAATAACTGAGTGAGTGGTGACTCTATTTAAAATGCACATTTTCAAACTGGGCTCAGCAAGAGATATTAGAGGCTTACTGATTTCATCAGTCTTCTGCTCATTTGCTGAATTTTCTGACATGTTGGGTTGGATTTTCCCATTTGGTTTGCAATCCTGATGTCAGTTTCAATTCCGGGTCGGGGACTGGGAAGTAGGCATGGCGGAAATTCGATCTCAATCTTCCCAGAGATGGCCAATTAAGAAGCTGCCTCTGGGAGCCCTGTCCAATTAAGGATGATGTGCTGACCCACAAAGCAGGAGGCCCAGAGGGACAAGGTTGCAGCCTTTGATCTCCATGGCCCCGTCATTGGGACATGGAGCCAATGAGTTGGTGGCCTCTGCACATGGTGGGGGCTCGCTCCAACGATGGGAAAATACCAGCGCCATTACATAATTGTCCTAACTGGTTGCTCACCTCCATGGAATGGGCAGCCGACCCAGTTCCCAGCCCTTCCCTGGGATAGTCACGCATCGAGGAGCTGTCCTGACACAGTTCCCCATATTTTCCTGACTGCACTGCTTCCAACCTTGTCTTCACAGGGCTATTATTTCTGTATAGAAATTAAACAGTTTTTCTGCAATGTTAGCAGTTTTCCTTCGGGTAGCTAAAACTGTATTTTGGAAGTTTGAACAGGAAGTCTCTGTCAATATTAGTAGGGGATCTGTCAGACAGAAAAGTTTAAAAGTTACAATATAAATTGTTCTTTCCCAATTCCCAATCCAAAGAGAACTTCCGCATTTTGTGTTTCAAATATGTGCAAACACTATTTAGCATCCTTGCTTGAGGACTAACATAAGTAAGACTGAAAATGGTAAACAGAAAGAAAATAGTTATTTGTTGGTACAAATTCAACAAACAGAACTCAGAATTGCATCACATTAATGGTTAAAAGTAACATCAATATTTCCATTGTCTTTCTGCTGCTGCGTGTAGGTCTTGATGAAAAAGCTTGCAATAATAGAAGCAAAAATCTCAATTAGTAATTCCTGAAATTTTCAGCCAGTTTTATCGCACTTATGGCTGCTTTGTGTAAGTTTGCTTCCTCCAGTGACAGTGACTCATTTCTCAATTCCCTATAATGATATTGCAAGTATGAAACAACCACTACTTCAGGCTTGCTGTTTTTTTGTAATGAAGTTCCAAATATAAGAAATCCTGCCAGATGAGAAGAAAGGAAGAAATTTAGGTCAAATTAGATCATGAGTAGGAGATATCAAGGTAAGAGCACAGGCTCTGTCAAATTCTATGCTGGAACAGAGAATCTCAAACTGAGCCGATCACTCAATATTTCCAAAAGAACCTCTTTTCTTCTGTTCTTTATATTCTCCCCTCTTTTTTAAACTTCTCCATAACGCAAAACCTAAAAGGACTTACATGCATGCTGCTTTCAGGCCCCTACCAAGGCCATTGTTAAACTAGCCGCTAGAATGTTTGGGCCTCACCTCTGATTTCTCTGCTCTGTGAAGAATCAACTAGACATGGGCTTGTTCCCACCCTTGATGACCATAAGATAAGCAGTAAGGGGGAATTACAGAGAAAATCTGTCCCTTACTATGCATATCAGAGAACATTGGAGTAGAACTACACCAAGTATTTTTTTTATTTGTTCGTGGGATGTGGGCATTGTTGGCTAGGCCAGTAATTATTGTCTATCCCTAATTGCCTTTGAAAAGGTGGTGGTGAGCTGCCTTCCTGAACCGCTGCAGTCCTTGGGGTGTAGGTACACCAACTGTGCTGTTAAAAAGGGAGTTCCAGGATTTTGACTCAGCGACAGTGAAGGAACAGCGATATAGTTCCATGTCAGGATGATGTGTGGCTTGGAGGGGAACTTGCAGGTGGTGGTGCTCCCATGCATCTGCTGCCCATATCCTTCTAGATGGTAGAGGTTGCAGGTTTGGAAGGTGCTGTCAAAGGAGCCTTGGTCCGTTGCTGCAGTGCATCTTGTATGTGGTACACACTGCTGCCACTGTGCGTCAGTGGTGAAGGGAGTGAATGTTGAAGGTGGTAAATGGGGTGCCAATCAAGCAGGCTGTTTTGTCCTGGATGATGTCGAGCTTCTTAAGTGTTGTTGAAGCTGCACTCATCCAGGTAAGTGGAGAGAATTCCATCACACTCCTGACTTGTGCCCGGTAGATGATGGATAGGTTTTTGGCAGTCAGGAGGTGAGTTACTCGCTGCAGCATTCCCAGCCTTTGACCTGCGTTTGTAGCCACAGTATTTATGTGGCTGGTCCAGTTCAGTTTCGGGTCAATGGTAACCCCCAGGATGTTGATAGTTGAGATTCAGCGATGGTAATGACATTGAACATCAAGGAGAGATGGATAGATTCTCTTTTGTTTGAGATGGTCATTGCCTGGCACTTGTATGGCGCGAATGTTACTTGCCACTTATCAGCCCAAGCTGGATGTTGTCCAAGTCTTGCTGCATCTGGACACAGGCTGCTTCAGTATCTGAGGAGTTGTTAATGGTGCTGAACATTGTGCAATCATCAGCGAACATCCCCACTCTGATCTTATGATGCAGAGAAGGTCATTGATGAAGCAGCTGAAGATGGTTGGGCGTAGGACACTTACCTGAGGAACTCCTGCAGTAATGTCCTGGAGCTCAGCTGATTGGCCTCCAACAACCACAACCATCTTCCTTTGCGTCAGGTATGACTCCAACCAACGGAGAATTTTCCCCCTGATTCTCATTGACTTCAATTTTGCTAAGATTCCTTGATGCCATACTCAATCAAATGCTGCCTTGAAATAAGAGCAGAAGTAGACCAGATGGCCCGTCGACCCTGCTCCGCCATTCAATACGATCATGGCTGATCTTGGGCTTTCTCACATCTGGAGTTCAGCTCTTTTGTCCATGTTTGAACCAAGGCTGTAATGAGGTCAGGAGCTGAGTGGCCCAGGCGGAACCCAAACTGAGCATCACTGAGCAGGTTATTGCTGAGCAACTGCAGCTTGATAGCACCGTTGATGACCCCTTCCATCACTTTGCTGATGATCGAGAGTGGACTGATAGGATGGTAATCGGTCAGGTTTTATTTGTCCTGCTTTTTGTGCACAGGACAGACCTGGGCAATTTTCAACATTGCTGGGTAGATGCCAGTGTTGTAACTGTACTGGAACAGCTGAATAGGGGCACGGTTAGTTCTGGAGCACAAGTCTTCAGTACTATTGCTGGAATGTTGTCTCGGCCATAGCCTTTGCAGTATCCAGTGGCTTCAGCCATTTCTTGATATCACATGGAGTGAATCGGATTGTCTGAATACTGACATCTGTGATGCTGGGGACCTCAGGGGAAGGCCGAGATGGATCATCCACTCAGTACTTCTGGCTGAAGATGGTTGCAAATGCTTCAGCCCTGTCTTTTGCACTGATATGCTGGGCTCCCCCATCAATGAGAATGGGGATATTTATGTAGCCTCTTCCTCCTGTAAGTTATTGAATTGTCCACGACCATTAATGACTGGATGTGGCAGGTCTGCAGAGGGTTGTGGGATTGCTTATCCCTGTCCATTGCATGCTGCTTCTGCTGTTTGGCATGCAATTAGTCCTGTGTTGTAATTCCACCAGGCTGACACCTCATTTTGTGCCTGGCTCTGCTCCTGGCATGCCCTCCTGCACTCTTCATTGACCCAGGGTTGATCCCCGTCTTGATGGTAATGGTTGAGTGGGGGATATGCAAGGGCATGATGTTACAGATTGTGGTTGAATACAATTCTGCTGCTGCTGATGGCCTACCACGCCTCATGGATGCCCAGTTTTGAGTTGCTAGATCTGTTCAAAATCTGTCCCATTAGCACAGTGGTAGTGCCACACAACACAATGGCGGGTATCTTCTATGTGAAGAAGGGACTTCGTCTCTACTAGGACTGTGCGGTGGTCGCTGCTACCAATACTGCATTGACAGGTGCACCTGGGACAGTTAGATTGATGAGGGTGGGGTCAAGTATATTTTTCCTTCTTGTTGGTTCTCTCACCACCTGCCACAGACCCAGTCTAGCAGCAATGTCCTTTAGGACTTGGCCAGTAGTGGTGCTACCGAACTGCTGTTTGTGACGGACATTGAAGTCCCCCACCCTGAGTACATTCCGTGCCCTTGCTATCCTCAGTGCTTCTTCCATTTGGTATTCAACATGCAGAAGCACTAATTCATCAGCCGAGGTGGGTGGGGCGGGGGGGGGGGGAGGGGGTTGGGGGGAGGGAGGGGTGCTGTAGGTGGTAATCAGCAGGAGGTTTCCTTGCTCATGTTTGGGCGGATGCCATGAGACTTCCTGGGGTCCAGAGTCAATGTTGAGGACTCGCAGGACATCTCCCTCCCAATTGTATACCACTGTGCCACCACCTCTATCAATGGTACAGGACATACCCAGGCATGGTAATGGTGGTATCTGGGACATTTTCTGTAAGGTATGATTCCATGAGTATGACTATGTCAGGCTTTTGCTTGACTGGTCTGTAGGACCGCTCTCCAAATTTTGGCACAAGCCCCCAGATGTTAGTAGGTCAATGCCGGGTGGTACATGCGGTTTCATTTCTTTTCTTAGACGTCGTCGCAATTTGATACAGTTTGCTAGGCCATTTCAGAGGGCATTTAAGAGTCAACCACATTGTTGTGGATCTAGAGTCACATGTAGGTCAGATCAGGTAAGGACAGCAGATTTCCTTCCCTAAAGGACACTAATGAACCAGATGGGTTTTTACAACAATCAACAATGGTTTCATGGTCACCTAGATTTCATGGACTAGATTTTAATTTCAGATTTATTAACTAAATTCAAATTTCCCCATCTGCCGTGGTGGGATTCGAACCCATGTTCCCACAGCATTAGCCTGGGGCTCTGGGTTAATAGTCTAGTAACATTACCACTATGCCACCACTTCCCCGTTGGTGCAGGCACCAAAAAATATAACTGCAAATCGTAGCTTTCCAAAAACTGAGTAGGCGGGATTTTATCAGCCTCCCAACATCAGGGGTCGTGATGGCGGGACCCAGAAAATACCTCTGGGAGAGGCCCACCATGGGCCTCGATGCCGGGAAGGCCCCACCCCATATTACCGGCCGTGGCGTTGCCTCATAGCAGCCCCTCCCACCGCTCGGCAATGGGAATCTCATTTAAATATGGAAGTAAACGTTAATTAATGAAAAAATACTTACCTTATTGCGATGGCCGTCCCACTCTGATATTCCGGCAACCAGCCGTTCTGAGATCCGAGGCGGAACACTGGTGGGGAGGGGGAAGGAGTTACATTTTCAGGGTGGGGGAGTGGGGAAAACTCGCGCTTGGTGGAGGGGATCGTGGGAAGGGGTTGTAGGTGAAAGTGAATAAAATTTAGGGGGCAAAGGATGGGATCGGAACGTCAGTTGTTTTGGGGGGAGAGGGCAACTAATAAAGTTGTTACTCATGGTGAGGGTGATAGAGGGGATTGCAACTGTTAATAAAGTTGTCAGTTTAATTTTTCATGTCCTGCAACTTTAAAAATATAAATCGAACTGAAGGGCTGGAAGCACTTTAAAAATGGCACCGGTACCTGCACGGTGGCACTGGACGCCATTGCCAGGGATGGAGTGCCAGTCCCCTCCACATCCACCAGGGGTGGATGTTCCGGCCCCTCCGTGTAAATGAGCTGCTGCCCTAAATATCACAGCGGCTCTGCGGAGCGAATCCCACATGTGCGTCCTGCCATCTTTGAAGCTTGCTGTCGATCTCTGGATAAACTCCAGCCAATGTATGTAGTTTTCCATTGTGATGAGGGCTGTGGAATCAATCCTGAAGTATAAACAGGAATGGTTGGGCAACAGTGACAGCAAAGCCTCAAAACTACCACAGAACCATTTCTGATGGGTGGTGGGTAAACTGGATAGATGTGGCGGGAATTATTGTGATCATGCAAGCACTCACTCTATGCAAGAATGCTGAGTTGCAACTTATATTGCAAGTATCTTGCCGCTGTCAGCATTAATTTGACAGTCTCCATCATACCTAAACTTCCTGGTCTTAGCTCTGATTGGGGGGAGTTGACCAGCTTGTCAATTATCATGCTGCATTGATGGGTAAGTCGTTGCTCATTGGTTTTATCTGGACTCATAAACACACGAGAGGTTCCTCCCATGACCAAAGCAGGGAGAGAACTGCAGGATTCAACTCTACATATTCATTACTTCCACACAACAGTAACCACTGCATTGGTGAAAAAGAATCCAATTTTAGAGAAACTCCTTTTGGTTCCTCTGTCCTTGATGCAAATGAATCCAAATGTTATAAATAGGAATGGCCATTTGTTCTACCACATCAGCACATGCCTTCCTGGTGTTCACTCAGCTTGAAGAGCATTGGGAAGGGGTTAAGGAGATCATTTCTGGCTGGCAGAGATGACTTCTGGAAATGGAACCAACCAGTGGAAAAACGGTCAGAGATCCGGAGAAGGAAGAGAGAGCGGGACCAGGAAGATAGGCAAGGTGGAGCTGAAAGAGGTTAAATGGGGACTGGAAGCATGGAGGGAATTTATGCTGGAAGAGAGAGAGGATTGGAGCTTGCGGGTGGTGGGGGAGAGGAAAAGGGAGACCGGGGACTGTGGCTTGGGTGGGGGAGAGGATAACTGGAGGCTGGCAGGAAATTGGGAACTGTGGGAGTGAGGAATGCGGCTCAGTGAGGGGAAAGAAGGAAAGGGTACTGGGGCACACCAAAACAGTTTTAGCATTCACCAACGTGGCACAGTGGCGCAGTGGTTAGCACCACAGCCTCGCAGCTCTAGCAACCCGGGTTCGGTTCTGGGTACTGCCTGTGCGGAGTTTGCAAGTTCTCCCTGTGACTGTGTGGGTTTCCTCCGGGTCCTGGCGTTTCCTCCCACATGCCAAAGACTTGCAGGTTGATAGGTAAATTGGCTATTGTAAATTGCCCCTAGTGTAGGTAGGTGGTATGAGAATTGAGGGAAGGTGGGGATGTGAGAAGAAAATGGGATTAATGTAGGATCAGTATAAATGGGTGGTTGATGGTCAGCATGGACTCATTGGGCCAAAGGGCCTGTTTCGGTGCTCTATCTCTTGATGATTTGATAACCTCCCCATCATCACCACCTCAAGTAAAAAGCAAAACTGGTAAGTACACAAAGACAGGCAAATCTTACTGACTGAACATAAAGTTATTCAAATTTCTATGACATTTTACATTTAATAAAAACATTTCATTTTGGCATTTTACAGCAAATAAAACTTGATTAAATCTTTAGTTCCCCATCACTCAAAATTTCGCAATGGGTAGGCCAGATGACTGAGGTCATGTTGTGTAAGATTTAAGGGAACGTTATATTCAAAACTGCAAGAAAAGCACCAGGATGAGGCAATAATCAAGTTGTAGCTGTAAAGCCAGAAACACTCCACAAACAAGACAAACCACAGAAAGTACAGGGTGTACCCTCGATATTCAACTGAAAAAAGAACTGTTACAGTGTTAATTGTTTTGGTCTGCAGTGGCCAGCATTTTACTTTTACTTTACTATTTGATTTGTGCTTATATGTACATGGACAAAAAGAAATAGTGACCTCATTTTTAAAAGGAAACCCAGGTTTGAAAAGAAGTTGCTGAATGGGAAGTGGTCCTGGGTGTTATAGTACATGAATCTTTGTAGGTTGCCAGTGCTGTGAGGCTATTGCAAGAGTAAATGGAGTGTTCGGCTGTAATGTCAAGACAATTTAATATGAAATAATCAATACTATTCTTTCTGGATACAAGGCCTTGGTCAAGCCTTATCTAGAATTCTGTGTCCAGTTTTGCTCCCCTCACAGGGCTGATCATATAAAGGACTGGGGAAAAGTTCAGAGAAGGGCCACTGGATTGATACTTAGTTCAAAGTCCTTCAGTTACTACAATAGGCTTAGAGAGATAGCGAGCTGGAGGAGGGGGATGTAGTCGGGGGAACGTGGGAGATGGGAGAGGTTTACTCAAGAGAAGCATAAATTTTGAGGAGGCCTGGAAGGGTTTTGATCCCTTTATGTACATATAAGAAAAAAATGTATGTCAACATGTTGGCAAATGTACCAAATAAAGTGTTAAAATCAACATTTTCTGGTTAAGCATGACCACAGACTTTAAAAAAAGAAATTCCTGTCCATGTTATATATGAGACCCACTTCTAAAGTTGTCACCACACCACGGTTCAGCCACAAAGAACAAGGGTACAGGGTCAAAGCTCCTGCCTTATTTGTTGAAATACCAGAGTAATTTCTTTTTGCCAATTTGTCCCCTTCTAAAGGTTTTCTGAGATATGATTCCATGAGCACCCTACAGTACCTCATCAAAGTGGCCAAATATAACATTCATCTTCCTAAACCTCAAACTCCACTTTTACCATACACCCAGTCCCACTCCACACATCACAAAAAACATGGAGAACAGCAACTCAACTCACCCACTGAGGATTTGGAAAATTTATAATTTTGATTACTTATCTAATCATTTTGTGTTCTTGAAAGAAACACCTGATTCTAATCATATAACTTTTCTCAAATCATTAATGACAGAAGGATTGTAGGTGGTTTATTATCTGGGTGCATAACCACTGGCACACAGAAACCTTTTGCCCCAACTGGGGAGCTCAAAGCCGGCCCTGAAATTGGAAGATGAGCTTCATTTACATTAGCTGGATGAGCTGCCAGTGCCAGATGTGCCTCCATAGCCAGCGTGCCCATTTCACATTGTTTAATATCAATCTGCAGCATTCCTAAGATAAGTCCCAGAAGTGGGGCAGGGGAGCTACTGGGGAGGTGGTGTTGGAGCGGCAATGGTGGGGCAGGGGATGATCATGCGCACCCTGGAGATGGGGAGAGCTCCTTTGGCTCCACAGTAACATTTTCTGTCTTTAGAAGCTAAAGCATTACGATCTGCATACAAAATTTCCGAGTAATGGATTTGTTTCAACAGACAAGAGCAAGCAGGAACTTTCAAGATGGTGTTAAAGCTGTCCACATACGTAGAAGATCTGTCCACACTTCGTTGAAATTATTGAAAAATTCACATTTCTTAATGCAAAAACCAACTTCAAATTATCAGGAGTGGAATTCTGAGGTGATGGGTGGACTGAACATGTTTCTACAACTGATAGCAGATATCAGAGCTATTTGTCTGACTCAGAATATGTTTTCCACTACACTCAAAGGCAATAGAAATGTTTCCATTCAGTTACTAATTATTAAGTATTTTTAAACTTAAGTGGTAATTTTTTTGTTTCGAAGTTGTGGATTCAAGCCCCATTTCAGAAGTTGTGCTCATAGCCTGGGCTGACACTTCAGTTAACTGCTGAGTGACTGTTGCATTACTGGATCTGCAGGTCCTGAAATTCTGTGGGAGATTGGAGTAAGCTCCAGAGAAATTATGACGCCACTGTATTTTGGATATTAAACGGAGGCCATGTTTGCCTATTCAGGTAGATGTAAAAGATCCTCTGGCACTTTTTCAAAGAAGAGCAAGGAGTTCTTCTAGTGTCCACTGTCAACATTTATCACTCAGCCAACACCACCAAAACACATTAACAGGTTATTTATCACATTGAGATTGGTGCAACTTTGCTTCGTGCAAATTGGCTACTGTGTTTTTACATAACAAGTGGCTGGAGCTGAAAAAAGTGCAGCTGTGAAGCATTTTGGGACATCCTGATGCTGTGTAATGTGCTAACTACAACTACCACAGGATTACTGGCCAATCTGCTTTAACATACAGTTCACTGTCTCTGCAATGGCATTCACTTTAGTCTCTCGCAAACAAAAACTGCTGTTATCATATTTCCTTGCACATTTATCTAATAATGGAATCTTTCACCACTTTTATTTGCCTTTCGTGTATATTTATTATATGTTCTCCTTTCTCAAATGTCAGTCATTCCATTCATTTTGACATTATGTAAGGGTTTACATTGATTAGTCCTTTAAATTGCTTTCTATTTTTGCTTCCTTCTGTCTTGTTGGCTTGACCTATAGCAGATATCAAATACGTCTTGTGATTGTTTCATTTCCATCCATGATAGTCAGGAACATTTTTAAGGCATAAGAGAAAAAGATTTGGTGCATGTTTCTTTCATTTATTTGCAAACATATGCCACAGCAGCATAAATAATATTTTTTTTAAATCACTGTGTCTTTTGCCATATGGTACCAGGGGAAATGTAGCAACAATAGGAAGTTGGTTGTCTGATAGGAAACAAAGAGTAAGGATTAATGGGTCTTGCTTTTGAGAAGGGCTGGAGAGTGTACCACAGGGATCAATGCACTTTTGTTCTTGATATATGTATATATTGGATAGGCACACTCAGCAAGATATTGAAATTTTCTGAAAGCAAATTGGGGCTGTAAAGGGGAAAACGTGTGGCAGATACAATTTAGTTTGGAGAAGTGTGAAGTAATACATTTTGGTAAAAATAAAAGGAATGGAAGTATACACTCAATTAAAAAATGCTGAAGTGTGTCAGTGAATAGAAAGATTGAAGAGCTCAAATATAAAGTTCCTTTACGTGCCGGTAGATAAAGCCATAATAAAGGGCAATAGCATTTTGGGTTGAATGAATATAGACATATAGAAGAAGAATAAAGAAGTAATGATAATTTTTTATAAAGCAATGATTAGGCCCCACTTAGAGTCCTGTGTGAAGTTTTGCACACCCATTCGAGAAAGGACATTAAAGTCATATAATTTGTTCATTGTAGATCTGCCAAGATGATTCAAGGGACAAGAAACTATAAAACTACAGCTATGAGAAGAGACTTGAGATTCTGGACTAGTTCCACTGGAGAAGAGGTTATGAGATGGTTTAATAGAGGCTTTGAAAAATTATCAAAGGCTTTGATTAAATGAATAGGGAAAGACTATCTCCTTTGATTAAAGAGTCAGTGATCAGACAGTCATCAATTTAAAATTATCAGTAGGAGTGTGGGAGAGGAGTAATTTGTTTATGCAGAGTGTTGTTAAAGTATAATATCCTTTGTGGCAGTGAATAATTGAGGCAGAGAACAATGGAGTAATTTCAGCTTCACAGCCCTCTGCAGAGGAGCCAAAACAGTGAGGGAACAACCACACAGCAACATTCTTTCATGAATCCTCTGACAGGCACCATTGAGGTTTTGAGCAACCAGTTACAGGATTTCATAGACTGGTTGATTCATTGCAAAGAGTAATTATTGCAGGCCTAACCCACATTTCAAGATACCATATATGCAGACCATAGGGCATGCAGCTGGGACGGAGTGTGTGGCAGGAGAAAGGTCCCATGTAACATATTCCTTTCAGTCCTTGTGGAGATGAAGTCTCATCTTTACATTGAGGATACCCACCATCGTGTTGTGTGGCACTACCACCATGCTAAATGGGAAAGATTTCAAACAGACCTAGCAACTCAAAACTGGGCATCCATGAGGCACTGTGGGCCATCAGCAACAGCAGAACTGTATCCAACCACAATCTATAACCACATGGCCCGGCATATCTCCGATTCTACCATTACCATCGAGCCGGGGTATCAATCCCGGTTCAATGAAGTTGCAGAGGGATATGTCAGGAGCAGCACTAGGCATACCCAAAAATGAGGCGTCAACCTGGTGAAACTACAACACAGGACTGCATGCATGCCAAACAGCAGATGCAGCATGCAGTAGACAGGGCTAAGTGATCCCACAACCAACGGATCAGACACAAGCTCTGCAGTCCTGTCGCATCCAGTCGTGGACTGTGGTGGACAATTAAACAACTAACAGGAGGAGGAGGCTCCACAAATATCCCCATCCTCAATGAAAGGGGAGCCTAGCACATCAATGCCAGAGAAAAGACTGTAGCATTTGCAACCATCTTCAACCAGAGGTCCATCTCGGCTTCCTCCTGAGGTCCCAAGCATCACAGATGCCAGTCTTCAGCCAATTCCAAATTATATCAAGAAACAGCTGAAGGCACTGGATACTGCAAAGGCTATGAGCCCTGACAACATTCCAGCAATAGTACTGAAGTCTGTGCTCCAGAATTAGCCGTGCCCCTAGCCAAGCTGTTCCAGTACAGCTACAACACTGACATCTACCCGGCAATGTGGGAAATTGCCCAGGTATGTCCTGTGAACAAAAAGCAGGACAAATCCACCTCAGCCAATTACCACCCCATCAGTCTGCTCTCGATCATCAGCAAAATGATGGAAGGTGTCGGTGACAGTGTTATCAAGCGGCATTTACTCAGCAATAACCTGCTCACTGATGCTCAGTTTGGGTTCCACCAGGTCCACTCAGCTCCAGACCTTATTACAGCCTTGGTCCAAACATGGACAAAAGAGTTGAACTCAAGAGATGAGGTGAGAGTGACTGCCTTTGACATCAAGGCAGCATTTGACTGAGTATGGCAACAAGGAGCCCCAGCAAAACTGAAGTCAATGGGAATCAGGGTAAAACTCTCCACTGGTTGGAGTCATACCTAGCACAAAGGAAAATGGTTGTGGTTGTTGGAGGTCAATCATTTCAGTCCCAGGACATCACTGCAGGAGTTCCTCAGCGTAGTGTCCTAGGCCCAATCATCTTCAACTGCTTCATCAATGACTTTCGCTCCATCATAAGATCAGAAGTGGGGATGGTCACTGATGATTGCACAATGTTCAGCAACATTCACGACTCTTCAGATAATGAAGCAGTCCATGTCCATATGCAACAAGATCTGGACAACATTCAGGCTTGGGCTGAAAAATGGCAAGCTACATTTGCGTCACACAAGTGCCAGGCAATGACCATCTCCAACAAGACAGAATCCAACCATCTCCTCCTGATATTCAATAGCATTACCATTGCTGAATCCCCCACTGTCAACTTCCTGGGGGTTACCATTGACCAGAAATTGAACTGGACCAGCTACATAAATACTGTGGCTACAAGAGCAGGTCAGAGGCTTGGAATTCAGTGGTGAGTACCTCACCTCCCCAAAGCCTGTCCAGCATCTAAAAGGCACAAATCAGGAGTACAGGAATATGTTGGAATACTCTCCACTTGCCTGGATGAGTGCAGCTCCAACAACACCCAAGAAGCTCGACACCATCCAGGCAAGTGGAGTGTGTGGCAGGAGAAAGGTCCCATGTAACATATTCCTTTCAGTCTTCCACTTGATTGGCACCCCATCCACCACCTTCAACATTCACTCCCTCCACCATTAACGCACAGTGGCAGCAGTGTGTACCATCTAAAAGATGCACTGCAACAACTCACCAAGGCTCCTTCGACAGTACCTTCCAAGTCCACAACCTCTGCCATCTAAAAGGACAAGGGCAGCAGATGCATGGGAACACCACCACTTGCAAGTTCCCCTCCAAGCCACACACCATCCTAACTTGGGACTATATCGTCTTTCCTTCACTGTCACTGGGTCAAAATCCTGGACCTCCCTTCTTAACAGCACCATGGGTGTACCTACACCATGAGGACTGCATCAATTCAAAAAGTTGACTCACACCACCTTCTCAAGGGCAATTAGGGATGGGCAATAAATAAATGCTGGCCTAGCCAGCAATGCCCACATCCCATGAAAGAATAAAAAAGAGACCATGTAAGTTCCCATTCTAGTATTTAGCAGCACGCACAAACATGGATACTACACACTCAATTAAGTGGTCAAGAAGCATGTAGTTGATCAACTATCACAAACAACTGTGTCTGGGAAGACCCTCAGAAAGTCCTAATTTATTGGACTGGACTTTCAAAACATGGCAATGTGATAGGACATTCTGTAACTGAAGCAAATTACAAAGTAGCTTCTAAAAGAATAGTTATCATAGCTTTCTTCCCAACTGAAGGTAACAGTACTAGCTGACATTGAAGGCTACATACCCTCAATATTGTAACAACTTATGTTACTTCAGTCTGGGAAGGCACTTCATAATATAAGACTTCAATAATCAAGATAATTTTCTGCACAAGATGTACTAGTTTTTTTTTATTTAGGTTGAAACAATGCCCCAAAAAATATAACAAACATTTTTTTTTAGATCAGATACATTTTTAAAGAAAACTGTCCAGACCTTCAAAGCATGACATGCATTTGAAATTCAGACTCTCAACAGACAGCAAAGTTACATAGTTTATGCTCTTGCTCGCGGCGGATTTTGTGGCAGGGCAAGCATGTAATCAGATGGGATGGTGACGGCGGGGGGGGGGGGGGGGAGGGGGTGGGGTGACCTCACCACCTTCCCGCCTCCGCCCAAATTAAGTCCGGGGTGGGAAGGCCTGTGAATGGCCTTCCTGCCCTGCTGCAAATTGAGTCGCTTAAGTGGTAATTAATACCCAATTTAGGACCTCATTCCACCGCTGCCGCAATTATCCCAGTGGCAGGTGGGCCTATCGCCACACAGGGAGCACAGCAAGAAAAACCATGTGGGTTGCTTGCCGGTTTAGGGGATGGGCCCCTCATTAAAAGGCACTTAGTGCCTTAATGAGGAACCCAGTATCGGGAATGGTGGTGGGGGCGGGTGCCAGGGCGCTGAGAGCCCACCCCTCTGCTCTTGCTGACAACCCCCCTACACCCCTCTCCCTGCAACCCCCACCCCGCAAGACCCCTCCCGTCCTTATGTACATGTGGCCGGGGTCCAACACCGCTCCTAGACCTCGGGTGGGTACTCCACTGGCAGCAGCCCTGGCGCTGCTCAGTTAAAGAGCTGCCAGCCTTGGGGTCCTTGATTCTGTCGAAGGCCTACTGCTGTCCAGTTAAGTGCTTAATTGACACGATTCGGGGGGCCTCCCACAGAAGGGATGACACGGGGCTCTCGCCGGCATCTTGGCCAGAGGTCAAGATCCCCATAGCCCAGATAAATTCTAGTCAGTAATGCTGACAAGGTTACAGATGGACGTAGAAATAGATTAACTGTTATTTTTTAGCACCCCTCGGAGCTTTTCATTCTTCAAAGACGTGAAAACCCCTGTTATGTCTCCTGGTTGTCTTCTGGTTCCTATAATTTAGAAATAATCACACTTTAGACTTGGAAAGGATGAAGCTCTTTTTTATTTATTCAGCTTCCATGCTGCCTGGTAAGGACTGCTCTAGAGCGGTATAGTGTTACACATCAAATGACTGCAATACAGCAGTGAACATCCTCTTTCTTTAAAAAACACAATGCCTCCATATCAATATAACTGCTCCAATCAGTAATGTTTAGAAATAAACTAAACCGCTTTTACAGTCTTTTTGTACAGCTTGTTTTCTTTTCTAAAAATATTATTCAGAATAGGTGGTAAGATGTTGTGCCTCCATCTTGTAGATTTGGCATTCGGCGCTCTCAGTGGTGAGTTGGCACACTGCACAGGCGATGTGTGTGTTGCTCCTGGCATTGTAAGAGTCTTGCTTACTGTTGCTAATGTTGTGTCACTTGCTGGTGACATTGTTAATGTTGGCTCGCTAGGTAATGATGTTTCCTGTGTTGTTGATGATCATTTCTATTTTTCCAGCTCAGGTGTTGGTCGAATATGGACTCTGTTCCTTCTCATTGGCTTACTAGTTTTGGTCTCAATGATGTATGACCTTAGAGTCGCAGCTTCACCAATAACTTTTGCTGGGCTCCAGATTTTCATGATTGGATCCTGTACATGTACAGTTTGCCCTTTCAACAGCTTGGGTAGGGATTTAGCCTGCTTGTTGAGTGTTGATCTCCTTCTACCTGTGCTTCAGTGAGTTGTTGTCTCACGTCTTCCTGGTCATTTGGAGGATGCATTTTGTTTGGCAGAGTTGTCTTATACTTTCTTTCATTCAACAGCTCGGCTGGTGATTTCATGTTAGCCTTAAGAGATGTGGATCAGAGTAACAAAAAGGCAAGGTTTGGATCTTCCTTCATCTCTCCGTATTTCACAAGGGTTCTTTTGACCGTCTGGAAGTCCTGTTCTATAAATTCGTATCCCTGTGTGTAGTGTGGTGATGAGGTGATAGTGTTGAACCGAAACCGTTCAGAAAATTCCTTAAATTCTTTGGATGTGAATTGGGTGCTATTGTCACATATTAATCTTCAGGAATCCCTTGATCAGTGAACAGATCTCGTACTGCTGAGAGGATTGTTGTGGCTCTCAAATCTTTCATCTTCTGGATAAAAGGGAACTTTGAGTAGTATTCTGCGACGATGAGATACCATTCTTGATTGCATGTGAATAAATCAGCTGGTACAAAAGGTGAAGTCACATGGGATCAGAGGTAAGCTGGCAAGATGGATACAGAACTGGCTCGGTCATAGAAGACAGAGGGTAGCAGTGGAAGGGTGCTTTTCTGAATGGAGGGATATGACTAGTGGTGTTCCGCAGGGATCAGTGCTGGGACCTTTGCTCTTTGTAGTATATATAAATGATTTGGAGGAAAATGTAGCTGGTCTGATTAGTAAGTTTGCGGACGACACAAAGTTTGGTGGAGTTGTGGATAGTGATGAGGATTGTCAGAGGATACAGCAGGATATAGATCGGTTGGAGACTTGGGCGGAGAAATGGCAGATGGAGTTTAATCCGGACAAATGTGAGGTAATGCATTTTGGAAGGTCTAATGCAGGTGGGAAGTATACAGTAAATGGCAGAACCCTTAGGAGTATTGACAGGCAGAGAGATCTGGGCGTACAGGTCCACAGGTCACTGAAAGTGGCAACACAAGTGGATAAGGCAGTCAAGAAGGCATAAGGCATGCTTGCCTTCATTGGTCGGGGCATAGAGTATAAAAATTGGCAAGTCATGCTGCAGCTGTACTGAACTTTAGTTAGGCCACACTTAGAATATTGCGTGAAATTCTGGTCGCCACACTACCAGAAGGACGTGGAGGCTTTGGAGAGGGTACAGAAGAGGTTTACCAGGATGTTGCCTGGTCTGGAGGGCATTAGCTATGAGGAGAGGTTGGATAAACTCGGATTGTTTTCACTGGAACGACGGAGGTGGAAGGGCGACATGATAGAGGTTTACAAAGTTATGAGTGGCATGGACAAAGTGGATAGTCAAAAGCTTTTTCCCAGCGTGGAAGAGTCAGTTACTAGGGGACATAGGTTTCAGGTGAGAGGGGCAAAGTTTAGAGGGGATGTGCGAGGCAAACTCTTTACACAGAGGGTGGTGAGTGCCTGGAACTTGCTGCCGGGGGAGGTGGTGGAAGCAGGTACGATAGCGACGTTTAAGAGGCATCTTGACAAATACATGAATAGGATGGGAATAGAGGGATATGGGCCCCGGAAGTGCAGAAGGTTTTAGTTTAGGCAGGCATCAAGATTGGTGCAGGCTTGGAGGGCCTAATGGCCTGTTCCTGTGCTGTTCTTTGTTCTTATACAGTATGCTATGGTCTGGGTGGTATTTCAGTAGCTATCATCTCTTTCTGCTGTGTGTTTTTGTACTGCTGGCATACATTGCATGCAGACACCATATTTTCAATGTTTATGTATAAGCCTGTCCAGTGCACAGCTGATCTGGCTCTGAGCTTACACTTCTCTATTCCCATGTAATCTTCATGTATCTTCTGGAGAAGTTCTTCGTGCCTTGTTTTGGCTATGATTATTCTGGATCCGGCTAGCAGAACACCATCTTCTAGTGAGATGTCATCTCTGATAGACCAGTACTGTCATATTGCTGGCTGCGTTTGCTGAATCTTATCAGACCATCCCTGGGTCATTTGCAGACAGAGCAGCTGTAACTCCTCATCTTTGCTGGTCTCATCTCTAATTTGACTCAGTTTTGGTGGTGTTACGTTCACTAGGTGATGATTCTTTATACCTAGATCTTCTATCTTGTGTTTCTCCCTGAGATAGAGTATCTACCAGCATCATTTCTCTTCATGGCCTGTATTTCAGAGTGAAGTTGTAACTCTGAAGCCTCAAGAGTAACCTCTACCGTCTACTTATGTTTTACATAGAGTTTTCTTGTAGATCTGCTCCAGTGGACGATGATCACTTTCCACTATGAACTTTCTCCCATAGATATATGTATGGAACTTATCACATCCATACATGACTGCCAAAAGCTCTCTTTCTATGTTCACATATCTGGTCTCAGCTGAGGTTAGAGCTTTGGATGTGAATGCTATTGGCTTTCCCTCTTGTACCAGGGTTGCTCCCAGTCCTTTTGGAGAAGCATCTACTTGCAGAGTGACAGATTTCTTTCTGTCCTAGTATGACAGACTTGTCTTCTTGCACACTACCTTTTTGAGTTTGTTGAAACTCCTGTCATACGACTCTGACCACTAGTACTCTACATCTTCTTTCATCAGCTCTCGCGGGTTTGCTGTGCATTCCGATATGTGCAGTATGAAGGAGCTCATGTATTGCATCAAGCCAAGGGAACTTCTCGGTCTCGCTTCTCTCTTGGGGCTTCCATCCCAGAGATGGTTGAGATTCCTTCAGGACTCAGCTTGACTCTGTCAGGTGTGTACACCATTCTGAAGAACTAGCATTCTATCACTTTCACAATGTATTTGTCTGTGTTTAGCTTGATCCCAGCTTTCCCAGTTCTCTCCAAAGCTTCATGTAGATAGTAGTCATAATCTTTTCCATCTACACCATGCATCTGGGTATCACCAGCTATACCGACTGCTCCTTTACATCCTTGGCATGTCTCATCTACTTTCTGTTGGAACACATCCTGGCTCACTTTAAGGTCAAAAGGTAGACGCAGGAATTTGTACTCAAAGGATGTGTTGAATGTTGTCAACACGAAGATTCCTCATCAAGCTTTACATTCCAATAGCCATTTCTGGCATCAAGCTTACTGAAAACTTTTGCTCCTGCCTATTCTGGTGTGATCTCTTCCAGTGTTGGAATAGAGTAGTGATTTATTGCTTGATTAAGATCTTCAGGATCCAGGGAAATTCTTAGCCGTCCATTTGGTTTCTCTCTCACCACGATGGAATTTACTCAATCTGTAGGCTCAGTGACTTTAGCGATCACCTTCTTTCTTCCATCTCATGGAGCTCTCTTTCAAGCTTTTCTTTTAGTTCTATTGGTACTTTACATGGGGGATGAATCACTGGTTTCATCACTGGGTCAACAGTGATGTGATATTCAAAATCTTCAAAGCATCCAACTGTCTCATTAAAACACCCTGGGTACATTTGTACCAGATCTTCTTTGCTTTTGATTGGAGGGTGCTCTTCAATGGGTGTACTATCTTCAACCTTCAGTGTCACCTCCTTCACCTCATGGTTTACTAAGATAATCTGCAGCTCTTTGCAACTGCTCGAACCCGGGATAGCAGGACCATCTGTTTCAGAAACATAGAACATAATTTAACATCTTTTCCTTTGTGTGTCCCTCTGATTTGGGCTGTACCTAGCTGTCGAATCTCAGTCCCCCCGTATGCCATTAGCATGACATTGTTCGGTTTCAGAGCACCTTTCCTTGGATAACCATTTTTTCCAAACTTTCAGGAAAGATCTTCTGGTATAGTCTGAGAGGGATGATGTTACTCTATGCTCTGGTATCAATCTTCACCTTCAGATTTATCATTCAGGGCTATATTTCACCTCCCTGATCTGAATGGTTGTCTGAATTTCTTTGCTCTGGGAACTGTCGCATGCAGACATTTCATGCAGTTGTTTGGTTCCTTGGTCTCTCCAGTTCTCAAACTCACTGTCATCTTCCAGGGTATGGATATTTCTTTTCCTACTCATTCTCCCTGTTGCTCTATCTCTGGTGACTCGTCTACCATCTTCTTTCATTGTTCTGCACATCTTTCCACATTGGCCTTTCCACAAGTTCTGCAGATTGATCCATATGTGGGACATTTCCTTCTGCCTGTGAATTCATGTGGTCGTTCACAGCTGCTGCACATCTTTCTCTCTGTCTGGTGTACATTCTTTTGTTTCAGTTTCACTGCATCAACCCTGCTGCCTATCTCTTGGCTTAAATGAAGGCTAGTCATTTCGGTAGTCAGTGTCTTTATCTATCTGCTCGTGGCTTCATGTGCTCTGGCAGTGTCTACAGCCTGCAATATCCCACTATTCATGGAAATCTTATATGTCTCTGCAAGACATGTTGACATTTAACAACAAGGAGGTCAGAACTACTGCAGGATGAGTTCCTGCTACAGTAGACACCTCTTTTGAGGTTAGGATAATAGAGCTCCACCAAAAGCTTTTTGTACTTCAGGGTGTGCAGAACCCCAAATTAGCTGATCTATCAGCCTTTCATCTGTGTATTTAAATTTACATTTTCTGGCTGCATTTTTCAATCTCATCACAAAATTGTCAATCGGCTCACGTAATTCCTGTCTAAGGCCTTGAAATTCATATCATTAGATCTGAAGATTTAATTTTGGCTGCAGATGGGTGCTTAATTTCTGCTGTCCTCTTCACTTAGCTCCTAGCTATTAAACAAATGTAATCCTTTATCTCCGGCCCACAGAGGGTAATAGCTTACCTTCTCCTCTTCATTCGTGCCTTTTAGAAAACTACTGAATGTCAATCTGCACTTTTGTTTAAACTTCTCAAATGCCTCAATGACATCATCAGCTTCCCAATTCATTATGGACTGTAGCTGTGCATTCATAGCTGTGCCGGCTGTCATTTTTGTTTTCACGCGATTCACTCAGCCTTTTCTCTCTCTCTTCCTGGCACTAATTTGGGTCGATGTTTTGCAATCTGATTCAGCAATAAATTCATTAAAAAATGTTTAGGCTTACTCATAGACACTTGCTGCCACCATATTATGTCTCCTGGTTCTCTTCTGGTTCCTATAAATGAATAATAATCACACTTTAGGCTTGGAAACACTGGACCTCTTTGTTTATTTCATTTAGCCTTCATGCTGCCCGGTAAAGACTGCTCTACAGCAGTGTAGTGTTACACATCACATGACTGCAGTGCAGCAGTGAAATGTGGCCCCCTGTAACACACTTACACATGACAATTAGTTCCCAGCTAATTAGTTCCTAGCTCTTTACGAATAATATAATATATAACACCCACTATTTATGGAAATCTTATATGTCTCTGCAAGAGATGTTGACATTTAACAACAAGCAGGCCAGAGCTACTGCAGGTGAAATTCCTGCTACAGTACAGAGCGCATTTGAGGTTAAGGTAATAGAGCTCCATCAATGCAACTTGAGAGAAGTGGCAACTGATGAGGGTGGGGATGCCTCCACAGAGGGTTCATTTTCTCTTTCCAACCAGTCCTGGGTAATGTGCCTGAAAATATAAACTTTCAGGAACTTCTTGTGTGATTGAGCATGATGATAAAATCCAGAAGTATATGTTCACCTTTTAATGTACCTTTATGTTTGTCTCTTTTCATGTTTTGAAGGAATGCAGAGCAATTAGAGGCTAGACCCTCCATGGAACCTGAAAGAAGCATTTCATTAGGTACCTTGTCACAGTCTCAAGGCTTGGCATGCAGAAGCTCAGTTATGTCCACTCAGGAGGTTATAAATAATGAGTATGAATGGAGGAGTGAAGAGAATCATCACAGAGAAATGGAGAGCAGGAAGAAGAAAAACTGGAGGGGGGAAGAAGAGGAGACCCATTATTTGAAGATAAGTGAGGATTGTTTAGCAGCTGTACAGGCAAAGCACACAGGTCTCCATAGATCTTCATTCAAAAGTAGAATGTTCTATTAGACTGTCGCAGTCATTGGCAGGTGTACCTCGCAGTTTTAGCGACATGGTGACAGATGTGGCGGCATCAACATCCCGCTTCTGTAAGGTGTTGATGTTCAGTAATGAAAGCATGTAGATCTCCTTGGAGCAGCTGGCAGATTGATGGCCATAGCTGAGGCCTTGTTTCTGCTCTTGGGTTCGCACATGAATGCTCAGTCTGATGCAATACAGGCCCTCAGTTGCACGATGGCAGCCTTATTTGCCAAGTTCACAGAAGGGGTAAAAAAGCGAGTGCTATAAATCTGGAGTGAAAACAGAACATGCTGGAGACACTCAGCAGCTAAGGCAGCATCTGTGGAGGGAGAAACAGAGTTAGCGGGCTGCATTTTTGCCACAGAGGCGGGAAACAGGAGTTGGAGTTGTTTTTGGGTCAGGAACTCTCCTCTGGTGGGAAACTGAATAAATTCACGATTTTCACAGGAGTGGGCCCTTAATTTATATGTAGATAGGTTCCCTGTCAAATTAGAGCCAGTGGGGCAGGGACGGAGGTGGGTCAGATGAAGTGGGGTCTGATTTAGACTCCCCACAGTAGACATCACCTAGGCTGCCGTTATTCTGAGGGGAAATCTGCTGATTGTGTCAAAGCCTTTCACAGCACCAGAGGGAAGCAAGATGTCACAGGGGAGCCGGAGGCCTGGCACTCAGGGCAGGATTGCCCCTCGCTTCATCGATGCTAACTTGGATCTAATGTTGGAGGCCATGAGGGAGAGGAGAAAGGTCCTCTCCCGGAGGGTGGCAGCAGGAGACCACCAGGTCATATGGAGCACTGAACCCTGACAGGAAAAATGGTACAAGGTGGTGAAAGAAGAAACGGGATCCATCATGGAGGGCAAAGCCTCTGGGAAGATGTGCTTCCTTCATTGGCGGTAAGTGATTAGATGTTCCAGGCTGCGTCTTCCATGCATGTGTTAGCACAGGTATCTGAGTCTCCTTTCCATGCCATGCCCCTCAACCTGGGTCAGAGGGGCTCAGGAGATCCCTGACATTCTTGGCATCCTCACGAGCCCTTCACACCCTGAGCCGTGCCGGGCCACCATTTGTTCAGCATCATCTCTATCCACCTCATTTTCCTCCTCCTCTCTCACATTCTCCTCCTGCTCTTCCCCTGATGAGCTGTCTTCCTCCAGGGCCTCACCATCCTCAAGGTCCACACCTGTCTGGAGGTCCACGTTATGGAGAGCACAGCACCACTACAATGACAGAGATCCTTGCAGGGCACCAACTGACCGGTCCAGGCACCGGAAGCGCATCTTCAGAAGCCCGATGGCCTACTCAATGGCTGTTCTACTGAGCAGGTGGCATTGGTTGTATTGCCTCTAAATGTCTGTCTGTAGTTCAGGGAGAGGGGTGAGTAGCCATCTCTTCAAGGGATATTCCTTGTCCCCTAGGATCCATCCAAACACTTTGGGGGTTGGAGTGAAGATCCAAGGCAGCCTGGAGTGTCGGAGGATGAAGGAGTCATGGCAGCTGCCATTAAAGCAAGAGCACAAATGGAGGAAGCCCTTCTTGTGGTCACAGAGCACATTCCATGTGGACGTTGAGGCAGTGGAAGCCCCTCCTGTTGATGGATCTGAGTGGCTGGTCACTGGGTACCTTGATGGTCACATGGGTGCAATCAATGATGCCCTGCAGCTAGGGGAATCCAGTGATGGAGGCAAAGCTCAATGCCCTCTGTCCCTGCAAGGCTGCGTCTGCCATGGAATGAATGTACTGTCCAGTTCTGGAAAAGAGTGACCTACGAGATGCAAGGGTGTGCTGCCATTTCAGAGGTTCCACCAAGGTGCACAACTGATCCTGGGAAGGAGCCAGAGGCAAAGTAGTTCAAGGCCACAGTGACTTTGCAGGGAATGGTAAGCAGTGCTTCAAGGTGCAAGGTCTTTGGTCTCGAGGGCATGGATCTTTGTGACCATCCGTCTGGAGAGTTGCAGTCTCCCGTGGCACTGAGTCTCGGTCATTTTTTTTTATTCGTTCATGGGATGTGGGCATCGCTGGCCAGGCCAGCATTTATTGCGGTTAGATACAACTGAGTGGCTTGCTAGGCCATTTCAGAGGGCATGTAACAGTCAACCGCATTGCTGTGGGTCTGGAGTCACATGTAGGCCAGACCAGGTAAGGACAGCAGATTTCCTTCCCCAAAGGACATTAGTGAATCAGATGGGTTTTTACAACAATCGACAATGGTTTCATGGCCATCATTAGACTAGCTTTTTAATTCCAGATTTGTTAATTGAATTCCGCCTTCTGCTGTGGTGGGATTTGAACCCATGTCCCCAGAGCAATACCCTGGGTCTCTGGGTTACTAGTTGAGTGACAATACCATTACGCCACCGCCTCCCCGTCTTCGGCGGTAGATCCTGTGTTGAGGGATTGACCTCCATTATCTGGCAGCCTCTCTTTCCTCTCCCATGCCCTCCTGCTGCTCGGGGTTCCATCCTTCCTGTGGAGGGTGTTGCCATTCATCGCCTCAATTTCTGACAGTCAGTCCCCCATTGCCAGCTGCAGCCTTCCGTGTTGACAGGTGGCCACCCCTATTGTGATTGGCAGCCTTGCCCCCTGCTCCTCTGCCCCGGTGATGCCAGGGGATACTGACTCTGTTGAATGCCCAGGCACTGAGAGCCCACTCTCCCTGCCACCTGCGCAGTGCCAACGGCACCTCCTTTGCAAATGCCGAGTCCTCCTTTGCCCCGCTGACCCTCTTGGGACCAGGACAATTCCCTGTGTGGCCATGAATGACTCCCCACTCTTTACCCACCTCCCTTCAGCTGATCTGTTACAGAAGGCATGTGCAACCCATGCGCCCCTTTAAAAATTCCACCATCCAACCTTGACAAGCTCTTAATGTTTCTAAAATGCTTTAATTGGTCTCAATTGGGAGGAGAGTGGGATTCTTGTCCCACCCTTCCCCGCCCTGGTGAATATTGCCAGCACCGGGTACGGCGTCCCGCAACTGACACGCCAGCCAGCACTGGTATTTTCGGGGTCCCCCCCCTTTATTGGGCCCCGAACATTCAGCCCAGCATTTCAGGTCGACCAAGTTCTGATAAAAGGTCACTGACTTGAAATGTTAACTCTGTTTCTCTTTCCACAGATGTTGCCTGATCAGCTGACTATTTCTAGCATTTTCTGTTTTTATCACAGAACAGGTAGCTCAAACAAGGTGGGAAATAATGCTCGCACCCCATCAATCTAGCATGGGGTCTAACAACCCTCAGATCGACATGCAGAATAGTGAGAGGCCAGGAGAAAGGGAAGGTTAGAACTGATACAAAAACAAGAAATGCTGGAATCACTCAGCAGGTCTGGCAGCATCTGTGGAAAGAGAAGCAGAGTTAACGTTTCGGGTCAGTGACCCTTCTTCGGAAGGTTAGAACTGATGGCTGATTTTGGTGCTATTTTCGAGAAAGCTCTATCCTTTGACTGCACAGGAGCTTTGAAGCAAGCAGGGTCAGATTGTCCACACTGGAGCAGATGATCTGTAGCCTACAGAGGAATGCTAAGAGGGATGGATGGAACATAGGGGTTATAGTGATGCTGACATTCAATGAATGAAGTTTTGAAAAATACAGTTTAGTGGAGGCTGATGTTCTCTCCATGCACTGCTCTGACAATCTTATTACTAAAGCAGAGCTTCCAGAGGCAGGCACCTCACAAAGATCTGGGAGCACTCATTGACATCTATAAACCCATTGTGTTCCTCTGAATTGGTGTTCTTCCCCTCTGTTCCTATCTTCCTGCTCTTAAAGCCAAAAGAGTTTCCTGCTCATCGTCATTATCATCATCAACATGATCATCATGATTATCCTGTTCCGCCTCTAAATTGCACAAGTACAGAGTGATTCCAAAGGAGATCTCCATCATGTAGTTGTAATGGTAATCCTTACTGCAGCCAAAACTTTTGAGAGACACTATTCCTTCATTGTTTAGAATAAAACAAAGTGATTAGGCTTTCTCAGCGACTAAATTCTTATACCTTAGAATTCAGACTACACAGTGCTCAAAAGCTATTTGTTTTTGCCAGCGTACTCCTTTTATGTGGGCAGCTATCACATGACATACAACTGTTGTTGTGACAGGAAATTGTGTCGCAGCTCGTTCTGATGTTACAAATGTAAAAAACCAGATTAATTTTAAAACCTGCACCTCCATCAGGTACAGCAGAAGCCCAAGTGCTGCTTCCTATTGCCACTTACCTCCTTTCACCCTTTACCACTTCACCTCCCCTCCCTTTATCTTTTATCTTTTTTACACTCTTTTCCCTGTCTTCCCTCCACTTCGATTTTTATTAGACAGCACTGAAATAGAGGACTGAATGCTCCTTCCTAATAGTGTTCACCTGATTCAGCGTTGTTCCAATGCCTCTGTCAGATATGTCTATGAAGTCAATGAACTCTTGGGTATAATCTGGTCTAGCTAACACTGGTAGTAGTGTTTGTCCATAGTCAAAGATGACCATGACATCAACTGGAATTCACTGAGTTAAGTTCCAGGTACAATGTGTTTGAAGATGACTAACCAGTCCAATTTGAGCATGAAAAGACGTGTGACATGTTGGAAACACATACATTGTTGGTGTGGAAGAGGTGCTTGCGACTCTGGACTTGTGAAGCTCAAAGTTCTCATTGGCCAGTGAGACTCTGTTCTGTTCACAGGAGGTGGCACCTTTGCTGATGCAACTGATGCAGATATAGAGTGATCTTCCATGTCTCAGAGGTGATGTTGAAACTCGTCAATGAAACCTTCAGGGTGTCCTTGAAGTGCTTTTTCTGGTCTCCATGTAAATCTTTCCCTTCAATTAGCTTTGCCATAGAAGAGCTTTTTTGGCAAGCACTCATCAGGTATTCTGGCAACATGTCCTGCCCATCTTATCTGAGCTCTCTTCAGCAGAGTGTGGATCTTAGTCTTGTCGGTGAGGGAGAGAATCTCAGTATTAGGAACCTTGTCTTGCCATCTGATCTTGAGTAGTCTCTGCAGTAAGGTCATGTGCAAGTTATGTAGCTTGTTTGTGTGCCTGGAGTAAACTGTCTACATGTCACAAGCAAACAAGAGAGTGGGAAGGACAACTGCTCTGTATACTTTCACTTTTGTTGAAAGACTAATTACTCTTTACTCCCAGACAGCTTTCTATAGCTTGCCAACGGTAATGCTGGCCTTTGCTAAAATAAAAGCAAAATATTACGGATGCTGGAAATCTGAAATAAAAACAGTAGGTGCTGGAAATACTCAGCAGGTCTGGCAGCCTCTGTGGAGAAAGAACATCTGTGATGCAGACCTGAAAAGTTAATTCTGCTTCTCTCTCCACAGTTGCTGACAGATATGCTGAGTATTTCCAGCACTTTCTGGTTTTATTACTGGTCTTAGCTATTCTGGTGTTGAGGCTACATCATCAATGTGAACTGCTGTGGAGAGGCTGTTGCCAAGACAGGTAGACTTGTCGATTGCTGCAAGCCTTTGACCATTGATGGTAATAGCTGGCTTCACAAACTACTTTTGTGGGGCAGGTCGGTGCATGACTTCAGTCTTTTTGGTGCTGATGGCGAGACTGACGTTATCACATGCTAATGAGAAGCGATCCATGCTATGTTGCACTTCTTGTTCTGAACAGGCATTTAGGGTACAGACATCAGTGAAAAGAAAGTCACTAACCACAGCTTCATGCACTTTGGTTTTGGCTCATAGTCTCCTCAAATTGAAGACTTTGTCATCTGTGTGATATCTAATGTAGATACCACTTTCGCTAACACAGAATGTTTCAGAAAGCATGGCAGAGAACATCATGCTGAACAGGGTAAGAGCCAACACACAGCTCTTTCTCACTCCATTTGTTACTGGGAAGTAATCAGAAGACTCTCCACTGTCCAGGACACGAGCAAACATGCCATCGTGCAATTGTTGTACCATAATGAATTTTTCTGCACAGCCATCTTCCTTAGTGCTCATAACTAACTGTGTTGAAGATTATAGTGAAATCAACAAATGTTGAGTATAAGTTGCAGTTCTGCTCTTGGCATTTCTCTTGGAGCTGACATGCAGCAAACACCATGTCAACTGTACCACGATCTTTTCTCATGCCACATTGACTGTCTGGTAGAAGGTCCTGTTTGAGATGCAGTGTCAAGCGGTTTAGCAGGACTCTTGCAAGTACTTTCCCAGCAATACACAGTAGGGAGATTTGTTGGTGGTTGTCGCAAGCTCGACAATTTCTCTTCCTTTTGTAAAGGTAAACAATTAATGCATCCTTGAATTCCTGAGGAATGAGTTCCTGGTTCCACATTACCTGGAATAGTTTGGTGAGTTTGTTGGTGAGTATTGTGCTTCCCATCTTACATATTTCACCTGGTATTGCATCTGACCCTGGTGCCTTGCCGCTCAACAGGAGACTGATTGCTTTCATGGTCTTGGCTTTGTTGGGGGTGTCAGAAAGTGGTATGTTGACTGCAATTTGGGGCAAGCAGGCAATTGCCTCATTATTGATTGTTGAGACCCGATTCAGAACATTGTTAAAATATTCTGTCCGTCTCTCCAGGATTTTGGTCTTGTCTGGAATCAGTGTGGTTCCATCAGCACCGAGAAGAGAATTTCCAGAAGCCTGCGGATGATAGATTGTCTTCTAAGCATCATAGAAGTGATTAGTATTGTTTCTGAGTGTGTATGATTGTAGTTCTTCTGCCTTTTTGCTTAGTCAGCGATCCTGCATCTCTCTCTCTCTAAGCTTTGACTGGATGATTTTACGCAGATGAACAGTCATTTTGGTAGGATCTAAGGAGATGGTGTTTCTCATCCAGCAGAGTTACAATCTCCTCATTGTTTTCATCAAACCAGTCCTGGCGCTTACAGGTGGTGGGTCCCAGATATTCTGGGGCAGTAGAGTGCACCAGGTCTCCATGCAGTGCGAGACAAATTTAAGACCATCTAGCTGGCAATCCAAATCTTCTTAGAAATTATGCCTCACAGTATCCATTTTGAGTTTTGAGATGTTCAGTCTCATTGATATTTTCCCCTGGGGGCATCGCTTGGGCTGAATATGGATTTTGAGCTTTGAGACAATGAGTCTGTGGTCACTCCAACAATCTGCTCCAACATGGCTTTGGTCACTCTGACATCCTGCCTGTCCTTCCTTCTGACTATAATGTAATCAATTAGATGCCCGTGCTTAGAGTGAGGTTGCATCCAGGATGTCATGTTTTGGTTTGGCAGACAGAATGCAGTGCTGGTAATGAGGAGGTCATGCTCTCCACATGTCTTCAACAGAAGGCCATTGCTTTAACTGTTACCGAAGGTTTATGGGGTGCATCTGGGAGGGGTGATATCTCTGAATTTGTCATACTCTTCAGAGTGGTTCACCTTTTGATGGTCCTCACTGGCATCCAGCTTTCATCTGTGGCTCCAAGTAGTAGTTTGCGTGCAATAGTAACCACACCATAACAAACTGTCTCTACAGGTAGTCAAAATCAGGTGAGGGTAGCCAATGTGTCTCCCCGTTGGTGAGTTAGGATTTGACTATCTTTGCATGTGAATTCTTACTTGGTGGAGTGCGCAGAAGAGTGTTCAGCTAACACTAAGTCTACATACAAGATGCAATTTTATAAAGACATGCTTTTGACACAGATCCTCCCTTGCCTTGGGTACATATTAAGAAATAACAGGCTTAAGGTAAGGAAGGATCTGTGCCCAGAACATGTATTTGCAAAATCAGCCCTGTTAAGTCTCTTTCAACTTTGTAAACATGATTTCACAATTGACTTGGCTTCGGCTTTCAGGTCAGATTATTCATGGCACACCTATAAAAGAACTTACATTTACATAGCATCCTTCACTTTCTCAAGACAGCCAATAAATTATGTTGAAGTGTCGTCACTTGTTTTTTAATCTCCCAAAAACAGCGAAATATATGGTGCTGTTGGTTTATTAAGGACAACTCCTCTGTTCTTTGAATAGCATCAAGAGTTCATTTACACCCACCCGACAGTGCAGACAGGGCCTCAGTTTAACATCTATCTGAAAGTGAAAACCTCTAGCAATGCAGCACTACCTCAGTACTGCACTATAATATCTGCCTGGATTATGTCCTTCAAATGGAACTTGAACACAGAACCTTCTAACACAAAAGTAAGTGCTAATCCTGTGCCACAGATGACATTATGGCTGGGAATAAACATCTTCTTAGCTGTTCCTGCTTCACCATCATGTCTTTGCTGGAAAGGTTGGAGAAGAAATGTTTTCTGCACTTCCAGCAAAGTTTTGGCAGCAGAGCGTGAGCCATTCCAAAGTAATTCCCAGCTACATTTCCAATAATGGTCAGCCACTTCAAGGAATGTGTCAACATGGGTCCTTTGTGTGATGGTGTGCACAATCACTTAAAAAGATTAATACAAAAGAAAAATACTGCAGATGCTGGAAATCTGAAATAAAAAGCAGAATATGCTGGAAATTATTCAGCAGGCCAAGCAGCATCTGTAGAGAGGGAAACAGAGTTAACGGGCTGGATTTTGCTGAGACCGTTGGGACCCTGACATTGGGTGGAAACTTGGAAGCAGCTGCGATGGGACATTGGATCACAGTCTTCCCAGAGACAGCCAATTAAGAAGCCACCTCCGGGAGCCCCATCCAACTAAGGATGGTGGGGAGGGTTCTAAGGCTGCAGGTTCAAGCAGGGGACCTGCAGCAAAGCCCCACTGGGAGACGTGGGCGTTGTTGAGGCAAGCAGCGAGCTTGAGGGCGCCTCAAGATGGAGGCGTCCTCTGAAGAATTCTAAAAGTGTAAAAGGTAAGTGTGGCCATAGTTGCCAAGCCATCAGTGTGGAGGGGGGCCCTCTGGAATCTGGAACTCATGGGGGGAGGGTTTTTAAAGGAGGACTCGCTGGCCCCTTGGCCTGATATTGGGAGGCCACCTCCAGACAAGCTTCAGCCTCAGCGAATGGCCCATCCACCCTTGGGAAGATCCCGGCGGTGCCACAATTTGACCCCAAGTGGGGACATAATTGAGCATAATTAGCTACCCGTTGCTGCCAGGCTGGTAGCTGGTGCCGGTCAGACCCCACCTCTGGCAAGATTGCTTGGAGATGGGATCGCACCAGGGAGCTGCCCCAAGGCAATATTCTCTAATTTGCTTCAGGTCCCACCTCCAAACCCATCTCCACGGGAATGGGAAAATTCAGCCCAATGTTTCAGGTAGTTTCAGATGTTGCTGAGTATTTCCAGCATTTTCTGTTGTTATTTCAAGTAAAAAAAATTCTGATCCACATTATGACTGAAATACAACATCTCAGCTATACTGGTGCTTTTTTTTAGCTTTTGCTGTAACCTTGCCTTCTTCAACTTCCATCTGCCATCTGTGGCATCTACGTCTGTGGGCAAGATATTTGTTCCGTGCCTACAATTGGTGAACTAAAATTGAACTGAGTACTGCTACAGAGTGGGTAGTGGAGATATACTGAGCTTAACCATATGGCTTGTTCAACCAGAACAATGTTGCATGTAATATGTTAGGATATAGTCTTCAGCTTTAGCCAGGAAGAAATTGCAGCAGTGCTTGGAATGTTGAGGTATTTTTTATCCTGAAGTGCAATTGGGCTTCTGTATTCATGATTTCTGCCAATGATCAGGTTGACCATTATAAGAATTATAAGATAATTAGCACCCCTAGATTCTTAAGAATCTCCTCCATGTGAGGCATATGGTGCACATCAGTTCCTGTAAATTTGGGTCTTAATAGTGTAGCCTCTGAGCCTTGATAATGCATTCCTGGAAGGACAAGCAACTCAGTTATATTTGTATTTATAGTCCTTATTTGCTGGTTTGTCCTTTTTTGAATTTTGTGGGCCTGGAGGTTCATAAATTCTTAGTGCTGTTGCCTCATTGGTGGATAAACCCTAAATTGGAATGCCAAGAGCAGTTAGTATCAGAGTTTGTGATATAGAGAAGTGAATGGAAATAGGCTACAGAGAATGGAGCCAAGAGGAGTGGCATTCCTGTGTGCACACTTTGTGCTTGCTTTTCAGTTACAGACTATGCTCAGCATGGGAAATTTGTCACTTTTAACTTTCAAAAGCTGTATTGACACAGAGCACCCTGCAAATAAACAATGCACAAAGAAAAGAAAATAAGCAAAAAAAAACTTTTGGGTCGTCTGGGCTGCTGTTATTACTGTTTTCGAAGATCTCTGGGCAAAAGTGAGCCAGCAGCAGTGTAGAAGAGAGAAAAGTCTGTCAGTGATCAAAAGAAATAGAGAGATCAACCAGGGAGAAGATGAAGAAGTGGAAAGAGAGAGAGAGAGATTAACCATAGGGTTCAACCCAGATAGAAGAGTTGACAAGATCCAAGAACTTCAAAAAATACTCAATAAAATGTGAATTGGACATAGTGAAGCCTGATTTTGTTTGAGTCAAAGCTGATTTATTAATATGCAGTATACTCACTAGCTCTGACACATGGATCCAGCCCATTACTCTGTAAGCTTAGATATCCCTGCCTAATGTGACCTAGGACTGAGTAAGTGCAATGACACCAGAACTGGAATGATTACATTGTTGTGCATGATCAGATTAGTCTGTAAACAGTGACTGAAAAGTATGTAATAGTTCCTTAGCATGCTGTTCCCACGTATGAGATAGCTGAGCTGATAAATTAATCTTATGCATCTTGGAGTTCTTTCTGCTTTCCTGGGAAAAATACTGTCCTCTGGAGTGGTAATCTTACACATTACCACCTCTTCCTGCCCAAGATAAGATTTCAGCTTGTAAACATGGTAGACCCTTCATTCGTGCCAACCTTGAGCACTGTCAAAAGCTAACTGACAGCCTGAGAAAAGTTGTCACTGCTCCAAAAAAGCCCTAAATACAGGCAAAGGAGAGAAGTTAAACTGAAAGTACAATAGGGCATGGGTTAGTCAACACTCAATCATTTTTTATTAGAGGTCAAAAGGTCATGTATTCCTGCAGCACTTCGCTGCCTGATCGACTGTGTAGTCCTTGTTTCCAAAAGTCAGAATGCCTTTGTAAATTTTAAAAATTCTGTTTTATTCCTGACTTTTCACAGCCAGGATGAGATCAAAGAACTCCCAACTCAAGCAGTGTCAGGTGTTTATCCCTTCTGAGGTTTATTTTCTTGTACTGAAAATAGAACCACTATCATAGAAAAACTAAAATGCACCAAAACATGGCTTGCAAGAATGGCAGCTGAATATTGTGTTTTCAGTGGACCTGACTAACCTCCTTCTTCTATACTCAAGGGAATACATGTCTAGTCTATGCACTTTACCAGGTCCAATCCATCTTGTCACTCCTTTAAACTCCTCGTTCTCTACTGCCCAATCAAACTCCACTCCAAGTTTCTCACTGAGATAAGCTCACTCCTTTCCTCTGTCACTCTCTACCGAGTAATTTGTTTTTATACTCAGGGATTTCATCCTCCAAATCAATTGACCATGACTTCTCTCCTCTGAGTGCACTGCTCTCCTGTCCTCTTTTAACCTCGCCCTCCATATAAACTCTCCTACCAAATTACAGTCATTCACCTTACCATCTCACGTGGCGCCCCTATTCCCATCGTCTCAATCAGAGACATGGCCATCTCTGATCACTCCCTCATATCTCTCACTACCCACATCCCTCTTCCAACCCCCATCCACTTCTGCACCTACTCCTGCAGAAATCCCTTTCCCAAGTCACATACAACAGCACTTTCTAGTCTTTGGCCCTCCTTTCACAGTACATCTGCAGCTAACAATCTGCTCAATCACGCCTAAACTCCACTTTTCATGGCTTTGTCTGTAATAAAACCCTTACTCTCTCTATACTGATCTTTCCCTTAAGTCAAGGGCCACACACTTGAATAGATATGCTCTTTTCTGCTGAGATGGCTCGCTACTCCTGGATCATCCTGAAATTTTAAAAAACGGTCTTTTTCTCTCCAATATCAACATTCTCCATAAATTCCTCTCCCCTGGCCCCGTCACCCTCTTCTCCAACAAGATAAAAGGAGTTCATAGACTTTTTTGTCATTAAGATTGAGCTGTCTGTGCTGCATCCCTCCTTTCTCCTTGTTCATCAAGCTATCTCACCATCACCTCTCATATATCCAAGTTTGTCGATGACACAAAGATTAGTGATATAGTAAGTAGTGTAGATGGAAGTTGGAGTGACCTTTGTTTGAGTTTTAATCACACAAAACCAACTTCACTGGACGGGCCATGTCACTCGCATGCCTGACACCAGGCTCCCAAAGCAACTGCTCTACTCTGAGCTTTGCTATGGCAAGACTTCCAGGAGAACAGAGGAAACACTTTAGGGACATTCTCAAGGCATCCCTGAAGAAATCCAACATACCCACCGACTCATGGGAGTCCCTGTCCCTTGACCACTCAAAGTGGAGAAGGTGCATTTGGGAAGGTACTGAGCTACTCATGAGATTTAGATCGGAGCATATGGAAGCCAAGTCCAGGCAGTGGAAGGAGCGCACAGCCCCCCAAGTAATTTGCCTATCCAACTCTTCAAACACCACCTGCCCCACATGTGGTAGAGTCTGCAGTTTGCACATTGGACTCGTAGCCATGCTAGAACACAATGAACTTGGGTGTGGTTGTACAAGGAACACAGAAAGTTAGCATGCAGAAACAGTGTGCAATTAGGAAGGCAAATGGCATGTTGGCCTTTATTTCAAGGGATTGGAGTACAAGAATAAAGAAGTCTGGCTATACTTGTACAGGACTTTGGTGAGACCACACCTGGAATACTGTGTGCAGTTTTGTCTCCATATAGGGAGGATATACTTGCATTGGAGGCAATACAGCGAAGGTTCACTAGATTGGTCCCTGAGATCAGAGGGTTGTCCTATGATGAGAGACTGAGTAAACTGGGCTTATATTATCTGGAGTTTAGAAGAATGAGAGGTGATCTCATTGAAACTTACAAAATTCTGAGGGACTTTACAGGGTAGACACTGAGAGGTTGTTTCCACTGGCTGGGGAATCTAAAACACGGGGACACAGTCTCAGGATAAAGGGACGATCATTTAGGACTGAGAGGAGGAGAAATTTCTTCACTCAAAGGGTTGTGAATCTTTGGAATTCTCTACCCCAGAGGGTAACAGATGCTCCATTGTTGAATATGTTCAAAGCTGGGATAAACAGATTTTTGGTCTCTCAGGGAATCAAGGGGAGCAGGCGGAAAGTGGAGTTGAAGCCCACGGTCAGCCATGATCATATTGAATAGTGTAGCAGGATCGATGGGCTGTATGGTCTACTCCTGCTCCTATTACTTTTGTTTTTATTTCTTATGTTCTTATGTGAACACGACTGCCAAATTCAGCATTTATTGTCCATCCCTAATTACCCTTGAGAAGGGGATGGTGAGCTGCCTTCTTGAACTGCTGCAGTCCATTTGGTGTTGGTACACCCATAGTGCTGTTAGGGAGGGAGTTCCAGGATTTTGACCCAGCAACAGTGAAGGAATGGCAATATAGTTCGAAGTCAGGATAGTTGTGATTTGCAGGGGAAACTGCAGGTGGTGGTGTTTCCATGCACCTGCTGCCATTGTTCTTCTAGGCAGTAGAGGTCGCAGGTTTGGGTGGTGCTGTTGACGGAGCCTTGGCGAGTTACTGCTTTGCATCTTCTAGATGGTACACACTGCTGCCACATCTGGAATACTGACTGCAGTTTTGGCATTGGAAGAAGTGCAGCGCATATTCACCAGACTGTTACCAGGGCTCCAAAGGTTAGATTGTGTGGAGAGATTACATAAACTAGATTTGTATTGTGTGGAATATAGAGTGTTAATGGATAATTTGAAGTCTTAGGATGTTGAAAGGAATTTATTGGGTAGGGGAGACGGTGGCGAAGTGGTAATGTCACTAGACTAGTAATCCAGAGGCCCAGGCTAATGCAGCTGGTGGAATTTAAATTCAATTGATTAATAAAATTCTATAATTGAAAGCTCGTCTCAGTAATGGTGCCATAAAACTATCTTTGATTGTTGTAAAAACCAATCTGGTTGACCAATGTCCTTTAGGGAAGGAAATCTGCCGTCCTTACCTGGTCTGGCCGACATGTGACTCCAGACCCACAGCAATGTGGTTGACTCTTAACTGCCTTCTGAAATGGCCTAGCAAGCCACTCAGCTCAAGGGCAATTAGGAATGGGAAACAAATTCTGGCCTTGCAAGTGGTGCCCACGTCCCATGAAAGAATAAAAAGCAATATAGAGAAACTTTTTCAGCTGGTGGGGGAGTCTAAGGACAAGCAACACAACCTTAAAATCAGAACCAGGCCTTTCAGGAGAGAAGGTAGATAAACCTCTTCATGCAAAGAATAGGAGAAGTGTGGAACGTTTTTGCATAAAATGCAGTAGGTGAGAGCTCAGTTAATAATTTGAAATCTGAGATCGATAGATTTTTGCTTGTCAAGAATATGAAAGGAGATGGAGCCAAGGAAGATGGATGAAGTTAAGACACAGATCAGCCAGGATCTGATTGAATGGTGGAATAGGCTTGAGGGGCTGAATGACCTATTCCTGTTCCCCCCACTTCCTCTGTGATGTCAGAGAGTCCTGGATGAGCTGCAATGTGCCCCAATTAAAAACTGGGAAGACCAAAGCCATTGTCTTCTGCCCTTGCCACAAATTCTGTTCCCTTGCCACTGTTTCCAACTCACCACCTACCCCCCATCTTAGGCGGAAACAGACTGTTTGTAACCTCTGCATCCTACTTGATTTGAGCTGGTTTGAGCTTCCATCTCCATAGATTCACCATCACATTGACTGCCTACTTCCACCTCTGTAGAATTGCTTACCTCGTTCCTTGCATCAGCTGAATGCTGCTGAAACATTTATCTATACTTGTGTTACCTCCAGAAATGATTATTCCAATGCTCTCTTAGCCTGCTTCCCATTTTCCACCCTCCAGAAACTTGAGCTTATCCAAAATTCTGTTGCCTGTGTCTTAATCCGTACCAAGTCCTGCTCTTCCATCGCACTGTCAGCTGACATACATTGGCTCCTAGTTTAATGACACCTTGATTTACATGTTCAAATGTTTCAATGGCCTCCCCACTCCCTATCTCTGTAACCTCCTCCATCCCTACAACCCTCCAAGAACTCAGGGTTCCTTCAATCATGGTCTATTGAGTATCCCCACTGTCATCGCCCTGCCATTTGCAACCATGCCATTAGCTCTATAGGCCCCAAGCTGTAGAATCCCCTCCCCAATGTTCTCTATCTCTCTCTCATCCTTTTAAGAGCTTCTTTAATACCTACCTTTTTGATCAAGCTTTTAGCTACCCCTCCTGATATCTTGTTTTTTGGCTTGTTGCCAATTTTTGTCTGATTACACTCCCATGAAGCACCTTAGAATGATTTCCTACATTAAATGTACTAGATGTTTGTGAGGACAGGAAGCCAGGGAGGGGTGTTGAGCAGAGGGTTCCAGTTATGATGTGCATTGTTGCATTCAATTGAGTATCAACAAGATGTGTGTGTGATGACCTATGCCAGACAGGTGCACAGTACTCTGCTGCTGAGTATGATAGGGCAAGTGCTGAGGTCTAGCTTCCTAACCTCGCAAACATCACTCTCCAACACATCCGCCGACTGACGAAAACCCACAAGCTGGTTGAAACCATCCGTGTTGCACATCACTTACCACTCCATAATGACATCTTCAATCCACCTACTGCCCACCTTCCATCTTGGCGCCCCATATGAAGCAACCTTCCTGAGCAAGATCTACCAGCAGACATCCTTTGGATCAAGGAATGGGAAACATGGGAAGTCACTAACAAGGTCCTTGTGAAAAACGTTGAATGGCAGGCTTTGAACTACCACGTCGAGAGTGGTCCTTGTTAAACAGGTTCAGGACAAGCCAGGGCCCCTGCACAGCCAACCTCCACTGCTGGGGCCTCAGTATAAACCTCTTATGCTTTTTTATTCCCAAAAATATACTTTATTCATAAAAATCTATAAAAAATACATTACAAAACAGTTCCAAGCTGACATTCCAGAAAGTGCAAAAGAAATCAGTTTTCTTCAATACAGAATGTGAGTTGCCTCACAACCCTTCCATTCTATTTTACATGCAATGTACATTTGCATTTCATAGCAAAAACATATTTTGGTGCATACAGCCCGAGGGGTTTTACACAGGTTCCAGCCCCTTGGTTCACTATGGCGGGAGGACCTTACACAATGGCCTTTCCCCATTGAGCCTTTGCGGCGGCTGCCCCAACCTTACTGCGTCCCTCAGCACATAGTCCTGGACCTTGGAATGTGCCAGTCTGCAACACTCTGTTGTGGACAACTCTTTGCAATGGAAAACCAGCAAATTTCGGGCAGACCAAAGAGCATCTTTCACTGAGTTGATGGTTCTCTAGCAGCAGTTGATATTTATCTCAGTATACATCCCTGGGAACCGACCGTAGAGCACAGACCCCTGTGTTACGGAGCTGCTCGTGATGAACCTCGACAAAACCCATTGCATCTCTTGCCGCACCTGCTTTGCATAGGCACATTCCAGAAGGATGCCTTTCCTCATGGATTCTGACATGCTGCTGGCCAGAAGCATACTCTTATATACTTCCAGCTGATCTGGGCCGATCCAGTCCCACAAAGTCGAATACAACTTAACTGGTAAGCCATCGCTTCCGGGAGTTTTACTCTTCTTGTAGGACCTGACGGCTTTTGTCAGCTTGTCCAGAGTTAGCGGTTTGTCCAGACTCTCCCGCGTACTGTCATCTAAGACCTCCGCGATAGATGACAGGAAGGACTGCGAGACCGTGCTGTCCGTGGGCTTCACGTCATACAGCCCGAAATAAAAGGATTTGCTGATCCTTAATATGTCAGGCTGCGATGATGTCACTGAGCCATCCTCTTCCCTCAGGCTGCTAATCACAGCTCTCTCTGTGCACCTTTTGGAAGAAGAAACGTGAGCATGTCTCATCCTGCTCAACGAGTGGACTCTGGACCGGAAGATGATCTTGGAGGCCTCCGTGGCAAACAGCGAGGCCTGCCTGCTCTTCACCTCTTGGAGATCCTCCTTGACCTCGACCCCCATCGACTGCAGCCGGAGAAGATTCTGCATTCTTTTCTGGAATTGGGACATTTCCCTCTGTCTCTCTCTCTCACCTTCTGAACAACTTTGAGGATAAAGAACTTCTTGATGTTTTCCTTGATCACTTCCCATCAGTGCACCAGAGATTCAAAGAGGGGTTTCACGGTTCTCCAACCTTTTTAATCCCTTTTGAGTTTCTCAGTGTTTTCTGGGGTCAGCAGTGCAGCATTGAGCTTCCATGTCCCCCTGCCATCCTGCTGATCCCCCTGTAGGTAACAGTAGGCCAGTAGGAGGCAGTGGTCAGAGAAGAACACCGGCTTTGTGTCGGTGGATCTGACCGTGAATGCACGGGACACAAATAGGAAGCCAATCCTGGAACGGGCAGAACAGTCCGATGTTGACCTGGTGTATCTATGCTGTGCTCCGTCTGCAGGGTTGCTGAAGACGTCGTGCAGCTTGGCATCTTTTACTGTTTCCATTAGGAATCTGGACGTAGCATCCAGTTTGCTGTCGTCACTGCCGATCGTCCAGCTGCATCAATGATGCAGTTGAAGTCACTGCCTAGAATGACTGGTCTGGACGTCATCAACCGCTCGCTGTATTGGATCGGGGCGTACACGTTGATTAACCGGAGTGGAGCATTGTTGTATAGTACATCTGCTACGAGGAGGCGACCGCCCACCATCCCCTTAACTTCGGAGATAGTGAAGTTGCCTCCCCGGATACCCAGGCCAGAGGAACGGGAATCATTTCTCCCGATCAGATCGATGGCCCGTGGGACCACCATTGTGACCACTGCCTGTAAGTGCTGAGGTGCGGTATCCCACACTCCTGCAGAAACAGCAGGTCGGCTTTGACCTTGGCGAGGTAACCCAAGGTCGAAACACATCGCATGGTGGATTTAACTCCACACCCGTTAATAGAAGCAATCTTTATACCCATTTAAAACAGGATGTTGCTTACCACACCAGGTGTCCTTACTAGTCCCAGTCCTAGGGTATTTTCCTGCACACCCATAGTGTGCACAAGCTGTTGCACATGTGTTGGGCTCAGAAAGCCCTTCTGGTCACTCACGGGGGGTTTGTTCAATTAGGGTGACATCGGGAGGGGGGGGGGGGTGGTGGTCTTGTAGGCAGCAAGGTTTGGACTGTCCTCTGCTGGTGGTGTCTTTCCCCTCTGTTCCTCCTCAAGGACATTTCTGCTCCCGGCTTCCCGGAGCTGTAGTGCGCTGGACTCTTCGCTGCTCTCAGTCTCCCGGAGCTGGAGTGCGCTGGGCATCTCGTTGGGTTCAGCGCTTTGGGGTTGGGGCATGCTGGGCGCATCGCTGCTTCCAGTGCCATGGAGCTGGGGGGGGCTTTCTCTTCCAGTTCCTTCGCGTTCTGCTGCTTCTTTTGCATGTGCCATCTTTCCGGCCCTTCCTTGTCCAATGAGGAGCAGCTGCTGTAGTCTGTCTCAGATGGTAGCCTCCTCTTGTCACTGATCTGGGTGGTGACCTGTTCCTCCTTTTGACCACTTGCCACTCATCTTATTGTCCCACTGCTGCCTCCTCCTCCATGGATTCTGTGTGTTGAGGAGGAGTTTCACAGGGTAGGTGTTGGGTCGCTGGTTGCAGTTGCCTCTCTTTTCCTCTGCTTCTCAGATGGATTTTCCTCGCTGCTGGGAGGGTTGCTGATCTCCTTTGCAACACAAGGCGCTTCACCGTTCCTTTGCCCGGCCTTTCCTGTGATCTTGCCGCCTGTGCGCAACTGAGGCAGCGTTTGGGGCAGGTCTTGTAGAGGTGGCCTGCCCCACCACACAGGTTGCAGCACTTACTCTGCTTTCCGTCCTTTGTGATAGCCTTCCTGCTTGCAGTTCTTGCAGAGCACTGATGTGACCAGATTTGCCACAGGCTGCGCCGCGTAGACCAAGAAGCCTCGACTTCCCCCGGTAGAGAAGCTGGAGGGAGGATGGATGATGGCTCCATTGGCATCGACCTTCAAGGTCACCTTGACCTGCCGCTTGCTGGTCCAAATCCCAAAGGGGTCCTTGACCTCGGTGCTGCTGCTGGCCACCTTGACGTACCTGGTGAGGAAGATGAGCACATCGATGACAGGGACATGGGAGTTGTAGAGGTGGACTATCACTACCCGGTTGTGTTGCAACGGCAGCATGAAGAGCAGCTCCACTTTGAGGATGGACAACGGTGCCTGGTTTCTTCCCTCCTTGAACATCTTCAGAAACTTGATGCATCCTACCACATTCTTGAAGGTTACGTCGAAATATCCACTGCTGGGGAAGTCCTGCAGGCAGAAGTTGTCCCCAGCTAGGAATCCACAGCATTCGATCAGGATTTTCTTTATGAAGACGCAGTCAATGGGTGCACCTCCTTCGCTATCTTTCACCACCAGCCCAACAGTGTTACGCACCCCTCTGGTGTTGGTTGCAGCCATTTTTTGCTTGAAGCTTTCCTGGGTCAGGCATTAAAACCCCACCCAGTAGGAAAACAATAACCACGGTAGATCTCCAATCCCAAAGGGAAAAATGCTGTAAAAATGGCGCTGAAACCCCCCCAACAGCCCCCAAAAAAACCACGAAAACAGCACCTCCAGGATCAAAGGCCTGATCATAGTTTCTCCCCTGCCAGTTAAGTACAAACCTCTTATGCATTTGTGGAGAGACACAAACATTGCTGCACATTACTGAGGAGTATCCCCTCTACAGACCAAGTGGTGGACTAATCACCTTAAACTCATCAAATGAGGAGGCTATCGCTTGGCTCCAAGGATTTGCATTCGCTTAATAAATAATGTACTAGAAAAACGCAAGTTTCTATTGCAACTCTCAGAGATCATCAGCTCATCTGAAAACATTTCTGCCTTAAATTAAATGCGAGAAAAAGTAATGTATCATTGGTAGATTCCTTCCAATAGCCTTCAATCCCATCATCCAACCAATGTATTGATCCTGATAACCTAGACTCATGATGAAAACGTTGACTTTGCTTGTAGAACATTGGTGGTAATTTATAAAGCTGCTTTGTAAATACTTAATGCACTTGACCCCATCATTCATCTTGTTATATTTTCTTTCCACTGTGTATGGACAGTGTCCGTTATAATTGGTTTTGCCTCTAACACCCTCTGGCCTAGCACATACTTTCAGTAATAAAAACAAGAAATGCTGGAAACACTCAGCAGGTCTGGCAGCATCTGTGGAGAGAGAAGCAGAGTTAAAGAAGGGTCACTGACCTGAAACATTAACTCTGCTTCTCCCTCCACAGATGCTGCCAGACCTGCTGAGTGTTTCCAGCATTTCTTGTTTTTATTTTAGATTTCCAGCATCCGCAGTATTTTGCTTTTACATACTTTCAGTACCTCATTTCACAGTCTTTGCCAACACTACAGCTGGTACGTAACGCATATTGGGACATTTTCCGATGTTAAAGGCGCTACATAAATGCAAGTTGTTGTTGAGTATGTAAACGCTTTTTAAAAAATTAAGTTTTAAAAATGAATTATTTACTTCGAAAAGACCTAAATTAAAAAGTGAGGTTAACCCAAGCGCCTCACTGTCTGGCAGTAAGCTGTCTCATTAAAATGTTTTGATTATGCCAGCAGGCGATGTCAGATTCGTGCTGCCCAGCCCACACCACTTTTAAATACCAAGAATAATACCAGGCCTCCGCTCCTCTTGCCTGTCACTGAACACTGAGCGTTGTCTGGCACAATCTTCCTGAGTTCCCGATCCTCCTCAGCCCGAGCCGAAGGTTTCCGATTGGAGCCGATCCCCCCAGCCCGAACCAAGGCTTTCCGATTGGAGCCGAACCTCCCAGCCCGAACCAAGGCTTTCCGATTGGAGCCGAACCTCCCAGCCCGAACCAAGGCTTTCCGATTGGAGCCGAACCTCCCAGCCCGAACCAAGGCTTTCCGATTGGAGCCGAACCTCCCAGCCCGAACCAAGGCTTTCCGATTGGAGCCGAACCTCCCCAGTCCGAGCCGAGGGTTCCCGACTGGAGCCGATCTCCCCCAGTCTGAGTCGAGGGTTCCGATCGGAGCCGATCTCCTCCAGCCCGAGCCGAGGGTTCCCGACTGGAGCCGATCTCCCCCAGTCTGAGTCGAGGGTTCCGATCGGAGCCGATCTCCTCCAGCCCGAGCCGAGGGTTCCCGACTGGAGCCGATCTCCCCCAGTCTGAGTCGAGGGTTCCGATCGGAGCCGATCTCCTCCAGCCCGAGCCGAGGGTTCCCGACTGGAGCCGATCTCCCCCAGTCTGAGTCGAGGGTTCCCGATTGCCGTTCCGTTGAGTGACACAAGAGGAGAAATGGCGCCCAACGATCCATAGAGTCGGAGCGGTCGGGAGGCAAGGGGCTGGCAGAGGAAAATGGTGCGGACTCGGCGGAACTCGGTGTTGGATTCGGAGCTGATCAGCGGCCGCATCTCGTCCAGGACCCGCTCCTCCGCCAAACATGACGACAGTAAGCGGGTAAGTGCGGGCCCGGCTCTCCTCGCCTGCCCAGCCCGGTCGGTGGCTCAGGAGAGTCCGGGGATGTGAACCTGGGCCCGGCGCCGACTCTTTTGTTTCGCCTTTTAGTTTCTCCTCAAAGGGGGAGTGAGCGCTACGACAGTCCGGGGTTGTGGTGTCAAGTGTCGGCCTGTCTGGCAGCTGTTATCCGGAGCGTTTTTTTCTCTCTCTCAGTCTCCCTCTCTTCTGGGGAAAAGTCTTTGTGTGTTTGCCAGTAAGAGTCTGTGTGCGGGGGGAAGGGACAGGGAGGCGCCATCAGCGACCAGCTGCAGAATTACAAGCAATAATAAAACTTCAAATCAGCTTGACAACCGAATCTCCTCCGACTTGTTATTAATTATAAAGCACGTTTGGAAAATAAACATAAATGTCTTTATTATTTTCTGTCAACTCTGTTGTGGGATGAACTGTCGAAATCATGTCGTGGTTTCACCAGCTTTTAGATGTTCGTAAGACGGAAATATATAGTCTGTTTTAAAGTTTAAGAAAAATGCTGTGATACTTGTGCCTACGTGTTTTTGTTATATTTAAAATATTGAGTTGTAGAAATTTTGATCTTTGCAGATGTTTAGAGAAGGAAAGCTTATGCGATTGATACGCCATTAAGTACTTTGAAACTTCTCAGTCGGCAAGAAAATTACATACTTGTCAGGTTGTAGGTTTTTGCTCCAAGCTCTTGTTATCTAGACGCCTGGAAAATGCATTTCAGAACGGCATCTCAATTTGGTATTTTATTTTTAATGAGATAAAGTCTGTGTTACAATGGTTTTGTATGGTTTGGTTTAAGCCCTAAACGAAACTGATAAAGGTTTTTAAAATGCTAAACTGATCAACATTAAGTTGACTTTGAAAAGCAACTTCACCCGTACTGCTCGAAAGTTCAAATGTCTTAAAACAGATACTTGATAACGTGAAAATATTTCATATGCTACGAACACAATATATAATAAATTAAGGATTTTGGATGTAATCTATAAAAGCTAGTTCCATGACACAAGGAATTAAAACGATATATTTACTGCATGGTGTCTTGTCCTTCACAAAGATGAATGCCAAACCCAAAAGTCTAAATGTGGTTCCTATTAATATACAGTATTTACAAATATTTTGCAGTGTAAAATTTGTTTTGAAGTATAGCCATAACCATGTAAGCAAAAGCTGAGCACATAGGGCGGCGCAGTGGTTAGCACCGCAGCCTCACAGCTCCAGCGACCCGGGTTCAATTCTGGGCACTGCCTGTGTGGAGTTTGCAAGTTCTCCCTGTGACCGCGTGGGTTTCCTCCGGGTGCTCCGGTTTCCTCCCACATGCCAAAGACTTGCAGGTTGATAGGTAAATTGGCCATTATAAATTGCCCCTAGTATAGGTAGGTGGTAGGGGAATATAGGAACAGGTGGGGATGTGGTAGGAATATGGGATTAGTTTAGGGTTAGTATAAATGGGTGGTTGATGGTCAGCACAGACTCGGTGGGCCGAAGGGCCTGTTTCAGTGCTGTATCTCTAAGTAAGTAAACTAAGTAAGTAATGCATCTTTTTCCATTTTTAGTGGAACATCTCTTTGCTCGCCCCCCGCCTTTTGGTTTCTGTCCTCTGGCCTTCCCTTTCCAGGTCTTTGCCCTTCTCTTCCCAAAGCCCAGCCCCCAAGTTTTCCCATTGCCTTTGTATCATTCCCTACTTCAAGTATTTATCCAAATTTTTTTAAAAGAAGCAACAATCTCTGTCTCAACCACTCCTTGTGACAAAGCATTCTATGTAGCTTTCTGTGGCCACAATTGGGTTCTTACAACCTACACACAGTACTTGAAGGTGGTATAACCAGTATTTTGCATAAATTCGTCTTTACCTATTTATGCTACTTGCCTGGATGGGTGCAGTTCTAATAACACTCAGGAAGCTCAACAACATGGACGGCACAGTGGCTAGCACCGCAGCCTCACAGCTCCAGTGACCCCGGTTCAGTTCTGGGTACTGCCTGTGCTGAGTTTGCAAGTTCTCTCTGTGACCTCTTGGGTTTCCGCCGGGTGCTCCAGTTTTCTCCCACAGCCAAAGACTTGCAGGTTGATAGGTAAATTGGCCATTGTAAATTGCCCCTCGTATAGGTAGGTGGTAGGAGAATGGTGGGGATGGGGTAGGGAATATGGGATTAATGTAGGATTAGTATAAATGGATGGTTGTTGGACGGCACAGACTCGGTGGGCCGAAGGGTGGTTGTTGGAAGGCACAGACTCGGTGGGCCGAAGGGCCTGTTTCAGTGCTGTATCTCTCTATCGCTCAATGACCATCCAGGCCAAAGCAACCTACTTGAAAGGTATCCACCACCTTCAATATTCACTTCCTCCACCACCGATGCAGATGACAGCAATGCAGAATGGCAGCAGTGTTATCTATAAGATGCACTGCAGCAACTCACCAAGGCTCCTTTGACAGCACCTTCCAAACCCGCGACCTCTACTACCTAGAAGGACAAGGGCAGCAGATGCATGGGAACACCACCACCTGCAAGTTCCCCTCCAAGCCACACACCATCCTGACTTGGAACTATTATCGCTGTTCCTTCATTGTTGCTGGGTCAAAATCCTGTACCAACACACCAGCGATTCAAGAAGGCAGTTCACCACCACCTTCTCAAGGGCAATTAGGGGTGGGCAATAAATGCTGACATAGCCAGCGATGCCCACATCCCCTGAACAAATAAAAAAAATTCTTGTGTTCTGTGCCTTGCTTTATAAAACTCAAAATTCTGTTGGCTTTTTTAGGAATTTATTTATCAGCACTCATTTGTAGGAATTATGTATTTCAACCCCTTGTTCTCTGTTCATCTATACCCTTCTAACAGGACTTGACAGGGTAGATGCAGGAAGGATGTTCCCAATGGTTGGGGAGTCCAGAACCAGGGGTCATAGTCTAAGGATACGGGGTAAACCTTTCAGGACTGAGATGAGGAGAAATTTCTTCACCCAGAGAGTGGTGAGCCTGTGGAATTTGCTACCACAGAAAGCAGTTGAGGCCAAAACATTGTATGTTTTCAAGAAGGAGTTAGATATAGCTCTTGGGTCTAAAGGGTATGGGGCGAAAGCAGGAACAGGTTACTGAGTTGGATGATCAGCCACGATCATAATGAATGGAGGAGCAGGCTCAAAGGGCCAAATGGCCTACTCCTGCTCCTATTTTCTATGTTTCTATGTGTCTTTTCATTAAATGTATACTTATTCCTTGTTTTCAAAATGTACAACTGTACACAATTCCACATTAAATTACATATGCCAGCTGCCTGCCAGATTTGTGTATGTTTTCTTGAAGTATATTATAGTCCTGTTCATTTTTGTTCAAACTCTTAATTTTGTGTTGTCAGCAAATTTTGACATGTTTCTAACCCAAGTACAATCATCTTCATATACAGAGAATAAAAGTGGACCCAGCACTGACCCCTTGGATACAACACTTCTATAAGTGTTATGTTTTAAATGGATCTTTAATCATTTAACTTGAAGCCTGGATTAAAAAATAAACACATTTGAACTTAATTTAAAAAAAGATAATATCTAAAATAATTGCTTACTTTGTAATTTAGGTTGAGATCTGAGTAAAGTAATGGCAATGATATGAAATGGTGTGTTTCCCTCCCCACCTTTCTCTGAATCTGGAGACTAGTATTAAATATAACAAATGGTAATCAATCATCTGTATAAGAATATTTTTTTTTATATATTGTTTTAGTTCTTTAGTTTCCTAACTCTTAGAATGGCTTTCATATAATTCAGTATCATTGTTGCAAAACACAATGTTGCAAATAAACTAGTTTTCATCTCTTTTTACTAACATTCAAGTCAGGATAACATTATGCCAGAATCAGGTGTCCAGAATTGTATATTTTAAGATTGGGATGGGAGGGAAACAAGGCCTCTCTATGAAAAGCAACTGACCTGGTAGTTGTTTAGCGATCATTTCTGTGGCCTCGTTGATGTGGGTGGAACATAAGCATGTGGTCTGTAATACATTCCCTCCTCCATCTGCATGCTACGTGTCCATAATACATTGAATGCAATTAACTCAAATTAATACCCAATGCATATAGAAATCAAAAATCTGAAATGGTTTTCTGTACATAGTATTGACAGCATAGAAACAGGTCTTCACCCCCAACTGGTCCAAATTGGTGTTTACACACTACACGAGCCGCCTTCCACCCTTCTTCTAACCCCATCAACACATCCTATTCCTTTCTTCCTCGTGTGTTTATCCAGCTTTCCCTTAAATATATCTATGCTAGTCACCTCAACTACTTCCTGTGGTCACAAGTTTCACATTCTATGGATAAAGAAGTTTCTCCTGAATTCCCCATTGGATTCATTTGTATCCAGTGGATCTATATCCTTTTCATAATATGGAGAATAGAACTGTTATGGTCTAACCAAGGTTCTATATAAGTTTAATATAACTTCTCTGCTTTTCAGTACTATTGCTCTAGAAATGAACCCCCAGTTCTTTGTTTTCTTTTTTTGATGTCCTTATTAACCTGTGTCACTACTTTTAGTGATTTGTGTAACTGTACCACAAGATTCCTCTGCTGTGCAACCCCTTTAGACACTTCTTTTCCAAGGAATATGTAGCTGCCTTCTTCCTACCAAAATGAACCACCTCAAACTTGCACAGATTAAAGCTCATTTTCCAATTACACATCTGTTCTGCAAGTTTATTTAATATCTTCCTATAATTTGTCGCAGTCCTCATCTCAATGATACCCCCCAAACTGGTGCGAATGACAGATTTTTTGAAATTGTGCTTCCGAGTCCAAATTGTTTATGTAAATTGTGAACAGCCGTGGCCCCAACACTGGTTTTTGTGCAACACCCTTTCCCATCTTTTGCCAGTCTGATTAATTAGTTTTAACTGCTATTCTGTTTTCTATTTTGTAGCAAGCTTGCTCTCCATTCTGCTAATTGTCCTCTGACTGCACATGTTCTGGCTTTAAGTCATGAGTCTACTATGTGGTACCTTATCAAAGGCCTTTTGAAAATCCAAATATATTACGTCTGCTACATCATCCTCGTCTACCCTTTCTGTTATTTCAAAGAATTCAATAAGGCTTGTCAAAAATGACCCCTTTTGAAATCCTTGCTGACTACTCTTCATTATATTTTCAGTTTCTAGATGTTTTTCTATTGCACCTTTGAGCAAAGATTCCGTTATCTTTCCTATTACCGACATCCCAAAACTATCTCATTCAGGTGAGAGAATATATCTAACAGGTAGCTCAGAAGAGCCAGGAGAGAGAATATATCTGAAAAGAGGCAGGCTGTGTCATGCAAACAATGAGAGTGGGAATTTGTGGTCTACAAAGAATAACTTGACCTCGGAGTGAAATTGAATGGAACATACTAAGACCTTGTCATGTGGTAGCCATCAAATCTCCGTGTGGCACAACAGATTGACTTGCTTGCTTCCTGCCTCGTTACATAGAGTGGAAAATATTCTGGAATTCAAAGGTTGTGCTTTTACAGAGTTCACTATCTTCACAGTATTGTCCAGCACCTCCTTCAAGTTAGTAGACATGCTTTTGGCAGTGAATACTTTCCTTATGTGTACTGCAATGCACCCACATTACTTTAGAATCAACTTCTCTGATATGTGTCACTTCTCCACCATGCTTATCAGCCATTGACTTTGTTCCATCAGTGCAGATGTCAGTACATTGTGACCAGATGATATTGTGTTGATTTATGAAGCTATCAAGCAACTGGAAAATCTCCTCAGTTATTCTGGTAGCCAGTGATCGGCAAAACAAAATGTCCTCATTTATTGCGCCTTCATAAATGTACCGGAAGGTGAGCTAAGCCTGCCATGTCTGTGGATTCATCCAGCTGTAAGAGCAAAGTACTGGCTGCTAATGACCCAGGTCATGAATTGAATTAGGACGATGTTGACCAAGTCATTAATTTGGCCTGACACTGTTGTTTGATAGCATTAACAGAATTACTTTTGGGCCTGCTTTCCAAGCATAGTGCTTACCATATCTCCAGCCACAGATAGTATTAGTTCCTCTGCTATGGTGTGAGGTTTTTCTGACTTCGTAACTGTGTATCACAAAATATTCTCATCAGGAATGTGCAAAACTGTCTTGCTCGCCATTCGCTGTCCCCACGTCCATTTGAAAAATTTGGGGGTTTGTCTTATGTTAATATTTTGTTTCCAAGTGTCTGTGTAGAAGAGTCCGTTATTCAACAGGACTTTACCACATAATACACTCTAGCTGAGGGTATTCATCAATTCCAGTCTAAGTAATCAATGTTCTTTTTCTCATATTTACGTCTCATTGATCTCAATTCTGCTTTGTGCATGGTCTCAACATTTCACTTCAAAGGCTGAGATTCATATGCTGAATTAGTAGTCGTTGTCTCACCAGCAATTTCAGCAAGTGCACTGGTATTACTTAGCTTCTCATCACTGATACTTTGTGTGTTCTTCTTAACAATACCAATCTTTTCGCCATCACTTTTACATCCTGGTAGATATAGTTATAGTGCACCATATATAACCAAAAAAAGGACTTAGTTCTGTTGACTGGACAGTTGTTGGGAAACTGAAACCATACTAGTGTACGGTGATTAGAGGCAAGGGCTCTGTATGCCATTGTCAGTATATCTGTGTTCTTATTGGTACATCTTGAAGTGAATTAATTACTTTATGTAATAAATTTCCAGAGTTTTAAAACTTTGTCTGAGTGACTGATTATAAAAATGCGATGAATAATTAATAAGATCCACCATTAGACAATTTCTGGGGGGACACATACCACAGTTTGGGAACCTCTGATTTAAATCAATGTGACAAATGAATACTCAGATTATACATTTTATCATGTATAATCTTTCAGGATTATCATGTTATGTATAATATATTTCTTAGCCTTTTGCATGAGATGTATAAACTAGCTTACGTGAAGTGCAAGATTAAAAAAAGTGCTACAAATTTAAAATAAAATAAAAACAATTACTGCTGGAGATACAGAGCAGGTCAATCAGCATCTGAAAGAAAAGACCAGTTCACATTTTGTGTGGGATCCTTCAGCAGGGTTCAAGATACTAACAGTATCACATGGGAAATATTGTTTCTTTAACACTTCCATGTTGTTACTATATCCTGTGCCCACACTGTTAGAGTTTCAGATTTCCAGCATACGCAGTATTTTGCTTTTATTCTGTTAGAGTACCCTATGGATCTGTCCTTTCCCTCCTCTAATTCATCATCTTGTTGCTCCTTGGTGTTGTCAACTGCAATCATGGGAACCAATTTCTGCATGGGTGCTGATCACAGCCTGTTCTACCTTCCTACTGCCCCTTTGTTGTTCGACACATTGTCCAGTCAAGTCAGCCTAAATTTCCTGCAGTTCATCACTGGGAAGACTGAAGCCGTCATCTTTGACCCCTGTCACAAATTCTGTACTCTCTCCACTTGCATGCCCCATACTATTGTCTTGGTTTGTTCACAATAGGAACATCCTTTGTGACCTAGGTAGAGTACCCAACCCTGTATACACTTCATCACAAAGACTGCCTACTTCTACCTCGATAATATTGTTTCTCTCCATCCTCATTGTAATCCATCAGCCGCTTAAACTCTCATCCATGCCTTTGTCATTTCCAGACTTGACTATCCCAGTCAGTTATTCTCTGTAACCCTGTCCTGTCAACACCTCCTCTTTGGTTATCTCTTGCCCCACCCCCGCTTTATTTGCTTAAAACCCATTACATTTCGAGCCTTTGCCAGTTCTGATGAAGGGTCACTGACCTGAAACATTAACTCTGCTTCTCTCTCCACAGATGCTGCCAGAGCTGCATTTTCCAGCATTTCTTGTTTTTATTGCTATTTTTCCTGACTAACAATGCATGTGGAATAATATGCAGAAAAAGTCAAGCTATAATATAACTGATTTGTTTAGATATCACCATGTACATGTCATTTTTGGAAGATCATGTATGACATCATGATCCTGGTATCAAAAGAAAAAAAATGTTTTTACGAACGTGCAACACTTACTATTTCTCTTTGCATCACCAAACTTAATTTCACTGCTTTATTTTTCACTTATAAATGCTATGCTTTTGTGTTTTTTTTTAACTGATTACAAGGGATCTTAATTCTCCATATTCCTACTTGGTTATATTATGTACAAAGTGCGATTCTGTAGCAGTGCATTGTGAAATAAAGCTTGATGACACTTTCGGATTAAATGTTATAACATCATTGTACTTGATTTCAAATTGTGATTTTCAATAGGTTGTGCTTTCTGATGTCCAACAACAGAAAATAATACTTGTAAGGCAAATAATAAAACTGCTTCAAACCCCACCTGTTCAATCTCTAGCCCCTGCTGTTAACGTGTCTCACCTGGAGTCTTAGTAGTAGAGATGTGACAGTTTGTCTCAGTGCCCTTTGGCTGTGGGAGTGGAGAGAAGAGAAATATGCTAGTGTTCAGTTTGTCTGATTTAATTTATGTCAAAGATTGCTTGTTCTGTTTTTTAAAAGATAGGATGAGAAGTTAACAACAACAACTTATAATTATATAGTGCCTTTAACATAAAATGTCACACAGCACTTCACAGAGGCATTATAAAACAGAATATGACCCCAAGACACATAAGGAGATATTAGATCAGATGACCAAATTCTTGATTCAAGAGGTAGGTGTTAAGGAGTGTCTTAAAGGAAGAACGTGAGGTGGAGAGGCAGAGAGGTGTAGGGAGGGTATTCCAGAGCCTGGGGCCTGGGCGACTGAAGGCATGGCCACCAATGGTGGAATGATTAAAATCGGGGATGCTCAGAGACCAGAATTAGATGAGTGCAGATATCTCGGAGGGTTGTGGGGCTGGAGGAGATTACAAAGATAGGGAGGGCCAAGACTATGGAGATATTTGAAAACAAGAGTGAGCATTTTAAAATCAAGATTTTGCTTGACTGGGAGCCAGTGTAGGTCAGCGAGCGCTAAGGGCTGATAGGCGAATGGGACCTGATGCTAATTAAGACATGGGCAGCAGAGTTTTGAATGACTTCAAGTTCACAGAGGATAGAATGTATGAGACCAGCCAGGCGTGCATTAGAATAGACAAGTCTAAAAGTAACAAAGGCATGAATTAGGGTTCAGTGGCAGATGAGCTGAAATGGGGTGATCTCAGGCAATGTAATGGAGGTGGTAATCAGTGATCTTAGTGATGGTGTATTCGGAAGCTCATCTCTGGGTCAAATACAACACCGAGGTTGTGAACAGACTGGTTTAGTCTCAGATTGATGCCAAAGAGAGGGGTGGAATCAGTAGCTAGGAAACAAAGTTAGGAGTGGGGACGAGAAACAGGGACTTCAGTCTTCCCAATATTTAATTGATGGAAATTTCTGCTCTTCCAGTACTGAGTGTTGGATAAGCAGCCTTAAAAGGAAAGAGAAATATGATTTCTACTTTGTGAAACATACACTCTTTTCTGTACAGCTGTTTGTATTTAATCTTTTGATAATGCCTCTGTGTAAAGTGCTTTCCTGTGTTAAGAGCACTAAGTAAATGCAAGTTGTTTTTGTTTAAAACAATAATCCTAAGGTTTTTTAAAATATATATATATAAACCCACCCAGTTGTTTCTACTGTTCTGAAGTCAATGACGCTTTCTGGTAACTTGCCCAAAGGGTTGATTTGAATTAATTCAGCACATGCTAAGGAAACAACCTAAAACTTTCTTGAGTGGCTGACCTGTGCTGTATTGTGCGGTACTTTTATCCCCTGAGCCATAAGGGTGGTGGGCCGTTGTTAGACTTTCGGCTACACATGGGATGTTACGCCACAAAATAGTGGGATGCTTATCTGTGCCTGTGACTTCTTAATCTCCGTAGCTGTTAGATATTTAGTGGTCGTAAATATTTCTGCTCTGGGGATAACCAAGCCAATTGGCAAGCCAGTTGTGTCATTATATCACAGAATAATACAGTGCAGAAGAGGCCCTTCGGCCCATCGAGTCTGCCTGTCTACCTAATCCCATTTGCCAGCACTTGGCCCATAGCCTTGAATGTTATGACGTGCCAAGTGCTCATCCAGGTACTTTTTAAAGGATATGAGGCAACCTGCATCTACCACCCTCCCAGGCAGGGCATTCCAGACCGTCACCATCCTCTGGGTAAAAAAGTTCTTCCTCAAGTCCCCCTTAAACCTCCCGCCCCTCACCTTAAACTTGTGACCCCTCGTAACTGACCCTTCAACTAAGGGGAACAGCTGCTCCCTATCCACCCTGTCCATGCCCCTCATAATCTTGTACACCTCGATCAGGTCACCCCTCAGTCTTCTCTGCTCCAGTGAAAACAACCCAAGCCTATCCAACCTCTCCTCATAGCTTAAATGTTCCATCCCAGGCAACATCCTGGTGAATCGCCTCTGCATCCCCTCCAATGCAATCACATCCTTCCTATAATGTGGTGACCAGAATTGCACACAATACTCCAGCTGTGGCCTTACCAAAGTTCTGTACAACTCCAACATGACCTCCCTGCTTTTGTAATCTATGCCTCGATTGATAAAGGCAAGTGTCCCATGTGCCTTTTTCACCACCCTATTAACCTGCCCTTCTGCCTTCAGAGATCTATGGACAAACAGGCCAAGGTCCCTTTGTTCCTCGGAACTTCCCAGTGTCAGGCCATTCATTGAATACTTCCGTGTCACATTACTCCTTCCAAAGTGCATCACCTCACACTTTTCAGCGTTAAATTCCATCTGCCACTTTTCTGCCCATTTGACCATTCCGTCTATATCTTCCTGTAACCTAAGACACTCCACCTCACTGTAAAGCATTCGGCCAATCTTTGTGTCATCCGCGAACTTACTGATCCTACCCCCCACATAGTCATCTATGTCGTTTATATAAATGACAAACAATAGGGGACCCAGCACAGATCTCTGTGGTACGCCACTGGACACTGGCTTCCAGTCACTAAAACAGCCGTCTGTCATCACTCTCTGTCTCCTACAGAGAAGCCAATTTTGAATCCACCTTATCAAGTTACCTTGTATCCCATGTGCATTTGCTTTCTTGATAAGTCTCCCATGTGGGACCTTGTTGAAGGCTTTGCTGAAATCCATGTAAACTACATCAACTGCACTACCCTCATCTACACACCTGGTCACATGCTCAAAAAATTCAAGCACATTTGTTAGGCATGACCTCCCTCTGACAAAGCCATGCTGACTATTCCTAATCAAATTTTGGCTCTCCAAGTGGAGATAGATTCTCTCCTTCAGAATTTTCTCCAATAGTTTCCCTACCACTGACGTGAGACTCACTGGTCTGTAGTTCCCTGGCTTATCTCTACAACTTTTCTTAAATAGTGGGACCACATTAGCTATTCTCCAGTCCTCTGGCACCTCCCCTGTGGCCAGAGAGGAATTAAAAATTTGGGTCAGAGCCCCTGCAATCTCCACCGTCGCCTCCCACAGCATCCTGGGACACAAATCGTCCGGACCTGGAGATTTGTCCACTTTTAAGCCTTCCAAAACCTCCAATACCTTGTGACAATTTGCTCAAGAACCTCACAGTCTCTCTCTCTAAGTTCCATATCTAGTATGTCTTCTAACACCTGATTACAGAGTTAGATTGCAGCGGGAGTAAGTTTTCTACTTCCCCTTTGGTAGGGAGGCACAGTGTAAGCTGGAAAAAGTTGTGATTGGGGGGCAGAATTTAACAGAAACAAAACTGATTAAGAAAGGGGATTATTGTCATGTATTTAACTTTTTTGTTAACTTTGTATTACTGAATCTTGGTATTTTACTGTTGGTAAAACTTATTCACTTTCAGATACTGGCCGAAGCCTGGAATTGTGTTCAAGTCTTGAAGTGCCGCTTGAGTGTTCTAGATTGCTTCTTGCAATAGGAACAAAGGAATAGGCAGTTCCACCACTCAATTAGATCGCGACTGATCATACCTCAACTCCACTTACCTGTCTTTGATCCATATCCCTTGACACCCTTTCCGAATAAAAATCTGTTGATCTGTCTTGAAAATTTAAAATAATGAAGCATCCACAGCCTTTTAATGGAGAGAATTCCACATTTCCACTACCTGTTGTGTGAAAAGGTGCCTCCTCTTTTCACTGGCCGAGCTGTAATATTAAGATTGTGCCCCCTTGTTCTGGATTCTTTCATCAGAGGAAATAACCTTTCTGTATTGATTCTATTTATTATTTTAACCATTTCCAATTAGATTACACCTTCTATACTCATAGGAATACACCCAAAGTTTATGCAACCTATCTTCATAACTCAACCCCAATGTTCTTGGTTTTATGGTTACTTTGACGTTTGGAGTTGCTCCAGTTTATTGTGTGTTCAAAATGTATTCTTTATTTACTGAATGAAAAAGATCTTAATTTTAATCGAAGCGTGTTGTCATGCTAAGCCCCCACCTGCCAAGAATGAGGCACATTAATTTGTCATGAACATTGATTTTTAACTGTTGTTGGAGCGAGGAAATGACTTGTCAAATGGATCAGCCGTGGCTGAAAAAAACATTTACATACTAGAACAAAGAACAAAGAAAATTACAGCACAGGAACAGGCCCTTCGGCCCTCCAAGCCTGCGCCGATCCATATCCTCTATCTAAACATGTCGCCTATTTTCTAAGGGTCTGTATCTCTTTGTCCTGCCCATTCATGTATCTGTCTAGATACATCTTAAAAGACGCTATCGTGCCCGCGTCTACCACCTCCACTGGCAACGCGTTCCAGGCACCCACCACCCTCTGCGTAAAGAACTTTCCACGCATATCCCCCCTAAACTTTGCCCCTCTCACTTTGAACTCGTGACCCCTAGTAATTGAATCCCCCACTCTGGGAAAAAGCTTCTTGCTATCCACCCTGTCTATACCTCTCATGATTTTGTACACCTCAATCAGGTCCCCCCTCAACCTCCGTCTTTCTAATGAAAATAATCCTAATCTACTCAACCTCTCTTCATAGCTAGCGCCCTCCATACCAGGCAACATCCTGGTGAACCTCCTCTGCACCCTCTCCAAAGCATCTACATCCTTTTGGTAATGTGGCGACCAGAACTGCACGCAGTATTCCAAATGTGGCCGAACCAAAGTCTTATACAACTGTAACATGACCTGCCAACCCTTGTACTCAATACCCCGTCCGATGAAGGAAAGCATGCCGTATGCCTTCTTGACCACTCTATTGACCTGCGTTGCCACCTTCAGGGAACAATGGACCTGAACACCCAAATCTCTCTGTACATCAATTTTCCCCAGGACTTTTCCATTTACTGTATAGTTCACTCTTGAATTGGATCTTCCAAAATGCATCACCTCGCATTTGCCCTGATTGAATTCCATCTGCCATTTCTCTGCCCAACTCTCCAATCTATTTATATTCTGCTGGATTGTCTGACAGTCCCCTTCACTATCTGCTACTCCACCAATCTTAGTGTCGTCTGCAAACTTGCTAATCAGACCACCTATACTTTCCTCCAAATCATTTATGTATATCACAAACAACAGATGTCCCAGCACGGATCCCTGTGGAACACCACTGTTCACACGTCTCCATTTTGAGAAACTCCCTTCCACTGCTACTCTCTGTCTCCTGTTGCCCAGCCAGTTCTTTATCCATCTAGCTAGTACACCCTGGACCCCATGCGACTTCACTTTCTCCATCAGCCTACCATGGGGAACCTTATCAAACGCCTTACTGAAGTCCATGTATATGACATCTACAGCCCTTCCCTCATCAATCAACTTTGTCACTTCCTCAAAGAATTCTATTAAGTTGGTGAGACATGACCTTCCCTGCACAAAACCATGTTGCCTATCACTGATAAGCCCATTTTCTTCCAAATGGGAATAGATCCTATCCCTCAGTATCTTCTCCAGCAGCTTCCCTACCACTGACTTCAGGCTCACCGGTCTATAATTACCTGGATTTTCCCTGCTACCCTTCTTAAACAAGGGGACAACATTAGCAATTCTCCAGTCCTCCGGGACCTCACCCATGTTTAAGGATGCTGCAAAGATATCTGTTAAGGCCCCAGCTATTTCCTCTCTCGCTTCCCTCAGTAACCTGGGATAGATCCCATCCGGACCTGGGGACTTGTCCACTTTAATGCCTTTTAGAATACCCAACACTTCCTCCCTCCTTATACCGACTTGACCTAGAGTAATCAAACATCTGTCCCTAACCTCAACATCCGTCATGTCCCTCTCCTTGGTGAATACCGATGCAAAGTACTCGTTTGGAATCTCACCCATTTTCTCTGACTCCACGCATAACTTTCCTCCTTTGTCCTTGAGTGGGCCAATCCTTTCTCTAGTTACCCTCTTGCTCCTTTTATATGAATAAAAGGCTTTGGGATTTTCCTTAACCCTGTTTGCTAAAGATATTTCATGACCCCTTTTAGCCCTCTTAATTCCTCGTTTCAGATTGGTCCTACATTCCCGATATTCTTTCAAAGCTTCGTCTTTCTTCAGCCTCCTAGACCTTATGTGTGCTTCCTTTTTCCTCTTAGCTAGTCTCACAATTTCACCTGTCATCCATGGTTCCCTAATCTTGCCATTTCTATCCCTCATTTTCACAGGAACATGTCTCTCCTGCACGCTAATCAACCTCTCTTTAAAAGCCTCCCACATATCAAATGTGGATTTACCTTCAAACAGCTGCTCCCATTCTACATTCCCCAGCTCCTGCCGAATTTTGGTATAGTTGGCCTTCCCCCAATTTAGCACTCTTCCTTTGGGACCACTCTCATCTTTATCCATGAGTATTCTAAAACTTACGGAATTGTGATCACTATTCCCAAAGTAGTCCCCTACTGAAACTTCAAACACCTGGCCGGGTTCATTCCCCAACACCAGGTCCAGTATGGCCCCTTCCCGAGTTGGACTATTTACATACTGCTCTAGAAAACCCTCCTGGATGCTCCTCACAAATTCTGCTTCATCTAGACCTCTAACACTAAGTGAATCCCAGTCAATGTTGGGAAAATTAAAATCTCCTATCACCACCACCCTGTTGCTCCTACATCTTTCCATAATCTGTTTACATATTTGTACCTCTATCTCACGCTCGCTGTTGGGAGGCCTGTAGTACAGCCCCAACATTGTTACCGCACCCTTCCTATTTCTGAGTTCTGCCCATATTGCCTCTGCTCGAGTCCTCCATTGTGCCCTCCTTCAGCACAGCTGTGATATCCTCTTTGACCAGTCATGCAACTCCTCCACCCCTTTTACCTCCCTCTCTATCCCGCTGGAAGCATCGATATCCTGGGATATTTAGTTGCCAATCGTGCCCTTCCCTCAACCAAGTCTCAGTAATAGCAATAACATCATACTCCCAGGTACTAATCCAGGCCCTAAGTTCATCTGCCTTACCTACTACACTTCTTGCATTAAAACAAATTCACTTCAGACCACCAGTCCCTTTGCGTTCATCATCTGCTCCCTGTCTACTCTTTCCCTTCGTCACGCTGACTTCATTATCTAGTTCCTTACAGGCTTTAGTTACTACCTCCTTACTGTCCACTGACTTCATTTGGTTCCCATCCCCCTGCCACATTAGTTTAAACCCTCCCCAACAGTGTTAGCAAAAGCACCCCCAAGGACATTGGTTCCAGTCCGGCCCAGGTGTAGACCGTCCAATTTGTAATAGTCCCACCTCCCCCAGAACCGGTCCCAATGTCCCAAAAATCTGAACCCCTCCCTCCTGCACCATCTCTCAAGTTACGCATTCATCCTGACTATTCTTTCATTTCTACTCTGACTATCACGTGGCACTGGTAGCAATCCTCAGATTACTACCTCTGAGGTCCTACTTTTTAACTTGGCTCCTAACTCCCTAAATTCTGCTTGTCGGGCCTCATCCCGTTTTTTACCTATATCATTGGTGCCTATGTGCACAACGACAACTAACAGACATCGAAGGTGAGGAAGCGCATTCCAGGGCCTGCTAAGGAGGATACAATCCACAGCGCCAGGACTGGTTAGACCAGCTGGTCACATGACTACCTGGCTGTTCCAGGGTTTTCTTTTGAACTGGCCAGAGCTTGAACTCCGTGTTTGTTTGCTCCTGTATTGAGAAGATCTCTCTCCTGTCTGCTCCCATCTCTTTCTCACAAACCTCTGAATCAACTGAAGACACAAGAACCCCAAGAGAGAAAATTCTCCAACAGTGAACAAGAAGAATTCTGGGCCCCAACGAAAAGCAAGATCTACCTACAGTCAAGGACTCTACAGCGAGCTCTAAGAACTGTAACAACAACTCTTCAGATATTGCCTCAAAGCTTTCCACTTTATTTCTTTTCTCTTTCTGTCTCTACCTGCATGTGTGTATAGCGTGTGCACGCTAGCATGTGCGTGTCGAGTATCCGCGGGCGTTAACTGAATTAGAGTTTGTTTAAATAAATTTCAATTTCTTTAAACTTAAGAAAGCCTGTTTGTGCTGGTTTCTTTGCCTTATAATTGGAAAGTGGTGAACAAGAATTCACCAAGGGGGAGCTAAAAACATGCTGTGTTTAAAATTGAACCCTGTTACAGTAAGACCACGTGAAGGCTCTCACCTGGTCGTAACTGTGTGCTTGCATCATAATATGTGAAGGGTTTTTCAATACATGTTTTTGAAGCATGTCAGAATAAATGTATATGGTGAGATGATGGGCTGGAATATTTTAAAGATTAATATTCAGGCCTTATGAGAACATTTTTAACTCAACTAGTTGATCTTGTGTGTTTTTAAAATTCATTCATAGGATGTGGGCATTGCTGGCAAGGTCAGCATTTATTGCCCATCCCTAATTGACGTTGAGAAGGTGGTGGTGAGCCACTGCCTTGAATTGCTGCAATCCATGTGGTGAAGGTACTCCAACAGTGCTGTTAGGTAGGCAGTTAAAGAATTTTGAACTGGCGATGAAAAAACGGTGGTATATTTTCAAATCAGGATTTTGTGTCATTTGAAGGGTAGTGGTGTTCCCATGTGCCATATGCCCTTGCCCTTCTAGGTGATGGAGGTCACGGGTTTGGGAGGTACTGCCGAAAAAGCCTTGGTGAATTTCTGCAGGCATTTGGTAAATGGTATGCACTTTAGTCATCTTGCATTGGTGATGGAGGGTGTGAATATTTAAGGTGGTAGATGGGGTACCGATCAGTTTTTTTAATTCATCCATGGGATGTGGGCGTCGCTGGCCAAGCCAGCATTTATTGCCCATCCGTAATTGCCCTTGAGAAGGTGGTGGTGAGCTGCCTTCTTGAACCGCTGCAGTCCATGTGGGGTAGGTACACCCACAGTGCTGTTGGGAAGGGAGTTCCAGGATTTTGACCCAGCGACAGTGAAGGAACGGCGAAACAGTTCCAAGTCAGGAGGCTATGTGACTTGGAGGGGAACTTGCAGGTGGTGGTGTTCCCATGCATCAGCTGCCTTTGTCCTTCTAGTTGGTAGATGTTGTGGGTTTGGAAGGTGCTGTCTCAGGAGCCTTGGTGCATTGCTGCAGTGCATCTTGTAGATCTTGCTGCCACTGTGCGTCGGTGGTGGAGGCAGTGAATGTTTGTGGATGGGGTGCCAATCAAGTGGGCTGCTTTGTCCTGGATGCTGTCGAGCTTCTTGAGTGTTGTTGGAGCTGCACCCATCCAGGCAAGTGGAGAGTATTCCATCACACTCCTGACTTGTGCCTTGTAGATGGTGGACAGGCTTTGGGGAGTCAGGAGGTGAGTTACTTGCCGCAGGATTCTTAGCCTCTGACCTGCTCTTGTAGCCACGGTATTTATATGGCTACTCCATTTCAGTTTCTGGTTAATGGTACCCCCTAGGATGTTGATGGTGGGGGATTCAGCGATGGTAATGCCATAATGGGGAGATGGTTAGATTCTCTCTTGTTGGAGATGGTCATTGCCTGGCATTTGTGTGGCGCGAATGTTACTTGCCACTTATCAGCCCAAGCCTGGATATTGTCCAGGTGTTGCTGCATTTCTACGCGGACTGCTTCAGTATCTGAGGAGTCAGTTGGTCTATTTTGTCCTGGATGATGTGGTGCTTCTTGAGTTTATTTGGAGCTGCATTCATCCAGCCAAATTGAAAGGATTCCATCACACTCTTGATGTGCCTTGTAGATGGTGGAAAGGCTTTGGGAAGTCAGGAGGAGTCACTCACTCCAGAATATCTAGCCCTCTGATCTGCTGTTATAGTTACAGTGTTTATTTGGTTGGTTAAGTTTCTGGCGAACGGTGAGCCCCAAGGATGTTGATGTAGGGGATTCAGTGAAGGTAATGCCTTCGAATGCTAAGGAGAGATGGTTAGACTCTCGTTGCAGATGGTCATTGCCTGGCCCTTGTATGGCATGAATATTATTTGCCACTTGTAAACTCAAACTTGGATGTTGTGCAGGTCTTGCTGCATGTGGGCACAGACTGCTTGATTATCTGATGAGTTACAAATGGAACTGAACACTGTGTAATCATCAGTGAACATCCCTTCTTCTGACCTTGTGGAGGGAAGTTCGTCGATGAAGCAGCTGAAGATGGTTGGGCCTAGGCCACTGCTCTGTGGAACTCCTGCAACAATGTTATGGGGCTGATATGATTGGCCTCCAACAATCACAACCATCTTCCTTTTGTACCAGGTATGATTGCAACCAGTGGAAATTTTTCCCCGATCCCCATTAACTAGAACAATACGTTGTGGTACCAACTAGGGTGAAAGCTATTTTAGGTCTGGTACTGTATAATAAAGCTGGATTAATGAGTAATCTCATAGTAAATGATCCTCTGGGGGGGAAAAAGTGATAATTGAATTCCACATCAAGTTTGAGAGCGACATGAGTCCAAAACAAGAATCATAAACTTAAACAAAGCCAGTTACATAGATATGAGCGGAGAGCTGGCTAAGGTTGATTGGGTAAATAGACTAAAAGGTATGGCAGTCAACAAATAGTGGGAAACATTGAAAGAAATGATCCAAAACTTTCAACAAGAATACGTTCCATTGAAAAAAAAACTCAGCAAGCAGGATCCATCCATGGCTTACTAGGGAAGTTAAGGGTAGTATCAGATTAAAAGAGGCCTATAATGTTGTGAAAAATATTAGTAAGTCTGAAGAATGGGAGAGTTTTAGAAACCAGCAAAGGACGACCGAAAAGTTGATGAGGGGGAAAAATAGATTTTGAGAGTCAACTAGCCAGGAATGTAAAAATGGATTGTAAGAGCCTTTACGAGGATTTAAAAAGGAGAGTAACCAAAGTAAATGTTGGTCCCTTAAAGGCAGAGATGGGAGAAAATTATCATGGGGAATGAGGAAATGGCAGAGACATTGAATAAATATTTTGTCTGTCATCACAGGAGAAGGCACAAATAGTAAACTAGAAATAAAGGGTGGCCAAGGTGCTAATAAGAGTGAGGCATTTAAAGTAATTAATAGCCAGGGAAAAATTATTGGAGAAATTGAAGCTGACAAATCCCCAGGACCTGATGGCCTATATCCAAGGGTTCTCAAAGAGGTAATTGCAGCGATAGTGGATGCACTAGTCATGATTTTCCAAAATCCCCTCGATTCTAGAAAACAGTCCCAGCAGATTGGAAGTTAGCAAATGTATTGCCATTATTCAAAAAGGAGGGAGATAAAAAACAGAGAACTAAAGGCCAGTTAGCCTAGCAGCAGTTGTCAGGAAAATGCTGGAATCTATTAAGGAATTCTTACTATGGTTTTTGAAGTGCATGTTATGATCAGACAGAGCCAGCATGGCTTTGCAAAAGGAAACTTGTGTTTGACAAATTTATTAGATTTTTTTGAAGACATGACTAGGAGGGTAGATAATGGGGAGTCAGTGGATGTCGTATGCTTGTATTTCCAAAGGTATTTGATAAGGTGCCACACAAATTGTTAATATGCAAAATAAGGGCTTGTGGAGTTGGGGGTAATATATTGGCGTGGATGGAGGATTGGTTAACTGAAGTTGAGAAGGGATAAATGGGGTATTTTCAAGTTGGCAGGCTGCAACTAGTGGTGTACCATAAGGATCAATGCTAGGACCTCAGCTATTTACAATCTATATTAATGACTTAGATGAAGAGACTGAGAGTGATGCTAATGATCCAAAGCTAGGTGGGAATATAAGCTGTGAGGAAGCGACAAAGAGGCTGCAAAGAGATACCGACAGGTTAAGTGAGTAGGTAACAAGGTGGCAGATGGAGCATAATGTGGGGAAGTGTAAGGTTTTTCACTTTGGTAATAAGAATAGAAAAACAGGTTTGTTTTGAAAAGGCGTGAAACTTCTAAATATTGATGTTGAGAGAGACTTGGGTGTACTCGTACAAGGAGCACAGAAAGTTAGCATCCAGGTACAGCAAGCAATTAGAAAGGCAAATGGTATGTTGGCCTTTATTGCAAGGGGACTCAAGTACAAGGAGGTCTTGCTACATGGCTTTGGTGTGACCACACCTCGAGTACTGTGCGCAGTTTTGATCTCCATATCTAAGGAACAATATATTCAATTTGGAGGCAGTGCAGCAAAGGTACATTAGATTGGTTCTTGGGTTGTCCTATGATGAGTAAATTGGGCCTATACTTTCTGGAGTTCAGAAGAATGAGAGGGGATCTCCTTGAGACAAACACAATTCTGAAGCGGTTTGACAATGTAGTCACTGAGAGGTAGTTTCTTCTGGCTGGGGAATTGAGAACATGGCGGAACAGCCTCAAGATTAAAGGGTCGATCATTTATGACTGAGATGAGAAATTTCTTCAGTCAGAGGGTTGTGAATCCTTGGAATTTTCTTCCCCTAGAGAGTTGTGGATGCTCCATCATTGAGTATATTCAAGGCTGGTGTGGATAGATATAGATTTTTGATCTGAGTGAATCAAGGGATATGGGGAGTGGGCAGGAAAGTGGAATAGTGGAGCAGGCTCGAGGGGCCATATGGTCTACTCTTATTTCCTATGTTCTTCATCTTACTAGGGCTGTTTAGTGCCACACACAGTTAAATGTAGCCTTGATGTCAAGGGCAGTCCACTCTCATCTCGCCTCTGAAATTCAACTCTTTTGTCCATGATTGGACCAAGGCTGTAATTGTGTCTGCAGCCAAGAGCTCCTGGTGGAACCCAAACTGGGCATTGGTTAGCAGGTTACTGATGAGTATGTGCCATTTAATGGCATTGTTAACGACACCTTCCATCACTTTGCTGATGACTGAAGTAAGCTGATGATGTAGTAATGGATTGGATTGGATTTGTCCTTTTTATGGATGGGACATACCTGGGTAATTTTCCACTTTGTCATGCAGATGCCATTGTTGTAATTGTATTGGAACAGCTTGGCTAGAGGTGCAGCTAATCTGGAGCATAAGACTTCAGCCGGGATGGTGTCAGGACCCATAGTCTTTGCCATATCCAGCACACGCAACCATTTCTTTATCATTTGGAGTGAATGAAATTGACTGAAGACTGGTATTTGTGATGGTGGGGACCCCAGGAGGAGGCCGAGATGATCTTCCACTTGACATTTCTGGCTGAAGATAGTGTGAATGCTTCAGCTTTGTCATTTGCATTCATGCTTGGCTCTGCCACCATGGACATCTGCAATGTTGGCTGAAAAATATGATGCTGTGAGTATAACTGTCAGACGATTGCTTGACTAATCTGTGGGATAACTCACCCAATTTAGGTGCAGGTCCCCACATGTTACTTAGGAGGACTTTGCAGGGTTGGCTGACTGTGCCTTTATGGTGTCTGAATCCAATGCCTGCATTGATGCTGGGTGGTCCATCTGGTTTTGTTTTTCTTTGTCCAAGCAGTTTCTAACAACTGAGTGACTTGCTAGGCCATTTTGGAGGGTAGTTAAGAGCCAACCACTTTGCTGTTGATCGGGCTCACATGTAGGCCAGACCAGATCAGGATGGCAAATTACTTTCAATGGAGGAAGAAGATTAGTGAATCAGATGGGTTTTTGTGACAATCCGATAGTTACATGCTTTTATTTCAGATTTATTTATTAACTGAATTTAAATTGTCCAATTACCATGGTAAGATTTGAACTTGTATTTCCAAATTATTGTTTGAGGCCTCTAGATTATGAGTTCGGCAATATAACACTATGCTATTGTACCTTGTGTTATTGCACAAAGGAATTAAGGCCAAGTGCATTCTTTCACTTAAACAGGTCTGGAGGGTTAAAAAATAATTACACCACGGTGGGGAAAGGTCAACCGGGTGGTAGGAGAGAGGAGAGTTGTTGTGGACGAGAGGACAGTAAGGATGGGGGAAGAGTGTTGGAGGGAGGGATGAATGAGTGGCCAAGGATTGGATCCCAGATCTTAAAAACATGCTAAGCATGGGAGGTGGAGCTGGGGGGTGAAGGGGACTGTTGTGGGTCAGAGTGCGAGGTCTGGTCGAAGGGCTTAAAATACATTTTTGGGAGTGAGGTGGAGCAGTTGTAGCTGCTGAAGATCGGACCCAAGGTCTGAAAGCACGCATAGCAGGGGCAGGGAGGAAGAGCAAGTGAGCGAGAGAAAGAACACATTGACAATTTATGTTTCCTTTGCTTTCCTTTACCAAAATGGCTAACACCACCAGAGGAGTTCAGAACTTTGGCTGCTCTATTGTTTATTCCTTGGGCAAAAGCTGCAACTTCATGTTGACTCTCATTCTCAGTTTAAAATAGCAACTAGGGTGTTACTGGTGTTAGCTATGACTAGCATTGAAACTACTTTTGCAGTGGCAGATGTAACAGCTATTGTAGCTACAGGTAATGGAAAAATTACGTTGCCTTTATGAAGAGGATTTCAATGCATTTTGAACTGGAATGTTGCAACCCCTCAGCAGTTTTATTATATGGTAGATTTTTTTTCATTAAAAATGGAATGTCGCTTCTGTATTCAAGTTGAGCAGAAAGCTGATGGACAGCTAGTCAGTGCTACTTCATGAAACTCCGGTCTGTCTGCAGAATAAATTCCAAAATTTTATTAATAGTTGTGGAAGTTTTAACCAGGACTTTATAAACTTTGGGACATTATTGGCAGTCAGAATATCTGTTGGATGGTGGTGGGTTTGTAGGGGAATAGAGATCTCATTTACTTAATTACTCTTAATTATGCATTGTGCTGTTATATAATGCAGTTTTAAAAGGTGGTAGGCGATCCGAGTTATTAATTTCACATTCACCATTATCCTCATTGTATTTTCTGTGGTACAGTTAACTAGATAACTTTTTTTCTTCTCGAATTGCTGGTGCTAATGAATCTGTAGGAAAAGACTAACATATAATCTTTGGTGATTGGCTTGAAGAAGCAGCTACCTCTTGTCGAGTGGGGCGGGGGGGGGGGGGGTGGCGGCGGGTGAATGAAACTGAATATTCTTGTATTATTCATGAACAAATATCCTAGCAAATAATTTCTTTCTTTAATTCTTCACTGTGAGTGTGGTAGTAGTTGTTACTAGTTTAACTGAGTATGGGAGGACCTCGTAGAAAGCCTGGTCCTGTCCTTACCCAGTGTTCATATGTTCACAGCTTCTAGGAGGAAGTGGCACGTGGTGATGCAGAGGAGGAGCCCTGGCTATTCTTCCAGTTTCACTCGTCTGTCCACCTTTCCCCTAAACAGGGTGCTGAGATCAGTTGTAGCACTTGATTTCACCCCCCTGCCCTGCCCCCCCTCCCCCCCCCCACCCCCATCCCCATCCCTGTTGAGATCAGCTAACTCGCCCATCTCCAACTTGAGTGCCAGCATGTGCCTTCATTCTGCCAACTCCCCCTCTGGTGCATACCCTTCCTGTTGCTTCATTTTTGGTAGCTGTCCATGGTGATTTTATACTCTGGAACTCTTCTATAAACCATTGTCTTACTAGCCCTCAATACCCCCAATAGCCTCCTCCAAACCTAGCTCTTCTACTAATACCTGTTTAATGGTCTATCTCCACTGTCTTGGGATATTTTCTATGTTAAAGTTACATTGTAAATGCAAGTTGTTGTATATCTGTTTCTATCATCTCTGCCCTTCACAGCTACAGTTTCATATTCCTTGGAAAGGCTGATCACAGATCTTTTACTTTTTCTTGGTTCTGATGGAAATAATTTCCTTTATCTTTGGTTTTCTCAGCACAGGTTTTCTTATCAGTGCTTCCATATCCAGTGGGGAGGGGCAGAAGAAGGATTCTAGGATGTCTGATTATAAGTTCTTCCAATTTCTATCCACCTTTTTATTTAGAGAATTTCTTCACAGACTCTGAAGAAGACTTTTTTCAGTTTTGAAACTGTAGTTGAATTCTGTAAGAACTAACTATTGATATTAATTGTGCCAACTGTAATTATAATTACTTTAGTAATGGATGCATTTTAATTCCTCCTTCTGTCTCATTTCATCCATTGTTGTTTGTAAAAAGCATTGCTTCTAGCAGTCAATAGCAGTACTGGTGGAAAACCTTTGTCAAAAGTCCCAGTGAGAACTGATGCAAATCTGTGTCAGATTTGTTATGATCTGCTATGCTTCTTAAGCTTGTCAAGGAGAACTGTCTTACTGTATTAATATTTATTTCCAGAACTCTGGTGACCATTCATACAGACTTATGCCTTTAGTCTTTTTTTTAAACTGTGGCACCAGTGAATGGATAAACAGGTGCATAAGGTATACATTGAAGCACTTAATAGTAGTACAAATTTCCTTGGTTTCTGTTTTTGAAATATATGTGGTTACACTGTATTCTTTTTAAGCATTGTTATGTAGCAAACCAAATTTCCAGAAGGTGATCTTCATTGGATACTATTGAGTGAATTATTTTACTAGATCTACCAACCATGTTTAGATTTAAAAATTAACATTTCTTCACTGATTGCTTTGTTTATAATTTGTTTTAGCTCGTATACTTTGTTGCAGACAGAAAATCTGGCAATATTCCTTCCATCATTAATGTTAGCAGAAAAAAGTTGGGTTCAGTGGTGGTGCCCATTTTATATATACACACTGACTGACTTATTCCACCAATAGAGGTCAATATACTCTGCCATCTTTCTAGTATTCTCATTTTTTTCTCTAGAGATTTTCTTAATACAGACCATGCTATCTCACCAAAATATAACTTAATTCTTTGTCACAAGTTGTCTTTGTAACAAGTCATGTTGTTCAGTAGATTACAGTCCCATTCACTACTTGCAATTCCTATTAGGCCTTAAGAAGTTATAAATTTTTACATTTAATGTCTAACATCCTATTCACACTTTTCATTGCCTGCAAAGATGTCACTTCAGTAACGTCATTCCCTTAAAATAGTGATAATTAGCTATATTCACAAAGAGTTTCCTCTGATATTGGATTTCTGTTCTCCCTAAAGAAAAACATGAGTCAAATACGTTGTATTTGAAATTTAATTTGTTTTACCAGCAGCTGGAAAAATATTTCAGATGCCGAGTGTTGTGTCCTGATATAAAGATGTTAAAGCATTTAAATGTGTACAGTTATGCTGTAAATGATATCCCATCATAATAGCAGACATCTTGGTTTCAAACAGTCTTATGTGACTTCCTGTCATCACACACATTTGTTTGGAAAACAATTAACATGGTGAGAGCTTTGACATGTCAATCATCAATTAGTATCAATATTGACCACATACTTAAAATACCTTATAGATTATAGGTTATATTGGTCCATAATTTGTTGTCAGAATACTGACAAAGCTAACAACAATTGTCATTATTTATGCGCAAATGTTACATCAATTTCAGGCGAAGGCAGATGCATGGCTTCTCTGCTTCACTATTGAAATACGTTGAGCAATGTGAAGTTGCTGTAGTTGTGTTGTAGATACGATCTAAGCTACTGCAGAAAGTTAAATCTTGTCCATTTTGGTCTAAGTACACTTTTAACAACATGATAAATGTTAGTGCCAAACAATCTCATTGCTGAAAATTAACTATTATAAGTTTGGAGTCTCATTTCTTCAGGTTTTAATTGTTGGACATTTTAGAAATGTAAAATGTAATTTTTAAAAACTTTCTCTCTCTCTCGTAATCCAATTTTTCTTTCCCTCTCTTCATTTCTCTTTCTTGTAACTGGGCATTGAATTCACCTCCTCTGATTTATACTTTCTGTTCAGTCCTTGCGCTGTTAATTTCCCAATACTTCCTTCTGATTGGTGTTACGCTGAGGTGGGAGGAGTGCACTGTTTATTCTAGTCCCACTTCTCCACAGGTCGCAACAGATTTTAAACTTTTCCACTTATTGATACAGTCAATCATATACTCTATTTCCCCCAGAATAGAACACTAACCAGTTTCTTTAATGAACAACCAAATTATCAGTTTATTATAAAACAAGTCTTAACTAGTAATGAAGTAAACCATAAACACACAGATTTAAATTTTTAAAGTTCCCTTTTTACCCTAGTCCCTTCGCACTCATATGCACGCGCGCGCGCGCGCACACACACACACCGGTTAACTGCAAAGATAAAAGGAATTTTTATAAATTTGGAGCTCTGTTACAGACAAAAAAAAAATACATGCAGCGATTACTTGCTCAATTTTGAAGAAAGCAGCAGATGAGATATGTTGTTCCAAAACTGGCAGACAGTCTAACTTCTGAGTACACTTGGACAGGTCACTAGGATCTTCCAGAACAGTTCTTTTCAGGTGGTGTTGAAAAGTAATTTAGCAGGCTTTTTTCAAATACAAGAAATGAGATGTATTGACACAATGAACTTCTCAGGGTCCTTCAGAGATATTGGAAAACGAAGCTGGTTGTAGACTTCTTTCCTTTTTGCACTTCTGCAGCAAACTTGACTTTATCTCACTCCAGAAGGTAAAACACACTGACAGACAAACAGAAAGCTTGTGTTTTCTGCCCATCCAGACGTGCTCTGCTGCTACTGGGCTTGTCCTGTCAAAAGGCTGCTTGTCACTTCTCTGCCCTTGTTACCAGGGTTTCTGTTCTATCTTTAACTTGAGTCATGTGACAACCAGTAACATTGTTGCCAATCCGGCTCCCTCAGTGTCCTCTGGATGCTCTTTTTTTTTAAGAAAAAAAACTGGTCCAACATTTATTCAGTTTAACTATAAATTCCTTAAAAAAATATTTTAACAAAAAACAGAATCACTTTCATAACATTAGCTAAAGAGATACACAGTTGTCTGTTCACTTGGGCCGCAAATGCCAATTTTCCTTTCCTGTGACTTTAATGACACGTATCTCCAGAAACTTGCACCACAAAATATCTGATTAAACGGGCAAGATGAACTAACAGTGGATGCAGTTTGTTCCCTGCTATAGCAAGTTATGGTCCATTATTATTACTGTGTTCTTTACATGTTTTTTTTAAAAAAATTTTTCAAACAGTCCTTTTAATTTACATTTTATAAACAATCTTCTGTCTACTTTCAAATGCTTTTCATAGTTTTATTAGTTTTAGGATAATTTTTTTCACATTTATAATTGCTTTTTGTTTTTACTGAAATTAAGTAGGTTTGAAATGACTTTTGCTGTGGAAATGTTTTTGATGCTGATTGTTCAAAATTTTGCTGGCATTAGTGCACCAATATATGTTGGACAACCTTTTCTTGCAGCGCCTGTTTGTCATACCTAAAGGTAAATTGTTCCTGTGACTCTTAAACAAGCAATTGACAATCAGTAAGGAATTGCAAATAAACAAGTGGTTTGAAAAAGGGAAATCTGTGGTAATATTTACCATTATAGTTGGGAGTAATAACTAAGAATTGTTTAATAGGAATGTATTATTGATCTATGGAATGAGGCTTTGGCAAGTTGACATTTATTAGAATTATTTCCAAGTGGTTAATTGTAGGTGGTATGCTCAGTTTCATGGCTTGCATACAATATTGATCTTAATGCTGTAGAAAGCCAAGTCTGCTAAGGCTGCTTTATCCCTTGATGATTTAAATTTCTTCTAAGTTTGAGTAAAATATAATTGGCAAAGGTTTTGTCCAAACTTCTATGTTTAAACCAAGAATCTTCAATGATTTCTAAGTATGTCTGTTTTTGTGCCAGTCCAAAGCAGTTTTCAGCTGCTTATCATTAGAAATCATCAGTATCCCTTTATTCAGCTTGATGATCTGTTTCCACCACTAAGCTCCAAACTCTGTTCCTTAGCTACTGACTCCATCCTTCTCCCTGGCAACAGTCTGAGATTAAGCCAGTCTGTTTGCAACCTCCAGTGTCACATTTCACCCTGAGATGCCATCACTAATACTGCCTATTTTCACCTCCTGTACCATCGCTTACTTCGCCCCCGTCTGCTGCTGGAACCCTCTTTCATGCCTTCGTTACCTCTAGACTTGACTATTTCAGCGCACTCCTGGCTGGCCTCCACATTCTACTCTCCATAAACTTGAGGTCGTCCAAAACTCTGCTGCCCCGTCTTAAATTGCACCAAGTCCTGTTCCCCTATCACCCCTGTGCTCACTGACCTACATTGGCTCCGGTAAAGCAAGGTCTTGATTTTAAAACATTTCATCCTTGTATTCAAATCCCTCCATGGCCTCGCTCTTTATCTATGTTATCTCCTTCAGCCCTCCAACCCTCTGATATCTGCGTTCCTCTTGTGCATCTCTGATTTTAATCATTCCACCTTTGGTGGCAGCACCTTCAGTTGCCAAGGCCCCAAGCTCTGGAATACCCTCCCTATACCTCTCCACCTTGCTTTTGTTCTTTAAGCCACTCCTTAAAACCTATCTCTTTGACCAAGCTTTTGGTCATCCGACCTAATATCTCGTATGTAGCTCAGTGCCATAACTTTGTTTTATATGCTCCTGTGAAGCGCCTTGGGATGTTTTATTCCATTAAAGGTCCTATATAAGTGTAGGTTGTTGGTAGTTTCACACTATTTCAGAATTCCGACTGAGCGAAGTATCACTCTGAACTAATGCAAAGGCACACTTTAAAACAGTCCAGTTAGGATTTTCTGGAGAATTTAGAAAGTTTTTATTCAATACTTTTAATATTTGGAGAAAATGGACATTGTTGCCTGCACTTGCATAACATTAAAATATAGGTGCTTGAGAAGCAGTGCTCTGCATCTGCATCCATGCATGTGTCCATTTAATTTCAGTGTGAGGTGTATTTATGGACTGCGAACTGATTGCACCTTAAATAAAGTTAATGCAAGTTTATTTCCTTTTGCTAAATAAGTTGCAACCTGAGAAAAAGGTTTGGAATTCATGTGTGCTTTCCTGTGGATATCTCAATGCAGTTGGCATTGGTGCATTATGTTGTAATATAATTGGCACTTGACATTCCAGAATAATTTTATCAAGGGCAAAAGGTTCTTATGCTTGTAAATAGATCTTGTTACTCAGTTAATCAGTTACTCAGTCAAAAAAACGTTTTTTGACGAATACAAAGTATAAATATTCACTTTGGCAAGCTTCCAATTAAACTTGGCTTCTCTTTTGTTATCTAAATGTGATGTATGTAGATGGTCAGGCAGTATTTAGAGTAAATAAAAACAGAAAATGCTGGAATTATTCAGGTCAGGCAACATCTGTTGGGAGAGAAACAAAGTTAACATGTTTAAGTACCTGATTTTTCAGTGAACTGGAAGATAGTAGCAAGTGCAGAGCTGGGGAAAAGGTGGCAGGGCAGGAAAAGAATGAGAGAGAAGTATGTGATAGGGTGGAGGGCAGGAATGAATTCCTCACAGATTAACAACATTGCTAAGAGGCAGTACCTGTGAACGCCAGTTCATGTCATGGTTGTTTCTTTGGCTGGGAAAGAAAAATGTTTATCCAGAATGGATATTGTTTAAAGTCAGTCTCCTCCTTTTCTTTGCTACCTTTAATTTTCACTTTTTAAAATTTGAGACTTGGAGGAATTTTTGGAAAACAACTTGGAAATTGCATAAACAATGATCCTTTGCATATTGCAAAGCAGTTTTTGTTTGTGGCATCTTCCTTACTAAAGACTTTATAAGTCGAGAAATTTACTAATAGTGCGCACAATTTTCAATTTCTCTGCTCCTGGCATTTACTGGAGGTTGTATTTTTTTTAATTCATTCATGGGATGTGAGCGTTGCTGGCAAGGCCAGCATTTATTGCCCAACCCTAATTGCCCTTGAGAAGTTGGTGGTGAGCTCCTTCTTGAACCGCTGCAGTCCATGTCGGGTAGGTACACCCACAGTGCTATTAGGAAGGGAGTTCCAGGATCTTAACCCAGTGACAGTGAGGGAACAGCGATTATAGTTCCAAGTCAGGATGGTGCGTGGCTTGGAGGGGAACTTGCAGGTGGTGGTGTTCCCATGCATCAGCTGCCCTTGTCCTTCTAGGTGGTAGAGGTCATGGGTTTGGAAGGTGCTGTTTAAGGAGCCTTGGTGCATTGCTGCTGTGCATCTTGTAGATGGTACACACTGCTGCCACTGTGCGTCGGTGGTGGAGGGAGTGAATGTTTGTGAATGGGGTGCCAATCAAGCGAGTTGCTTTGTCCTGGATGGTGTCGAGCTTCTTGAGTGTTGTTGGAGCTGCACCCATCCAGGCAAGTGGAGAGTATTCCATCACACTCCTGACTTGTGACTTGTAGTTGGAGGACAGGCTTTGGGGAGTTGGGAGGTGAGTTACGCGCTGCAGGACTCCGAGCCTCTGACCTGCTCTTATAGCCACGGTATTTATATGGATACTCCAGTTCAGTTTCTGGTCAATGGTAACCCCCAGGAGGTTGATAGTGGGGGATTCAGCGATTGTAATGTCATTGAATGTCAAGGGGAGATGGTTAGATTCTCTCTTGTTGGAGATGGTTATTGCCTGGCATTTATGTGGCATGAATGTTCCTTGCCACTTGCCAGCCCAAGACTGGATATTGTCCAGGTCTTGCTTCATTTCTACATGGGCTGCTTCAGTATCTGAGGAGTTGCAAATGGTGCTGAACATTGTGCAATCATCAGCGAACATCCTCACTTCTGACTTGTTGATTGAAGGAAGGTCATTGATGAAGCAGCTGAAGATGGTTGGGCCTAGGACACTACCCTGAGGAACTACTGCAGTGATATCCTGGAACTGAGATGATTGACCTCCAACAACCACAACCATCTTCCTTGGCGCTCGGTACGACTCCAACCAGCGGAGAGTTTTCCCCCTGATTCCCATTGACTCCAGTTTTGCTGGGGCTCCTTGATGCCATAATCTGTCAAATGCTGCCTTGATGTCAAGGGCAGTCACTCTCACCTTACCTATTGAGTTCAGCTGTTTTGTCCATGTTTGAACCAGGTTTGTCATGAGGTCAGGAGCTGAGTGGCCCTGGCGGAACCCAAACTGAGCATCATGAGCAGGTTGTTGCTAGGCAAGTGCCGCTTGATAGCACTGTTGATGACACCTTCCATCATTTTACTGATGATTGAGAGTAGACTGATGGGGCAGTAATTAGCTGGGTTGGAATTGTCCTGCTTTTTATGTACAGGACATACCTGGGCAATTCCCCACATTGCAGGGCAGATGCCAGTGTTGTAGCTGTACTGGAACAGCTTGGCTAGGGGCACGGCTAATTCTGGAGCACAGGTCTTCAGTAATATTGCCGGAATGTCGTCAGGGCCCATAGCCTTTGCAGTATCCATTTCCTTCAGTCATTTTTTGATATCACACAGAGTGAATCGCATTGGCTGAAGTCTGGCATCTGTGATGCTGGGCAGTTCAGGAGGAGGCCGAGATGGATCATCAACCAGTCACTTCTGGCTGAAGATTGTTGCAAATGCTTCATCTTTATCTTTTGCACTGATGTGCTGGGCTGTCCCATCATTGAGGATGGGGATATTTGTGGAGTCTCTTCCTCCAGTTAGTTGTTTAATTGTCCACCACCATTCATGCCTGGATGTGGCAGGATTGCAGAGCTGAGATCTGATCCATTGTTTGTGGATCACTTAGCTATGTCTATCGCATGCTGCTTAATCAAGTAGTCCTGGGTTGTAGCTTCACCAGGTTGACAACCTCATTTTGAGGTATGCATGGTGCTCCTCCTGCACTCTTCATCCCCCGGCTTGATGGCAAGGGTAGAGTGGGGTATATGCCGGGCCATGAGGTTACAGATTGTGGTTGAGTACAATTCTGCTGCTGCTGATGGTCCACAGTGCCTCAAGGATGCCCAGTTTAGCGTTGCTGGATCTGTTCGATATCCCATTAAGAAGCTGTATGACCCCAGCCCATAATTTTGGTTCCATTAATTTTAAGTAGAAATTTACACTTGTGCCTTTGCTTTAAGGCAAGACAATAAAAGACAGGAACTGGCTGATGGAGCATTCCTGAGGAGGATGCAGACATGGGAACATGTGGATTTGGGGTGGCGGGTTGGCTACTATAGAGAGAGAGCCAGGGCCAACCAGGCAGTTGAGTACAACTTTCTTGGACACTTCTTTCATACAAGGCTGTTACAGCCTGCTCCCTCAATACTGCCAGATTCCAGCTGCCCAATCTTCTCCTCCAGTCCTGCTGGACTTCCAGACCCCCTTCCCCAAATTTGCCCTCACTGCCAGATACATGGTTTCTTGCCGGTGCTCACAACTTATAGACCACATTCCCAGAGCTCACAGTTGCTAGAACCACCCTGTTGAACTGAGGCCTTAAGACTTCCCTCCCCAGTGCCCTGAAACCCCGGAATTCCCCCTCTCAGATATTCCATATTTAGTTTTTTAGTTTTAGAGATACAGCATTGAAACAGGCCCTTCGGCCCACCGAGTCTGTGCCGACCATCAACCACCCATTTATACTAATGTTACACTAATCCCATATTCCTACCACATCCCCACCTGTCCCTATATTTCCCTACCACCTACCTACACTAGGGGCAATTGCTAATGGCCAATTTACCTATCAACCTGCAAGTCTTTGGCATGTGGGACGAAACCGGAGCACCCGGAGGAAACCCACGCAAACACAGGGAGAACTTGCAAACTCCACACAGGCAGTACCCAGAATTGAACTCTGGTCACTGGAGCTGTGAGGCTGCGGTGCTAACCGCTGCGCCACTGTGCCGCCCTGACCTGGAGCTTTGGGGCCCCATCAAAATATTGCTAGAGCCATGTCCAATACTGCCTTCCTGCTGCTCACAACTCGCATGGTTGCCTCTAATGCTATAGGCCGGTAATAGTTCCAGTTCTGACAAACTGGGTCTGAAAGGTTAACTTTTGTTCCCCCTCTCCACAAAAGCTGCCTGACCTGCTTAGTATTTCCAGCATTTTCTGTTTTTATATCAGATTTCCAGCATCCACAGTATTTTGCTTTAGTATTTACAGGGACACTGACTTAACATTTGTTTTCTTAGCAAACGTTTAACTAGCTGTGAGCAATGGGAAATCTTCTAGTATTATTAAATTTCTTAAGATTGCATGCTCTTCCTGTATAACACTTTATTACTTTGCATGTCAGGGCAGTCATGCATTGCAAAACTGTTGATACTTGGTAAAGAAGTCACGTCTAAGTAATGCTTCATCACATTAATTTGTCACACCTATGAAATTTACCATTATACTTGCATGTAATTGCCTTTTAGTACGTTTGCCATTGACAGCTCTGTTACATTTAACACTGCTTCACTGGAAGAAGACATGCTTTTCAATTTTGCTCCAGAAAATAAGATACTTTGTTACTAACTTAATTCTTCCGAACTTTTATCCTTCCAAGCAATTTTAACACTCTCTTCTTATTCCCCCTTGGCTATCTGGCTGGGAAACAAATAATTAAATATCTGGTACCACCATTCCTAAAATAAATAAATGGCACTGTCCACATGTATTCTTTTAATAAATCTCCTCAACTTTAATGTCTGTCACTTCAATTCCCAGTACTTCTCTTTATTAAATGAACCACCTCACTGTCATCATAAAGCTCTCCATTCACTTATTTGTCTTTATATAAAATTCTTGGGACTCTTGTTTGCTATTCCTATGTTCTGTTACGATTTAGTAACATTTTTCTCACATGAGCTATGCCTTGAATATAGCAACTTTTGCATCTTTTAAATAAGTAACAGTGTATCTTCTATTCAGTCCTCCCACCACTGGTGGTTTGAGTCATTCCATTTTGTCTCGTTAAAACAAGCAGTTAGAAGACTAACAGTGAGCAAGGACATGGGTCATCCACTCATTATATAAATTATATATTGCACATAGAGGGGATAGGATGATCACAGTATGTTACATGAAAACATGCAAAACTTGAAGGAAGGGGTGCAGGATGAAAAAACAGCAAACAAGAGGGTAAGTAGGAAAGCAGAAGTATTTTGAATGTTTAATAAAATGAAGGAACTGTTACCAAAGCTTAATTGACTGCAGAATAGTTCTTGTCAACTGCTGGATTAAATATATTTAGAAATGTGATTGCAGCTGTAGCTGAATTCTGTACAAATGTTTAAATATTTTAGAGAATTTAAACAAAAAATGATTTCTTACTGAAAATCTGTTACCTAGTAATTTTCAGCAAAAGTGTTCAGGCTAGGAAGTTGTGTGCACCATTTTTCCTCTTGACTGTGCATAACATAGGTGAAGGCATTCTTGGAATTGTAAAATTCAGTAGAAGCTCTTGCATATTTCTTTCAAGTTGGCCTGCAGATCTTTTCGTTCCTACAGTGCCATTGGATCTTTTTTGTTGCCATGAGTTTTTCTAGAAATACAACTTCACCCGGTTTTTCAAGGGGGATGTCACTTGTGGTTGGAAAATGTGACTGACAGAATTTTAGCATACACCCAAATCTAATTCTGATTTAATTGCTGGGTTAGGTAACAAGCTTATTTTGAATTGTGTGCACTGATGGATTATGGTTACCTTTGTGCAATATTATAGTTTTTCTCTATATTGAAATCCAATACTTCTTTGTTTTTATTCTGACAATATTTCTTGATAAATGATCCCAGATGGGAAATGGAAATGTTACTCAAAATACTGCTGAGAACTGCAAATTATAAAATGTATGGACCATTACTTGGATACTGATTCATGATAACCCATGAGGAGTTCCAGCTTCAACCTCTGGTCTGTGGTGAAATTAGCAGCAGTGTGTGGGTGTTGGTAAAGATTATATCTGGCTTGGCAGTAATGAATCTCAGTTGAAAGCCTGCCAATATTTATTATGCAGGCTTACGAGTGAAGAGTAGTCCCTTGTGTAAAGTTCCGGAAGGTTGTGGCACATGCTCACCTATATTGCAAAAAATTGTAAGAGGGAAAAAAATTTTTTGGTATGGGCGTTGGGGTGGTAGTGAACGTTCCTCACATTTTACATAGGATTTTCCCTTCATCACCCACTAGGTTCTGTTCTAGTATACTGAACACCTGTACACTTGGATGCTTCTCTGTCAGTAGGAAGTGCTCTCCTACTGATTTTTGTCAAATGCAGTAGTTCTGCTTTTTATTTCTGAGCCTAACTGTTACTTAAGCCACTTTTACCCTGGCACTTGTCTAATTGGTTATTTGTCTCTTTCCTTTTTGTGAGACATTGTTACGAGCAAAATAGTTGTTGTATTTTCCTATATCCCGCACTACAGAGTAATTTGTGATGTTCTCTCGGACATCCGAGAGATGATAAGGTACTATATAAATGCAGGTTTCTTTTATTCAATTATGAACTTGCAGTTGTTTGCTTGAAGTGACGCCTTCGGTAACTTCCCCTCTTTTATTTTTCTCTGTTGTGTGTGGCCTATCCGCTTAAGTGTGCAGGGGCTGACTTGTGCTCGGCTTACGCGAGAACTTTAGGGTTTGCAGCTTAGAGGGAACTTTGAACTCTGTAAGTGAACACATATTTTCTTCGTAAAACTCATGGAATTTGCACCCTTGTGCATGTGCACTGAACTTTATGTTTAAAGTCTTTAGGGTTCATTGCAACGCTGATACTTTGCTTATGAATTGTATGATTTGTTTGTTCATTCAACCAGTATTTTTTGGAGTCAATGCAATAATAGCTGAGCATGAGATAAATTTAGGTTTTCCTGGATGCTGTTGGTTCTCTTTAAAATGTTAGATTTATGAATCTGATTTGTGTATTTTGAGCTGGATTAGAAGTTATAGTTCTCTTGAACTACATAATGTTTTTGCCCTTTTATGTATATTAATTGGTTCTGCCAAGTGAATTACATAGAATATAACCATTCGGTCCAACTAGCCTGAGCCGCAGTTTATACGTCACACTAGTCTCCTCCATTGTACCGACCTCATCTCAGTCTTTCAGCTTATCTTTCTATTCTCTTTTCTGTCATGTTTACGTTCTGTTTGAAAGCACCTAAGCTGTTTGCCTCAGCTATTTCTTGTGTAACAAGCTCCATATTCTAACCACTCACTGAGTAAAGAAATTTCTCCTTATTTCCCTATTGGATTTATGAGTGACTGCCTTGTATTTATGGCCTCCAGTTGTGGATTCTCCCACAAGTGGAAATGTTCTTTCCACATCTACCCTGTCCAAGCCATACATAACTTTAAAGACCTCCACCAGGTCTCCTCCAAGTCTTCTCTTTTTCCTGAAGAGAAAGCTCCAACCTGTTCAGTCTATTCCCAACAGCTATAATCTCTTAGTTCTGGCAGCATTTTTGTAAATCTCTCTTTTTGCACTTTCTCCAGAGCTTCTATGTCTTTTCTATAGTATGGAGACGAGTACCGTGGAGTGCACTCTTGAGTGTGGCCAGACCCGGGTTCCTATACATAACTTCACCACTTTCCTCTATTGCCCCCAAAGTGTAGGTGATATTTCTATTTTTTTCTACCAAAGTGTATCACCCCACCTTTCTCTGTTAAAAGTTCATTTGCCACTTAACTGCCCAGTCTGCAATTTTTCTAATGTTGCCTTGTATTATGTTGTATCCTTCCCCTCCCAGTTTGGTATCCTCTACAAATTTTGTTACTGTATTGCTTGTTGCCAAGTCCAAATCGTTAATGTAAATGATAAATTACAGTGGTCTGAGCAGTGATCCATGTGGAACAATGCTTTCTACCTTCCTCCAATCGGAATAGCTTTTGTTCTAGCTGCAGTCCCAAAGGACCATAGGCATCTCGCTTCATTAGAGAGACAGTTAGTAATGTATAGCTTGAGGGGCACCACTCCTCAAGCGTGGGGCAAGGCAAGGAGGCAGGTCTCCATGAACAGCCAGTAAGGGGATTGAACCCACACTGTTGGCATCTTTCTGCATCACGCTGTAGCCGTCTAGCCAACTGAGCTATCCAACCCCTAATGGGAATAAATGCCCTTTACCCCTACACTCTCTCTTCTGTTTTTAATCACTTTGCTAGCCATTCAACTATTTATCTTCTGATTTCCCATGCCCTAAACTTTGTAATGAGCTTATTTTGTTGTACCTTATCGATGGCTTTTTGAAAATCTAAGAATATGATGTCTATTGCATTACACTTGTCTACTTTTTTCCATTACCTTTTCAAAGAATTCCATCAGGTTAAACATGACTTAGAGTTTTGGAGTCCATGCTATTTTTATTACGCTTTCTGTCTCTTGGATGCTATTCTATCACTTCTTCTCAAATACATTGCAGTATCTTTCCCATCACTATGTTAAGCCTACTGGTGAGTAGTGTTCAGGTTTTGTTCTGTCTCCTCCTTAGTTTGAGTATGGGTGGGTGCGTGCCATCCAGATCTCTCTTAATTTTGCTAACTTGTCAATTATTTTCTCTCTTTATCACCATCTGTCTTAAATCTCTTAAAACTCATTCTCTAATGAGATGTCTGTTTTGTTACTTTAAGAAAAACTGAAGTGAAGTAGTTATTCAACACTTTGGCTAATTGTTTGTCATTATCTGAGAGTATTTTGCTCATTTTTTGGTGGCCATGTCCCTACTTTAATTTTCTTTGTGCTATTTGTGTCTGTTTGGCACTTCAATTTCTTTTTATATTACTTGATTTTGTAATTTCTCTTTGCCTTCCTTAATAGGTTATTTTAAAAAACTTCTCTCCTAAGTTCTTTGTATTCCCTTTTTTGTCCTCTGCTTTAAGCACTTCTTATATGTCTTTTTCTTTAGATTCAGTTTTTCCTTCAGTTCTTTATTCATCTATGGTACCTCGTATTCAAAGAACAAAGAACAGTACAGCACAGGAACAGGCCATTCGGCCCTCCAAGCCTGCGCCGATCCTGATACCTGTCTAAACTAAAACCTTCTGCGCTTCCGGGGACTGTATCCCTCTATTCCCATCCTATTCATGTATTTGTCAAGATGCCTCTTAAACGTCGCTATCGTACCTGCTTCCACCACCTCCCCCGGCAGCAAGTTCCAGGCACACACCACCCTCTGTGTAAAGAACTTGCCTCGCACATTCCCTTTAATATTTGCCCATCGCACCTTAAACCTATGTTCCCTAGTTACTGACTCTTCCACTCTGGGAAAAAGCTTCTGACGATCCACTCTGTCCATGCCACTCATAACTTTGTAAACCTCTATCATGTCGCCCCTCCACCCCCGTCGTTCCAGTGAAAACCATCCGAGTTTATCCAACCTCTCCTCATAGCTAATGCCCTCCAGACCAGGCAACATCCTGGTAAACCTCTTCTGTACCCTCTCCAAAGCCTCCACGTCCTTCTGGTAGTGTGGCGACCAGAATTGCACGCAATATTCTAAGTGTGGCCTAACTAAAGTTCAGTACAGCTGCAGCATGACTTGCCAATTTTTATACTCTGTGCCCCGACCGATGAAGGCAAGCATACCATATGCCTTCTTGACTACCTTATCCACCTGCATTGCCACTTTCAGTGACCTGTGGACCTGTACGCCCAGATCTCTCTGCCTGTCAATACTCCTAAGGGTTCTGCCATTTACTGTATACTTCCCACCTGCATTAGACCTTCCAAAATACATTACCTCACATTTGTCCAGATTAAACTCCATCTGCTATTTCTCCGCCCAAGTTTCCAACCGATCTATATCCTGCTGTATCCTCTGACAATCCTCCTCACTATCCGCAACTCCTCCAACCTTTGTGTCGTCCGCAAACTTAGTGAAATTAAATTCCTCCTTCTCACACCACTCTTTTAGCCATGTGCTAGCTTTCTTCATCTGTTTATCCCTGTACCAATTTGTATGTAGCTCGGGTAATAACTTTTAACTCCTGATACTCCCTTAGCAGGACCTCTTCCCTTATCTTTCCTATGTCATTAGTTCTGACATGGAGCAAAACAACGGGATTCTTTTTCTCCCTTTCCAGATTCTTTTCCAGCCATTTCTAGATATCCTTTGCGACACCAATAGGCAACATGCCCTTCAGAATTCTCAATCCTGTCTGTAAAAAAATTCTATCTCTTTTTCTCTAATTATAACTACAAGCTTTCTACTCTGCATCTTATCACTTTGAACAGATTGCTGGTCCTGCCTTGGTTGGCATTTTGGCTGTCCTTTCCACACTCTTTTTCCTTATCTTCACAGGTGTTGAATATTTGTTGGACAGGAGCAGTATCTGCTGGACCTCCTTCACCACTTCTACGTTCACCTTGCCCAGCTGATTGTCGGTCACACACTCCCATTCTTGCACCAGTGCTTTCCTCGTTTGTGCGTGACTACAGTAAATTATCCAGTAATTCCTCCTCATCCTCCTCCCTTGTGTGTCGGACTCTAGCTCTGATCCAAAACGTCTCGAGGCAGAGACAAATGCAGGTGTGGCAGTCTGCGACAGTCTTGTTGTCCACAAACTTCCCACACGCTGCCTGCACTACTATATGTTATTTATTTATTTATTTGTAGCTGTGAATTCACACCATTCCCGACAGATTCTGATCTCCCTAGTATCTTCCCAAACTAGTTTGTGTGAGAAGATTACTTTGTCTGTAGTTCGTAGTCTGTTTATCTAGTTTGGAATAAGCGACTATGAACTAATTAAATACTTGGCTGTTCTATACATGCCAAACAAAAATAAACAAAAGCTGGTACCGCCCAGAGCAACTCTCAGCATCAGAGAAACTGTCACATCAATAAGGTCTTATAATATGTAAAGACATGGGATGGCATTAAAATTACCTTGGGAGATGGACAGTCAAAACTGAAGCTGCAGATATATCCAAAATATGATTGCTTTTATTTTAGCAGCAAAGTTCTAATTTGCACAAAAGTGCAGTTTGCAGCAGTGGTACTAAAGGAAGTTCAGAAGATAGCAAATTTATTTTCATGAGGATCTGTATCTCTGCCACCAAGTTTTGAATTTTGACATTTCGTATTTTATATTATCCAGCATTTTGGAGTCTACTAAATTTTGCCTTTCAAATCCGTTTCTTTTTCCTGGAAGAGTTGAGACATTTTAAATGCAATGAAAACAAATGCAGTTGTGTAGGCTTTGTATTATATAGTTAAAATAAATGAGTTAATGCCCCTTTGCGAAAATATCAAAGCATAAAAATGTTATTTGTACACTAAGTTTTCATTTATTATTGTCAGTAAGTTTTTATCCTATCAATTCTTTTGAACCTAAGATTTATTTTCTGCTCATGAAAAATCATTGCCTACTGCGAATATTAAATATTCAAAAATATGGTTTCTAGTAACTGGCACGGGGGCTAATATTTACGCTCAGTTGCACCTGTCTGAAGTTTACAATTTTTTTTTGGTAATGTTACTCATATTTCCCCATGGATGTTTAATGTTTTCATATCGGTGGTGTGGGCTATCTTCCCAGTTGTTCTATAGTGATTAAAGGTCTTCAACCATATGCAAGTAAACAGATTGAAAACAGCTAAGTTGCATAACATTACTAAGCATTTCCAATTAGGCGCAAGGCAGCGGTCAGCATCACGCTGCACAGCAGTACGCTGTTAAAATCCTAAATATGTGGATCTGTATGTGTAATTTGCTTAAATTAAAACTGATCACTTCTACCTCATTTTCAAACTCCATCATTTCCACCAACAAAGTGGCAGGAATGTTCAACAAAGCCAGTTAATGCATTTACATCAAGGAACATCATCTTTATCTCAAAATAATTGCTACAACCACTCTTCCAAAAACTTTCAGGAATTGTCACTTGGATTGTGGGTGAAAATTCAGCATTTCAAAGTCCCACCAGAATTCCCATGCCTGCTGGGTCTGTTGTACTTAATTTGTGCCCTGGATCCATTGTTGGACCTGAGGATTTTCAGGCACAAATTGTGGGACAACCACGAAATAATCACATCTGCAGATATGATTTTAAAACTAATCAGCTCAGGTAAACTCTGCCTCAAGTTTGTGCTCAAGCAATGGGGAGAGAAAAAAATTGGTTCTAACAGCATTTGGTTCTGCTCTCCAACTGAAAAGCAGGGCAGTTCTCTGGTTTTCTGACAAACATTTATCCCTCAACTAACATTAAAAACTGTTTAATCAGTCATTTATCACATTGCTATTTCTAGGACCTGTGTTATGCAAATTGGCTGCTTTTAATTGCAAGTTTGTTTTTTGTTTTTCTCTTTTCCAGAATAATGTATTTGTGTTGGTACTCAATACATTTTAGCAGTGGTGCTTACAATGTTGCTTCCTATTGTTTCACTCATTTATACTCAGTATGACTTTGCTCCATATGACTTCAGGTGTTTGTTCTTCATTGACTGTAAAGCACTTTGAACCATCCGGTGGTCATGAAAAGCGCTATATAAATACAAATCTTTCTTTATAGTCTTTTTAACTTGAGGGTATTAACGTTTTTGGGATTTTTTTAACTATCCCTCTTTCCTTTTGCTGTAGTACGTTGATGTGACGTTGGTTGGCATTGTGGCTTTTTACAAAGATATAGTGAATGACACTGCTCTATATCATGCTGTATCTGGGTAGAAACACAATTTTGCATTTGTCATCCTTTTTGTCATGTCCAAGATAGGACTGTGAATGCCGAAAATCTAATTTAAATACAGAAAATGCATGACAACTCTATCAGCATATGAAAGGGGAGAAAAGGATTAATTGTTTGGGTGAAGATGCTAAACTATCCTTTGCTGCAGGGTGTTCTAGTCTAATTCATTATTTTGGTTGATATAAACTTGCTTCTTGCAGCCTACTGTCCCTTCTATAATCTTCAGGCTTTTAAAACTCAATCTAGATATCACCTAATTACCACTTCCTGGTTTGCATAATTTTATTTCTCTTTTCAGCTTTGATTATCATTGAGAAACCAAGATGAATATCAAAGAAAATCAGGACTGCTGTGTATATTTCTATTTGAGACACTCCACATTCAGATCATCAGTTTGGATCATGTAGAGAATTCAGATTTTGGAGTCTTTAAATCAGAATGTGTTCTTTATACCTGCCTTGTAGACAGGGTCATATTGTATTAGGAAAGCATCTTCCATGAGGCTGAAGGAAGGAATTGGTGGTTTGAAGTCACAGCTGATAACAATATCCCCAATTTTTATCTACCGGTACTATTTGAGGGGAGCGTACTGGAAGTTCACTGAGCCTGCAGGTAACTTGTTTGAGAGCAAGATCCTACAAACAGCATTGAGAACAATGACCTAATGATCTCCCTTGGTGATGTTGGTTGAGGGATAAATGGGGACCGGACAGATGTCCAGCTTCATTCAAGTAATATAGGTGTAGATGAGGTCTCACTATTGAATGTAGCCATGAAGGGAACCGTAAGCATCTTGCGACATTTTGCTACGTTAAAGGCACTATATAAACCCTCTCAGTCTGGGTTGTAAAAGCTGAAGGTTGGAAAGGTTGAAAGATAAGCCGCATAAAAGAGAAATAGGTTTTTATAGATTTCTGTTTTAAAACAGCAGCTAATGAAGTGTTGAAATCATTGAAATCCATTTTAGGGTGGTTATATTTGTTTAAATGTTCTATTATTTGTGACTGTGTGCATGATCCTATGCTATTGGTTGGGAGGCACTTTGCAATAGGGCAGTACAGTGATGATATACAGTTGGTAGAGGAACTGGGATAATGAGTGTAGGTGTGAAGAATGAGTGTATGGCTAAAGGAAAGGGGTAATAGTTTGACTGAGGCTGCTTTCTGTATTCCACATGGCCTGGAGAAGGATCGGGAGATTATTCTTCTGTGATAGGGGACCAGCTATTAGTGATTTAGGAGAGGACCAGGTAAACTTGTTAAGCGGCTTGTGATTGTTTCTCATTATCTACCTTTAAATAAGTTGTGGTACAAGAAGGGGGTGGTAGAATACTGAAAACTCCCTCCATCTAAGTGTACGTGCCCAGTTGCATTTAGCAACTGGACAGTAGCAAAACCATTTGTATTCAAAAAGCTAAGGATAAATTTCTTTATTGACGATATTGGGCTGTTACTTGAAGGCCAAAAGCACCTAAACAGCAGACCAGTTTGGTGCACATTTCCTCTCTGCACTCATGGTTTTTTTTGGACATTATTTATAAGTCATGTAGAGGGAAATTTGCCCTTCTATTTTGTTTGAGAATTCACTGCCTCTGTTCCAAATCACTGACTTCATTTTTCAATGCTAAGTTAAGATAGTACCACTAGGCAAATTTAGAAACTGGGAAAGATCATTTGGCTTTATAAGCTTGCCCATTTTTCTTGTTCTTCACCCACCTTCCTACTTCCTCACTATATTGCACTGTTCCTTTTGCTCCTGGCCAGTTCCTACTTGAGCTCATTTATGGTATTTACTTCAACGGCTCTTATTGGTGATTTGTACTTTCATAGGTCTTTCATCCTTTGTGTGGCACAGTTCTCAACTTCTCAATTTTAACATTCCTATTTTTAATTTCTAGTTTGAGCCCAAGATTTTGTCACTAACATATTTATCCCCTTCATAATTTGAAATATTTTGTTAATCATCTCAAAATCTCTTCACTGATAAACCATCTTCCTGATCTTTGCTTGTAACTTAAATTGGCAGGACCTGGTTCCATCTTTATTGCTCTGTTGTGGGCTCTCAGAAGCAGTAACATGATTTCTATACAGAAGCAAAATACCGCGGATTCTGGAAATCTGAAATAAAAGCAGAAAATGCTAGAAATACTCAGCCGGTCAGGGACCATCTGTGGAGACGGAAACAGAGCTAACATTTTAGGTTAATGACCTTTCATCAGAACTGGAAAAAGTTAGAGATGTAACAGGTTTTAAGCAAGTACAGAGGTAGGGGAAGGGGGAGAAAAAAACCAAAAAGGGAGGTCAGACACGGAAAAGGAAACAAAAGCAAGTAAGGTCCTATTTCCTTTGATGTGACGAACACATTTCTCTATCTGGGATGTAACCTTGTACAGTAATGATATTAACTCTGGTGGGGGGGGAGGAGGGGCACAGTGGGATGGGTGATGGGAGAAAAGACAGACATACTAGTGACAGAATACAGATTGTTACTATTATGTACCGGATGATGATTTCAGTTACTTTTCATAACTGATCATTTTACTTCTTGACTGTTCCATTCAACACAGATTTCCCATTTTGGTTTCTTGCTGCCATGGAATTTTATACTTCTGTACAGCGAATTGCATTTGCCATCGACTGGCAAAATGCTGAAGAGACAGGATTGGAAAGGAAATCATAATGAATCCTATAGACTAAGCTAACTTAGAATCGTTGCTCAGTTTAGATTTGTAAAGACCTTAACTTGAACCACATGTTTGTACTAGAATTATTCTTGTAATGTGGTGTCTGATGTGAACATGTTGGCTGTGAGCAGGAAAATACTTGTTCAATAGGTAGGAATAGATTATTTTTAAAATAGTTATTTCCCCCCCTCCCTCATTAAAGTTTGATTAGCATTCCCTAAACTTTTTTTAAAGCAAAAATATTAATTTTTGCAGCTGGATGCTGGTAATGACGAAGCAAGTTTGAGCGATAGTCAGACTGAACCACCGGCAAAACTTAGGCGAAGGAATGCAGATCCAGTTTCTAGTGATCTTTCAACTGAGCGCAGTCCGCATAACAGTGGTCCAGCTGAAGAATGGTGTGGCTCAACAAGGCAATCCAGGTGAGGTGAATTTGCAGCACTTTTTGTATCAAGTGGTAATAGGAATGCATTGAGTGATTAAACCAATATTCCTGTATTACAGTTCTTTCAGATTTTCTTATTATATAGCTTTGGAAATATGTATAGGAAGCATTTTTAACTTAGAATTTGAAATTCAGCACAGGAGGTGATCATTTGATCCAAAATGCATGTATTGGTGCTAGTTCCCCCATGAGAACTAAAGTCTTTAATTCCTTTGTTATCTTTCACCTCCATATCTTTCAATTTTTAATTCCTTCTCCGTTTCAATAACTACCTGAGATAAATAAACCTTTGCTAGGAAAATATTTCTCCCGCCTTTCCTTTTATGTTCTGGTACTAATCCTAAGTGAAAACCCCTTGTTCATTGGCCAGTGGAAATACCATTTCACTATTTGCCTCCTTAATATAGTTTTGAGCACTTAACTTAGATCAGATGTCCTTAAATATCTCTTCCACTGTATACAGCGCTGTCTTTTTAAAGTCTTTCATCATGACTATATATCCTTTCATCCCTGGTATTCCAGTGAATATAAATTTAACCTTTTCATGGCTTCAGTATTTTTATAATGGGTTGCCTAAAACTGCTTCAACATATATGGAAGCATCCAAATTGTTGTATGAATTTTTCTTAAATATTTAATTCCATTTACGCTGCCAGTAATAGTGATAAATGATTGCTTCTTCAGATGTATTCTGCATGGAATTTATTTCATAAACCTGAAATAGCCACTCCACTAACTTGCTTGCAAATGGCTGTCAGTTAAAAGGAAATGCTGCTGTGCACATGCTGTCAGCACTGATGAGTGCCAGTTATAGCCATAGCAACTACAGCTGAGCCTTCTGTGTTGTTTGTATCACAAATTGTACTTGCACTACACGACTAACATGAATTTAAAAAAAAATCACAATTATTCTTGGAACCTGAGTGTGAGTTCTGTTACTGTCGTGTTACTGTAACTGCGCACTCATTACCTCCATCACTATATAGAATTAAATGCACAACAGTACTTCTTCAAATTGGCAGAAATATACATAAACATAGACCAGTTCAGAGACTGAAGTGTTGGTGGTCATATCCTTTGTTTGTAAGTGATATGAATGGTCACTGGGCCCATTAAAGAACAGGAAGAGATACTCGGACTGACTTCTGCTAGAAAGTATCAGAGAAATTCACCAAAAATGTTATTGTCCTTGATACCTTACTGGAAACTGACTTAAAATGTATGCAAGCTTTCATAACTACTTCAAGGTAGTCGATGTATAGTGTGACCTGAAATCTACTTCAATATCACACTTGACATACCCTTGTCAAATTTACAAGAAATCCTCCTTTCATACCACAATAATAGTTTTGAATTTTTACTTTTCCAGGTTAACTACTCGTGCAGGTGCTTCAATGCAAAATGGTCACAGTAGTTTGGGTAAGTTGCTTATCTTACAGTGAAAGAGTGTCAAAAAAGTTGTATACAGCTATCTCAAAGGGAGCACGTTTCCATTTTAAGCTGAGTTGCTTGAGGAGAAACAGGCCCTTCGGCCCATCGTGTCTGTGCCGGCCAAGCACCTATCTATTCTAATCCCATTTTCCAGCACTTGGCCTGTAGCATTGTATGCTCATCTAAATACTACTTAAATGTTGAGGGTTACTGCCTCTACCATCCCTTCAGGCAGTGAGTTCCAGATTCCAACCACCCTCTGGGTGAAAACATTTTTCCTCAAATCCCCTCTAAACCTCCTGCGCCTTACCTTAAATCTATGCCCCCTGGTTATTGACCCCTCCACTATCCTATCAATGCCCCTCATAATTTTGTATGCCTCAGTCAGGCCCCCCTCAGCTTTCTCTGCTGTAAAGAAAACAACCCTAGACTATCCAGTCTCTCTTTGTTGCTGAAATGCTCCAGCCCAGGCAACATCCTGGTGAATCTCCTCTGCACTATCTCCAGTGCAATCACATCCTTCCTATAGTGTGGTGACCAGAACTGTACACAGTACTCCAGCTGTGGCCTAACTAGCATTTTATACAGCTCCATCATAACCTCCCTGCTCTTCTATTCTATGCCTCAGCTAATAAAGGCAAGTAAAAGCTGGTCAAGAAAGGATTGCTTCCTACAAGGATCATGTGTATCTGCATGGGAGTTGTCATGCTGGTCAATGTAATCTGTGCAGATTGGAAGCTCTTGTCCATCATATGAGGATTTAAATAGTATTTCTGTTGTAACCTGCGAAGCCCACGAGTTTAGAAATTATGTGTTTGGTAACACTAAAATTTTTCTGCTCGCCCTTCCCATGCTGCTGCTGTTGTTTACTTTCGTATTTACGTGTAGATCTATTTTGGAGCACCATCCCTTCTAGATGCCATATTTTATATAAAATGACAACAAATAAGTACTGAGTGACTTATGCTGAATGATGAAAGTTCATCGACCTGAAATGTTAACTATGTTTCTCTTTCCGCGGATGCTGCCTGACCTGCTGAGTATTTCCAGCATTTTCTGTTTTTATTTACAATAACTGAATGACTTTTTTTTTTAAAAAGAGAAATAAATCCAGCTACTTTCTGTAGTTCAAATAACAAAGAGGAAGATCAAGCAGCTGCAAATCCACAGAAACTTCAACACTAGTTAGCCTATATTTGACTTTGGACTTAGACCATTTCTGAACAGGAAATGCCTGAATAGTGGTCTTGCCCTGTTCTGTGTCTCTGTATCAGCTAAAAAAAAAAGAGTGCTGCAGACCCAGACTCCCCGTGAGCAACATCACATATCTGTGTATACCTAAGTACAACTACTTCTAAAACATATAAATCAAAATGATAATTTATAGTAAACCATTACTATTCTAAAAAGTTCTCAGAAATCCTGGAAGCCGACGCGAAAGCCAAGAGGATGGGGACCATTCTCACATGAATGGTGATTCAGAAGTTAGAAGAAGTGGACGAGCAAGGAGGAACAAATTTGAAACACTCAACCAAAGCCTCCTGTTTGATCAACTGGTAAACAGGTATAGTACTTGTGCTGTAGTTCTCTTGTTATTAAGCAGCTTTTAAGGTAGATTTTCTTCTCTCATAATGGCTGTCTGTATGCAGTGGGTTTTACCTTGATTAACAGCTAAAATGGGAGAAATCAGCCTCTGTTTAATAATTCAAATGTTTGCCATATTGTCAGAAGAAGGTGTCATGTATAAATCAAGGAGGCAGAAAGTGGAGGGCAAGTTAGCCAGGGCTGCTCTTCTGTACGTTCCTGCAGCCAGCTGAAAAATGACATTGGTAGACGATTGGAAGCAGGTTGTCTGGCTGCACCCTTAGCTTTAATACATATTTTGTCCTGAAATACCTCCAAATAAATTTATATTTTGTTACTATATCTTAGCACAATATGGTATTTCCATGCACTCCAGAAATCACAGCAACAGGTTTCTTTTGGGCCAGTTCTGTATTAATAGGTTCATAATAGTTTTTGAGTGGGTTTCATCCACTTCAGGGGGCATTAAGAGTCAACCATGTACTGTGGGATTGGAGTCGAGTAGTAAGAGTGTCTAGGTTCCTTCACCTGAAGTACATTTGTAAACCAGTTAGTTTTTTTTATGACCATCCAGCGGTTTCCATGGTAATTTTTTCTGGTGCCAGCTCACAAGTTACCAGATTTTGTTGAATTCACTTTCATAACTTGCCATGGCATGATTTGAACTCCTGACTTTTGGATTGTTTGTCCAGCACCATAATCACAAAATGTGTATGTTTCTAGGAATAAATACACTGAACGATTACTACACAATTTGCAATTCCATTTACAGTGTACTTGTGTAAAGATGTTTGGATTTCCAGGTCTGCATCTCCTGCCTGACTCCTTTTTTTTTTGAAGTTCTTTTTTTCATAAATCAATTTGTGATTCCAACGTCCAGTTTGCTACCTGCAGATCCTAAGGCTCAACCAAATATCAACCCTCATATAAGCCTTGGTAATGGGGACTACCTGGACCTGTCATCTCCACACCTGCCCTCCTGAGACACAGCCTTACCTCCTATTGTGTTAATTATTTTCTGTGTGCATTATAGAAAAGATCATATTTTGAACTCATTAAATATTTTTTGTATTGTATTAATCTAGTACTGCAGAAGCTGTTCTGCAAGAAATGGATAACATCACAAGTAACATTAGACAAAACAGAAGACCAGGAGAAGTGGAGCGTCTCAGGATGTGGACAGATACAGAGTTTGTGAGTATCTGTTGTTTTTGATAAGTCAGCAGACAGATCATTCTGAAGATGTAGCACTTCATTAAAAATCACAAATGTGATTTTAAAGTTGCCAGATTACAGTAGGTTTTGAATACTTAAATGTAGATTGTGCAGAATGAAGAACATCTATAAATACTCTACCATGCAAACCTGGTACTAGTCTACATTTAGCCAGTGAACTAAAATATGACAGGTTTCTAGATATTTGACTTTATAGAAACTTTGAAATCTTAAAGGGTTCCAGATTTGGAAGCAGATTCTCCATTTGAGTGCATTTACTTTGAGGAGATGGATTGGTTGGCATCCTCCCATCTACGAAAGATGATGGAGCAAACAATTCATTTCGATGAGGTGCCTTCTCTTGGTGCACCTGTGCTGATGGCTGTCGAGGGCAGTCCTTGAGAGGCAGGTTCAGTCACAATTGCCGCACGTGAAGTTGCCACAATTGCCACCCGTGAAGCTGCCAAGTGATGCTGTGAGTTGTTTTCAGCATTGGTGCCTGTTGCCAAGCTGCTGTAGCCACTGGACGTCATCATAGTACACGCCAGGATGTGTCGCCATTTCCCTCTTTCGCCAGCTGGTGACTCCCAGGTGCGGTAATCGACATTTAGGGCCTTCATGCCACGCTTGCAAGCATCCTTAAAGCGGAGATTTGGGTGCCCCACTGGCCGTCTGTCGTCGTCCACCTCACCATATAGGAGGCCCTTGGGTATGTGACCGTCTTCCATCCTGTGGATGGGTCCAGTCCACTGAAGCTGCCTGTGTTTGATTAGTGCCAACACACTTGGGAGCTCTGCCTTTAAGAGGACTGCCGCATTTGTGATTTTCATCCTGTCAGGATATACCAGTTATGCGCTGCGGACTTTTGTTGGGAGATGCATTAGAAAAATGAGCACATGCAAAATGGGCGGTTTCTTGTAAAAAGAATTTAGTAAATCACAAGATGATCACACAGCATTTATTAAAACAACAGACAGTGTTCTACAAAACTTTTGTTATGCCTTCATTCTTCATGTTTTCAGTATTGGTGCTTCACACATTATCAACACATTTGTAAACTCCAGCTCTGATTATGATAGTACAAGTTATATTGCAAGCTATATCATTATCATTGAATATATTTAAAGTTTATTTTTCATATCTCTCCTGGTGCTTTAGTGGTTAAGGCACAGCCTGATGCGATACTAAGCTATGCTAAGTTAGCTGATTTCAGCCAGGGACACAGTATGGAATACTTCCACACTTGTGGGTTCGAGGGAAGAGCAAGAAAATCTCTGCTGGAAACTACATGTTGGTGGATGACATAATTAGATTCAGCTGTGATGACTCATGGTCCAATAGTTTGCTGACACTGAGCACAGCTCAGGGTCAAACCTGGAACCGTGCCCTTTTATATGGCTCAGTACTGCATACAGTGTATTTGAGCTAGAATCAATGTTTCTTTAGTTTATACTAAATTTTAAATGTATGACCATGTTTTGTAATTGATTGCATAACTAATGTTGGTTACTCAATACTGTTCTGGTTTTATCAGGGTAAATTTGGTGTACTTGAATTGCTTCTGCTCTCTCTATTAATTAAAATGCATTAAACTAATTGCAAACAAAAAACAGTTTATGAAGAAAGCACTTGGAAATGTGATCTCTGAATTTTAAAAGCTTATTATGTTGACTTCTAGAATGTTCTCAAAATTTAGTAGTATCTTCCTGTTTTCATACTGTCCAACCTCTGCATTGCAATATTATATTCAACTGACGGAATAAGAGAATTATTAATCAGTATTGGATGAAAACTAAGTTATACAAGTGAATGTTTATGATAGATAAAATGAACTGTCATACCTGTAGATTGCCTTTTTGCCTCGAGGCTTTTACTATTTACTCATCTCAACAGTGATCTCCTGTGGCAAAACCTCCGACTGAAGCACTTCAGTGCTGGACAGAAGTGTGCAAAATTTATAGGAATGCAATCGTAATGACACTTTCAGGTCCTGGATAGTCAGTGCATTTATCTAATAAGGTCTATTACAATCATCATGTTGTACATGCTGAAGCGTCAGCTTTACTATATTTTATATATATATTTTATGTATTAAAGCATGTTGTTCATGCACTATAGGGGAGAAAGGCAGTGAATTGTAAATAAGTTCTCTGGAACTTAAAAGTGCCAGTATATTCCGGCAGGAATGTTCTGTTCTCTAATGTTCAGCTCTCATCTTAATTACCAGAAAAATAAGCCCCCACTGTCACCCTGACTTGCTCGGTCCACCTGACCCCGATCTATCTAATCAGTTAAGTCACAGTGGCTTAGATTTGTTTTCAGTGACAATATTTAGAAGCATTAGTTCAGAGAAACACCTGAATGCCTCCAGGCTTCTATTTTGGATTTAAGTTGCTATGGAGCATCTGTTTTCAAGAAGGACTGAAGACTTTTAACAACTCCAGATTAAGAAGTAACATTACTTGATTATTTAGCTGTTGATTTGCTTTTAGCTTCTTTAATTGAAACCTTATTTTCTGTTCGTTAATACTCAGTAGTAACTAAGATATTACAGTGATGTGATGTTTGGTCACATTTGTGCTCAAAAGCTGCAGTTCCATGGAAAGATAAAAAGAAAATACTTGTGATTAATCTTAGACTCTTGCTTCATTCACATACTAAATAAAGTTAAAAAGTTCATTTATTTCATAAGTGGTTTGCCTTCAGTTCCAAGTATTAATTTAACGTGTCCTTTTCTTAAATTAGCCATTTACTTGTGTTTTTTAACCATAAATATGATCTGGAACCTCACATTTTGACATTAGAATTCACCAATTCCTAGGCTGGTACTATTGGTCAGTCAGGATCTTTCCCACGATGCTGCAGCTTCTGATTGGAGTGTGGACTTGCATCACATTAGTTATTTTGAGGTTCGTCTGGGAGTTCTGGTGAGTACTTGTGATTAAAAATTCTTCTTATTTTCTTTGTTTAGGTTTAAATAATTTAAAAACAATATTTATTCCAGCAGTGATTTTATTTCTACTTGACCCTGGTTATTGGAAGCCTAAAGTACTCTTTTAATACAGTGAAAATGTAAACTTGTAAACATTTCTGAAAAATGTGCTTGTATAACATTGTGTAATTTGGAAAGATTTCTATAACTTAATCATAGGAAAACATGGATATGTATTCCCGTGTGAAGAGGAAAAGGAAACCTTTGAGAAGAAACATGTATGGAATGCCTATCCATGTTGAAGAAGCTAGTGAAGGAGAAGAGGAGGAGGAAGAAGGAAGTGAAGGTATGGTATATCTTTTATTTGACTAAAGTTTTCTTTATCTTTAATTTGTTGGTACCTGTCACCTTTTGTCTTAATCTTCAATGATAAGCAAAAGGAATAGGATTTTTACTCTTAGGAATATTACTACATGCTCTCCTTCCTATTTTGTGCCCAGAAATATGGAAAAAGAGTGTAGTATGGCTGCCATTCAGGTGTGCAAGAGTGGCTAGAGGACATCATACACTGATTTGCCTATGGGCCCAGTAGAAAAATGTAGTTGCCTGCACTCAGGTTCTCGCTACAGTGATGTAGCTAAGATCCGGAATTCAGTGTGGGATATCAAATCTGTATTTGATCATTTTGGAGCACAGCATATTGATGCTCCCTTCCTAACAGCACTTACCCCACATGGACTGCACCCACATCCCATGAAGGAATAAAAAAAAATGCTCGATACTCCAATATATGGCATCGGCTTCTATCTACTTGTGACACAAAATTCTGAATGTTTGTTCGTGTGGTACCTTTTTTTTGTTGCCAGATCATGGTGCTGTGAACAGTTCAGTGCAAATGTTTCATGTGTCTGGAATGGATTAATAATGCCCGTTCATAGGTGAATGCAAATGTGAATATTGCTCATGAATGTGGCTTTAGCAATTAATACTGCAGAGATAAGGTGGAAGCTGCATCTAAACTTGCACTAGTGCTTCCCTGAGTTTTCACCGAGTATGTGTGCACCAAATTTGTAATAGTTAATTACCAAATTACCAACAAAACAGTGTGCAAACATTCTTTACTTGAGAAAAGTAGCCCCTGTGCACACGTCTGAAAGTTCCCAGCTTATAAGCTACTTTTTAAAAAAAAACTTTAAAAGCCACATAAGCTACTTGGTTACTTTAAATGTGGTAGAGGATCCCTGTTGACAAAATGAACTGTAAATTCTTCTTCTGTTTTACACTCTGGCTTACTGAATAGACTTGTTTTGAAATTCTGTAAATTTTACGTGCTGAACTTTTGGGCCTAACCCTTCCAAACCTTGGCATCATTATAAATATATTCAAATAAGCTCTGGAAAGTGAAGCCTGCTTTCCGTTCATTCATTGCTAAAAAGGAAGCATTGCTCACAATGTTGCAGTGGCACTAAAATCAGGATACTAGTCCTGGCAGTGTGAAGGTGATTTGTGTGCGTGCATGTGTGTGGAAGATGGAAATGATCTGCTAACCAGAGTTGTTTGATTAGTTAAGTGGTAGCACTTGGCAGGCAGCACTAACTGAACCCACCGGAGTGTCTACAGCCAATAGAGCCTATTGTGCGAGAGTTGACTTCAGTTTCTGCCAGTTAAACTCTAATAATATTTAATACAACGGAAAGTTCAACAGTCCATCTTGTTTCACATTTCCATTATTAATTTGCATGCTATATTTATTTAAGAAGGGAATACTAATATATAGCATTAATATTACAAAGGCAATTCTAACTAAACACTTTTTTTTAATTCATTGACCACAGGAAACAGTACCAGATACACCTGTGTTCAAAGAAAATAAAACAGATGACAAACTATGCTCTCAATCTACCACTTAAAGTGAAAATAAGATATAATCTTTACACTGTAACAAATTAATTGAATGACTAATATCTTCAAAGAATGAAAACATAAGTTATTAAAACTTAAAGCAGTAGCTTATATCCAATTAATCATATGCCCTTTCTTGTTTAGGTTAAGGGATAATTAGCATGTGTCTTTAATATTAAGTAAAGCAATGTTTGGTAAAACCAATGATTATTACACGTTCAATTTGATAGTTGCAACCATAAAATACATTTTGATCTTTATTGTTTGTGTTTTAATAGAATCTCAGGAAGAGGAGGAAGATGGAGATGAAGTAGAAGAGGCTGAAGAAAACGACAGACCGTACAACTTGAGGCAGAGGAAGGCTGTACAAAGATACCAAGCCCCTCCAATAGGTAAATGTGAAATACCATAATGGTCACAGGCACAATAATATTTCTTTTCATTCTCATCACACTATTGAATAGTTTTTCATTAATTGTTTGCAACATCCTACATACCTGCTTTGACATACTCAAATTTCAGTGATGTACACTAGTCCAGATTTTAATAAAATTATTTTAAAACTTTCTGAAGTTTTTTTTAAGAGCATATTTGTTTCTGGTTGTGAAAGATGCAGTAAATCCATTATATTTTCTAGTTGAAATCACAATCATGAGAATTGACTTTCTGAAAATAGCTTATTTTTTATGATTTTACAAACAAACGAATTAGGAGCAGAAGTAGGCCATTCGACCCCTCTAGCCTGCTCCGCCATTCAATAAGATCATGGCTGATCTGATTGTGCCTTGAATACCACACTCCCATTATCCCTGAAAACCTAAGATTCTTGTTAAGCAAGGGAATCAATCTACCTCCGCCTTAAAAATATTCATTGATCCCACCTCCACTGCATTGAGGCGGATTGTACCAAAGTCGCACAACCCTCAGAGAAAAAAAATTCTCCTCATCTCTGTCCTAAAAGGGTGACTTCTAATTTTAAAACAGTGCCCCCTAGTTCTGGACTCACCCACAAGAGGAAACACCCTTTCCACATCCAGCTTGTCGAGACTGTTCAGGATCTTATATACTTCAATCAAATCTCCCCTCACTGTTATAAACTCCAGTGAAAACAAGCCCAGTCTGTGCAACCTTTCCTCATAAGACAACCCACTCATACCAGATATCGATCTAGTAAACCTCCTCTGAACTGCCTCCAACGCATTTACATCCTTCCTTAAATAAGGAGACAAAAACTGCACACAGTATTCGAGATGTGGTCTCACCAATGCCCTGTATAACTGTAGCATAACATCCTTACTTTTATTTTTAATTCCTTTCGTAATATAGGATAGCATTCCATTCGCCTTCTTTATTACTTGCTGTACTGGTCTACTAACACCTAGATCCCTCTTCCCCACCGAAATTCTGCAGTCGTTCTCCATTTAAATAATTCTCTGCTTTTTTAGTCTTCCTGCCAAAGTGAACAACTTCACATTTTCCCACATTATACTCCATCTGCGAGATATCTGCCCACTCACTCAACCTATCAATATCGGTCTGCAATCTCTTTATGGCCTCTTCACAACTTACTTTCCTACTTATCTTTGTGTCATCTGCAAATTTAGCTACCATGCCATCGCTCCCCTCATCTAAGTCATTGATATAAATTGTAAGAAGTTGAGGCTCCAGCACAGACCCCTGTGGGACTCCACTCGTCACATCCTGCCAATCAGAAAAGAACCCAATTGTGCATACTCTGTTTTCTGCCAGCCAGCCAATCTTCTATCCATGCTAATGTGTTACGCCCTACACCACGAGCTCCTACTTTGCGCAATAACCTTATAAAGTAGTGAGTAAAATGTTTGTCTAAAAACTGAAAATAGTGCATTTATTTTACACAAGAACACCTCATAAGTTGTTTCAAACATTTTGTGTGCCTGATGTCATCGTTATAAGGCATTGTTGTACCCAAGCTAACAGTTCTTTAACTGTAGGGATTGATTTGTGTTTTTAGAGCCTGTTCATCGGAGACAAAGACAAAGCACACTATTTGATACACTCCGATCTCCAGCAAGAAGAAGTCATATCAGGTAAACCCGCTCAAAAAACATGAAACAAATTTGCCAGTTTAACTTATTTGTGAGGAAGGCAAGAGTGGGTTATAGAAAACTCTGATTTTTTTTTTTGCTTTTTGTGTTTGGCAGCATAGATAGCAGATGAATGGGAACATTTTCTGGGATCATATGAACATACAAAAATGGCAGACAGGAAAAGTCAATCTGGTCCATCAAGCTTATTCCACAAACCTATTTTCAATTGGATGCCTAGGTTGATTACTTTTTGTTTGTCTTATAAAGGAGAAAGAAGCATGCAATCCATAGCAGTGACACCACTTCCTCATCTGACGAAGAACGTTTTGAAAGAAGAAAATCTAAAAGCATGGCAAGAGCCAGAAACAGGTGAAGCATATCATTAGTGATCTTTATGATTTTAAAAGATCTGACCAATTGAGAGTTTTTGCATGGTTTAAAAGAATTAACATATAATTTTGTACGTGCTGTCAAAGCAGAAAGGCAATGTAATTATTTTTAAAATAGGCATTACATTATGGTTATAATTTATATAACTTGTTAGGTTTTTGTTCACTGTGAATTTGCAGTTGATAAACTAGTGTAACTATTTTCAACTATTTCAGTTTTTTGAGCAGTTTATGTGCATGCTGTCGAATTTACCAGAGTCTGTTGTGCTACTGTATGCAAAACATTTAGTCAATGAGCATTAATTTTCAGAAAAGTAAAGGTGATGTGATGCATGTTATTCTTAGAATCGAATTAGGTCAAATTGATGTGATTGCTGTTATTTGTTGGGCAGTCTCAATCCAATTCTGAATAGTATGGTTTCTTGCTCCTAATTTCACACTAATTACATTCTTACTCTCACAGACCACAGAAGGGCTGGTATACAAAATGGAATATGATACACTAGTACCACAGGACTTCATCCTCTTAGACACCAAAAACAAAGTGCTGGAAATACTCAACAGGTTAGGCAGCATCTGTGGAGAGAGAAACCGAGTTAACGGTTGGAATTTTACGTCACCCCAGCGGATCAGATGGTGGCATGGGGGTGGCGTAAAATTGAACGGCAGGCTCCAGGAGGCCTACCCGCCCCACTTGCGCCTCCGGACAGGTTTACGGCGGGGGGTGGGAAACGACCCGCCCGCCCGCCCAAGGCCAATCCAGGCCGGAACATTGGGTAAATTTAAGTAGGAGATAGACAGATTTTTAATTAAAAATGGGTTGAAGGGTTATGGAGAACGGGCAGGAAAGTGGAGTTGAGGTCAAGATGAGATCAACCATGATCGTATTGAATGGCGGAGCAGGCTCGAGGGGCTGAATTGCCTACTCCTGCTCCTAGTTCTTATGTTCTTATGTTAAGTGGCCACTTAAGGGCCCTCACCCACCTCCACGGGTATTTTACCGTGGCAAGCGGGTGTGCTGGGGACGTGAAAGACCACCCAGCGATAGCTGCCGGCCTTTCTGCGTCCCGGTGGGAGGCCATGGCAGTTGGGCACAGGGTGCTTGATTGAGGGGTGCCCCCGCCTCCCAACCCACCCCCGGGACCCAAGACACCCCCCTCCCCCCCAAATGACCACTCCAGCCTCACTAGGGAAGAACCGAGCCCCCTGGTGAGGCATGCCCCTACTTGCCTTCCCTCCTTGATCCATGGTGTTGGCTGGGCTGCAGTCCCAGCAGTGGCCACCGCTCCCGGTGGTGCTGCTGGGACTAAGCTGCCGGCCTGCTGATTGGCCGCCTGCTCACTGAGGCGGGACCTCCTTCGTCAAGTGGGTGGAAGTCCTTCCTCGGGACAATTAAAGCCCGGGGACCCGTAAAATATGGGAAAGATCCCCGGGCTAGGCGGAAGCGGGTTCACCACCGACATTCACGTCGGAGTTCGGCTCCCATCCATCCACTGTAAAATTCCGGCCAACATTTCAGGTCGTGACCTTTCATCAGGACAGTTCTGATGAAAGGACACGACCTGAAATGTTAACTGTGTATCTCTCTCCACAGATGCTGCTTGACCTGCTGAGTATTTGCAGCATTTTCTGTTTCAAATTTCCAGCATCTGCAGTATTTTGCTCTTGTATTCTTCCTCTTAGGTTGGACCAAAATTAGAGAGCTTTTAATCTACATTTAACTGTGGTATGGCCTGATGAGAGTTGTTGATATTGGCAGTGTTGTCGACAGTGCTATCAAGCAGCGCTTAGCAATAACCTGCTCAGTTTGGGTTCTGCTAGGACCACTCAGCTCCAGACCTCATTATAGCCTTGGTCCAAACAGGGACAAAAGAGCTGAATTCCAGAGGTGCGGTGAGAGCGACTGTCCTTGACATCAAGGTAGCAGTCAACTGGATGTGGCAATAAGAAGCCCGAGTAAAATTCAAGTCAATGGGAATCAGGTGGCTGGATGCATACCTAGCACACAAAGGAAAATGGTTGTGGTTCTTGGAGGCCAGTCATCCTAGCTCCAGAACATTGCTGCAGAATTTCCTTAGGGCAGTGTCCGAGACCCAACCGTTTTCAGCTGCTTCATCAATGGCCTTTTGGACAGACGTGGGTATATTTGCTGATGATTACACGGTGTGCATTTCCATTTGCAACACCTCAGATAGTGCAGCAGTCTATGCCCACATGCAGCAGAACCTAGGCAACATTCAGGCTTGAGCTGATAAATGGCAAGTAATATTTGCAGCACACAAGTGCCAGGCAAGGACCATCTTCAGCAATAGGGTGTCTAACCATCTCCCCATGATATTTAAAAGGATTGTTATTGCAGAAACCCCACCATGAATAGCCCGGGGGTCATCATTGACCAGAAGCTTAATTTTACCAACCACACAAATGCTGTGGTTACAAGAGCAGGTCACTGGCTAGGTATTTTGCAGCCAGTAACTCGTCTCCTTGCTCCCAAAAGCCTTTCCAGCATCGACAATGCACTAGTCCGGAGTGAGATGGAATATGCTCCAGTTGCCTGGATGAGTGCAGCTCCAACAAAACTCAAGAAGCTCGACACCACTCAGGACAAAGCAGTCTGATTGATTGGCATCCCATCCACCACCTTAAATATTCACTCCTTCCACCATCATTGTAGTAGCAGTGTGTTCTATCTGCAAGATCCAGTACAATAACTCACCAAGGCTTCTTTGATGGTGCCTTCCAAATATGCGATCTCTGCCTCCAGGAAGGGCAAGGACAGCAGGTGCATGAGAACACCACCTGCAAGGTCCCCCTAAGTCGCACACTATCCTGACATGGAAATATATCACTGTTCTGTCATTGTTATTGAGTCAAAATCCTTCCACTCCCTCCCTAACAGCAGGTGTACCGACACCACATGGACTAAAGTGCTTCAAGAAGGCGGCTCGCAACTACCTTCTCAAGGACAATTAGGGATGGGCAATAAATGCTGGCCTTGTCAATGATGTCCACATCCCATGAACGAATAAAAACAAATTTCCCAGCAGCAGTATGTCTCATCTTGATGAGCAAAACAGTGTAAAGTAAAATTTAAAAGAAACCTTTTTTTAAAAAAAAGGTAGAATTTGGAAGTTTTCAGAAAAAAGGTAAACAGTGTGCCAATGTATTTACTAACCAGGTGTCTTCCGATGAACATTAGAACAGAAGATTTAACAAGTGAAATCCTTAGGGAACGTGTCAAAGTTGGTGCCAGTCTGGCTGATGTAGATCCGATGCATTTGGACGCGTCAGTAAGTATTCTTATTTAAAAACAAAATTGCTCTTGTACAAAGTTGTTGCACAAGACTTTGTTTCAATGTGAATTCAGAATTTTGGACAATGTTTGGCAGCATAGCCCAATGATATAATTGGTCTGAAGGTTCCAAAATGGTTGGCCAACATAAAGTATACGAACAGAAACGTTTCCTGGCCAGTTCCAAAATCAAACTTCTCTCAGTTGTCCAGTCTTTTTAAAATTTTTATCCATTTTTCCTTGTATCTTGTGCATTATCTTTCTCTACTACTTTCCTGGACAGTCCATTCCACACATTCACCACTATATTAGGTAGTTGTTTAAGCTTATGTCTATTCCCTCGTTCTGGAGTTGGTGACAATTTCCAACATATTATCAGGTTCAATGTCCCTTGAGCCTACTCGCAAGAGTAAACAATCCCATGATTTTTAAAATTCTCAGTTGCTTTAAGCTAGGTATTAGCTTGGCTGCTGTTTTCTGCATTGCCTTCCATGCATGGATGTTGTTACTGTGCTATAGTGTGGCATTTTTTACAGATTCATTATTGTTGTATGAGGTGTTATGTTTTGGTATGTTAAAGGTGCTATATAAATATAAGCTGTTGTTGTACCCTGTCCCTCTGTCTTATACATATCCAAGTTAGTTAGCTTTCCTTGATGTTGCTATACACCTTTGGGTTTCAGTGAGCTGCACCAATACCGCCAGATCCCTCTCCTGTGTTGTATCCTACAGCCTGGAACTGGTTAGTTTATTGTCTTCCCTCGCCTTGCAGTTGCTCACATTAAGTGCCATTGTCACCTATTAGTCTATCTCCCCAACCTTTCCTGATATGTGTATTTAGTTTGCCACTGCTTTGTTGTTTAAAATCTTCCCTCGTCCTAAGTTTGGTGTCTGTATATACGAACATACGAATTAGGAGCAGGAGTAGCCTGCTCAGCCATTCAATGCGTTCATGGCTGAACTGATTACTCCACATTTCCACCTACCCCTGATAACCTTCCACCTCCTTGCTTATCAAGAATCTATCTACCTCTGCCTTAAAAATATTCAAAGATTCTGCTTCCACGGCCTTTTGAGAAAGAGAATTCCAAAGACTCACGACCCTCAGAGAAAAATTTCTCCTCATCTCTGCCTTAAATGGGCGACCCCTTATTTTTAAACAGTGACCCCTAATTCTAGATTCTCCCACAAGGGGAAACGTCCTTTCCACATCCACCCTGTCAAGACCCCTCAGGATCTTGTATGTTTCAATCAAGTCGCCTCTTACTCTTCTAAATTCCAGCAGATACAAACCTAGCCTCTCCAATCTTTCATAGGAAGATAGGAACAGGAGTAGGCCATTCAGCCCCTCGAGCCTGTCCCGCCATTCAATGAGATCATGGCTGATCTGCGTCCTAACTCCATATACCTGCCTTTGGCCCATATCCCTTAATATCTTTGCTTAACAAAAATCTATCTCAGATTTAAAATTAACAACTGTTGTAGCTTCAACTGCTGTTCGTGGGAGAGAGTTCCAAACCTCTACCACCCTTTGCGTGAAGAAGTGCTTCCTAATATCTCCTGAACGGTCTGGTCCTAATTTTTAGACTATGCCCCCTAGTTTTAGAATCTCCAACCAGTGGAAATAGTTTATCTTTATCTAGCCTGTCTTTTCCTGCTAATATCTTGAAGACTTCGATCAGATCACCCCTTAACCTTCTAAAATCTAGCGAAAACAGGCCTAATCTCTCCTCATAACGTAACCCCTGTAGTCCAGGTATCATTCTTGTAAACTTACATTGCACTCCCTCCAAGGCCAATATATCCTTCCTAAGGTGTAGTGCCCAGAACTGCTCAGAGTACTCCCAAGTGGGATCTAACCAGAGTTTTGTACAGCTGCAGCATAATCTCTGTGTCTTTATACTCCAGTCCTCTAGATATAAAGACTAGCATTCCATTAGCCTTTTTGATTATTTTCTGCACTTGCTCAGGGCATTTTAAAGATCTAGGCACTTGAACCCCCAAGTCTCTTTGGACATCCACTGTACTTAACCTCTTGCTGTTTAGAAAGTACCTGCTCTGTCCTTCTTTGGTCCAAAATGGATAATCTCTCACTTGCCTGCATTGAAATCCATCTGCCACAGCTTTGCCCACTCACCTAGTCTGTCAATATCTCTTTGCAATTTTATGCTATCATCTAGACTGTCTACAATGCTGCCTAACTTTGTATCATCAGCAAATTTGGATATATGACTTACTATGCCATCATCTATGTCGTTAATGAATAATGTGAATAATTGAGGCCCCAACACAGATCCCTGCGGGACACCACTAGTCACATCCTGCCAATCGGAGTACTTCCCCATTATCCCCACTCTCTGTCGCCTACCACTCAACCAACTTCCTAACCATGTCAATAATTTGCCCTCAACTCCATGGGCTTCTACCTTAGTTAACAGTCTCTTATGTGGAACTTTATCAAATACCTTCTGGAAGTCCATATAAATAACATCCATAGACATTCCCCTGTCCCTACCTTAGTCATCTCTTCAAAAAATTCAGTGAGATTTATCAGGTATGACTTTCCCGTCATGAATCCATCTGGCTGTCCCTGATTAACTGAAATTTTTCTAGGCGTTCAGTCACCCTATCCTTGATTATAGACTCCAGCAACTTGTCCACCACAGATATCAGGCTAACTGGTCTGTAATTTCCTCGGTTCCCCCTTTCACCCTTCTTAAAAAGTGGAGTGACATGCAACTTTCCAATCCAGAGGGACCACTCCTGAATCTAGGGAACTCTGAAAGACTATAGTTGGGGCATCTACAATGTGCTCCCCTACTTCCTTTAACACCCTCGGATGGAAACCATCAGGTCCTGGGGATTTCTCACTCTTTAATTCCGTTAATTTCCTTGTTACTGATGTTATACTTACAGTAATTGTATTAAGTCCCTGTCCCCTATCGGCGATTAATTTTTTCGGGACTTCCGGCAAGTTTTCAACTGTAAACACTGAGGCAAAGTAATTGTTCAACATGTCTGCCATTTCCCCATTATCAATGACAATATCTCCATTTTCAGCTTTTAGTGGGCCTACATTGCTCTTGACCATCCACTTTCCCTTTATGTAACTATAAAATTTATTATTGATTTTGATGTCCCTTGCAAGTTTCCTTTCATAATCTCTTTTAGTAGCTCTTATAAGCTGCTTTGTGACCCTTTGCTGGACTTTGTATTGATCCCATTTGGCTGGATCTGTGCTGTGTTTTGCATTTTTGTAAGCCCTATCTTTTTGTTTTATGCGATCCCTAATCTCTTTAGTTGTCCATGGCTGTTTTTTCCTTTGAAGTGGAGCTTTTTCCTCTTAGGGGTTTATACACGCTCTGTATTTCGTTAAATGTTTCTTTAAATATTCTTCACTGTTCTTCAGTTGCTTGACCCATTAACAGATCTACCCAGTTTACCGTGGACAGTCTCTGTCTCATCCCGGTAAAGTCAGCCTTACCCAAATCTAAAATTCTAGTAGCTGAATCATGCTTTTCACTTTCAAATGCTACCTTGAATTCGATCATGTTGTGATCAGTATTTGATAAATGTTCACACGCAGTTAGGTTACTAATTAAATTTGGCTCATGACTAATAAATAAATCTAATATTGCCTGTCCTCTTGTTACATCTAGGACATATTGCTGTAGGAAACTATCCTGGACACATTTCAGAAATTCACTACCTTTCTGACAGGTGCTAGCCTGCCTCTCCCAATCTATGTGTAAATTAAAATCCCCCATTAATACTACTCTGCCTTTGTTACACACTTGCCTAATTTGTGCATTTATACAATCTAACACCTTAGAACTGCCACCAGGGGGTCTATACACAACACCTATTACAGTTTTAGATCCTTTTCTGTTCCTCAGTTCCACCCATAAGGTCTCTACTGGATGTTTTCCCCTCATTATATTCTCCTTCACCAATGAGGTGATATTATTTCTAATCAGTAAGGCTACTCCACCCCTTCTGCCATTTTCCCTGCCCCTCCTGTAGACTTTATAACCAGGTATATTTAGTTCCCAGTCCTGACCACCCTGCAGCCACCTCTCAGCAAAGGCCACCACATCATAATCTACCATTTGAATTTGCGCCTGCAGCTCATCTAGTTTATTCCTTACACTCTGTGCATTTGTATATAGAGCTCTTATTTGGGCTATACCCCCTAACCTGTCACTCAGCACTGCTGCTTTATTCGCCTGTTTATTATTTCTCTCTTCTGGTTTAACCAGTATACTATGGCAGTTTGGCAACCATCAACCTCACCACTAACCTGCACTCCTACCTTCTCCTTTAACTTCCTGTTTTTCCATGCAACTGAACCCCCTCCCCCACTATTTAGTTTAAAGCCTGCCTATAGCCCTAGTTGTGCAATTCGCCAGGACTCTGGTCCCAGCATGAGTCAGGTGGAGCCCGTCCCATCGGAACAGCTCCCTGCTTCCCCAGTACTGGTGCCAATGTCCCATGAATTCGAACCCATTTCGCCCACGCCAATCTTTGAGCCACGCATTTACCTCTTTAATCTTATTGACCTTTTGCCAATTTGCTCGTGGCTCAGGTAGTAATCCGGAGATTATTACCTTTTTTTGGTTCTGCTTTTTAATTTAGCCCGCAGCTGGTCATATTCCCTCGGCAGAACCTCTAACCTCGTTCTACCTACATCGTTGGTACCTACGTGGACCACAACAACTGGATCTTTCCCCTCCCACTCCAGGTTCCTCTGCAGCCCAGATGAGATATCCCGAACCTGGCACCAGGTAGGCAACAGAGCCTTCGGGAATCTCGATCCTGGCCACAGAGAACAGTGTCTATGCCCCTAACTATACTATCCCTGATTACGACTACATTTCTCTTTTCTCCCCCCATTTGAATGGCACCCTGTACCACAGTGCTGTGGTCAGTTTGTTACAGTCCCTGCTCTCGTCCACACAGGGAGCAAGAATCTCGAACCTGTTGGACAAGGACAGTGGCTGAGGCTCCTGCAGCACTACCTCCTGGACCCCTCTACCTGCCTCACTCATAGTCACACCCTCCTGCCCCTGACCACTGGCTGAATTCACGGTAGTTAATCTAAGGGGTGTGACTGCCTCCTGAAACACAGCGTCCAGGTAACTCTCCCCCTCCCTGATGTGTCGCAGTGTCCGAAGCTCAGACTCCAGCTCATCAACTCTGAGCCGGAGTTCCTCGAGCAATCAACACTTGCTACAGATGTGTTCACCAGGAACCACAGTGGGGTCCACCAGCTCCTACATGATGCAGGTACAACACATCGCCTGGCCCTGCATCTCTATTTTATTTAATTAGATTTTAATTTGTTTTTTAAATTTCCGACTGATATTTAGTTTTTAATCTGTAAAATATTTCTCCTATTCACCTTTAATCTGAAATCAACTTAGAATAGGTCATTCAAATTAGCAGTTACTTACCAACCAATGAACTTACGGTTTTCCTGTGATGTCACTTTGTTTTTTCACTTTGTGTTTACTCCCTTAAATTACCCAAAAATTTGATTATTTGCACTAACCTTGATTTTCCCCCCCAAATAAAACACTACCTATTATATTAAAAAGAACTGTAGATCTTCCTCTTTACTTTAGTTACTAACCCAGCTATTTAGAGTTATTCCCTGACAGCAGTTAGTCACCAACCAATCACCTTGCAGCTTTCCTGTGATGTCATTGTTGACTATTTTTCAAACCTCCGGCGCTGTCTGAGTGAACTCTCTCTCTCGCTCTCTCTCTCTCTCTCTCTCGCGCTCTTTACCCCCCGGGTCTCTTTGTGCTCCGGATCCGCTCTCGCTGTTTCCCGCTGTCTGAGTGAACTTGCTCGCGCTCTCGTGCTGTCTCCCTTGGAATTTTTCTTCCTCGTTGAAATGTATCTATTCTGTGTATTCTGAAATATCCCCTTAAATGTCTGACACTGCATCTCTGCTGACCTATCCTTTAATCTGATTTGCCAGTTCACTTTACTTTCACGTTCACTCTGCTTTCATGCCCTCCTAATTGCCCTTATTTAAGTTTAAAATACTAGTCTTGTACCCACGCTTCTCTCCCTCAAACTGAATGTAAAATTCAATCATGTTATGATCGCTGCTACCTAGGGGTGCCTTAACTATGAGGTAATTAATTATTCCTGTCTTGTTGCACAATACCAGGCTTGGTTGGCTCCAGAACGTATTCCAAGAAATTATCCCGAAAACATTCTATGTACTCCTCATCCAGGCTACCTCTGCTCATCTGATTTTTCCAGTCTATGTGTAGGTTAAAATCCCCTGTAATTATCGCTGTACCTTTCTGACAAGCTGCCATTATTTCTTCCTTTATGCCCTGCCCTACAGTGTGGATAATGCTAGGTGGCCTGTACACCACTCCCACAAGTGACTTCTTGCCTTTATGATTTCTAATCTCTACCGAAACTGCTTCTATATCCTGGTCTCCTGAACTTAGGTCATCCCTCTCTATTTCACAAATACCATCATTAATTAACAGAGCTACCCCTCCACCTTTTCCTAGCTTCCTATCTTTCCTATATGCCATGTATCCTTCAATATTCAGGTCCCAATCTATGATCCTGCAGTCATGTCTCTGTGATGGCTATCAAATCGTACTTATTTATTTCTATTTACGCTCTCAGTTCATCTGTTTTGTTTTGAATGCTATGTGCAATCAGATACAGCGCCTTTAGTTGTGTCCTTTTATTATTTTTGTAACCTCTAGCCTTATCTGTTGATTTATTCTTAGATTTGTACGTTCTGTCCCTTCCTGTCACAGTCTATCATTTCCCATTCTCTCTTGCCTTGCCTCTACCCCTGACCCGTAGCTTTACTTCTGTCCACGGCAACAAATTATTTATACACACTGTAAACAGCAGGGCCCACACTGATCCCAGTGCCATGCTGCTCTTAAGATATTCTTTCCTATTGCGCTCACTAGATTCTTGAAGTGGGCTACAAACTGATGTGCACTGCCCGACTGTTGAGAGTTGGATTTGCCTTAGAAATAGCTCATCATTAGCGATAATGCAAATAATATTGCCCAACTATAATGACCACCACCTCCTTCAATCTTTAGTCTGCAGGGTGAATGATTCTAACATTAATTGGCAGGTCAGTGAGCTACAGATGAGGGTTTTTTTCATGAACGTTACAGTTCAAGATTATAAATTGGCCTGCATTTTTAAAAATCTCAATCAGAAGCCAATATACAGATTGGAAATCACCTATGTGAGTACAGGTACCAGACATTTGTGAAAATTTTAGAGATCAGGATGACTTTTTTTTTTAAAAAGGGAGAAATTAGAATGTGAGAGTAAATTAGTAAGAAATATAAAAACAGATAGTAAGAGCATCCACAAGTGTATGAAAAGGAAGAGAGTAGCTGAAATAAGTGTTGGTCCATTAGAGGATGAAAGTGGGGAATTAATAATGGGAAGCTAGGAAATGGCAGAGACTTTGAACAAGTATTTTGTATCTGTCTTCGCGGTAGAAGATACTAAAAGCATCCCAATAAAAGTAGAAAAATCAGAGAGCAAAAGGGAGGGAGGAACTTAAAACTATCACTTGAGAAAAAATACCAGGCAAGCTAATGGGACAGGCTTGCCAGTCCCCTGGACCTGATAGCCTGCATCCTATGGTCTTAAAATAAGTGGATGCGGAGATGGTGGATGCAATGGTTGTGATTTTCCAAAACTCTCTAGATTCTGGAAAGGTCCCAGTAGATTGGAAAACCTCAAATGTAATGCCTCTATCCAAGAAAAAAGGGAGACAGCAAGCAGGAAACTATAGGCCAGTTAACCTAACAGCTGTCTATTGGGAAATGCTGGAATCCAGTATTAAGAAGTAGGAGCAGGACATTTAGAAAATAATAGTACAATTAGGCAGAGTCAACATGGCTTTATGAAAGGTAAATTGTGCTTGACAAATTTACTAGAGTTCTTTTTGAGGATGTAACAAGCAGAGTGGATAAAGAGGAACCGTTAGATGTTGTGTATTTGGATTTCCAAAAGGCATTTGATAAGGTGCTACATAAAAGATTACAACACAAGGTAACTCATGCTGTAACTCATCCATTTGCATGGATAGAGGATTGGAAAACAGAGTGAGGATAAATGCGTCACTTTCAGGTTGCAAACTGTAACTAGTGGGGTGCCATTAGTGTATGGTAGCCAAATTAGTTGCTGATACAAAGATAGGTGGGAAAACAAGTTATGAGGAGGATGCAAGGAGTCTGCAAAGGGATGTAGATAGGTCAAGTGTGTGGACAAAAATTTGGCAGTTGGAGTATAATGTGGGAAAATGTGAGGTTATCTACTGGGGTAGGAAAAGCAGAGTACTATTTAAATGGAGAGAGACTACAGGATGCTGTGGTACAGAGGGATCTAGGTGTCCTCGTACATGAATCACAAAAAGCTATCATGCAAATACAGCAAGTAATTAAGGCAGCAAATGGAATATTGACATTTATTGCAAGGGGGATGGAGTATGAAAGTAGGGAAGTCTACAGCTGTACAGGACATTTGTGAGACCACACCTAGAGTACTGCATCTAATTTTGGTTTCTTTATTTAAAGAGGCATATGCTTGCATTGGAGGCAGTTCAGGGAAGGTTCACCAAGCTGATTCCTGGGATGAAGGGGTTGCCTTACAAGGAAAGGTTGAGCAGGTTAGGCCTATACTCATTGGAGTTTAGACGAATGAGCGGTGATCTTATTGAAATGTACAAGATTCCAAAGGGGGCTTGACGGGGCAGATGCCGAGAGGAGGATGTTTCATCTTCAGGGGGAATCGGGAACTATGGGGCATAGTTTCAGAATAAGGGGTCGCTCATTTAAGATTGAGATGAGGAGGAATTTCTTCTCAAGGGTCATGAATCTTTGGAATTCTGTACTCCAGAGAACTTTGGAGACTAAGTCATTCAAGGCTGAGATAGACAGAATTTTTGAACTACAGGGGATTGACGGTTAGGGGAACAAGCAGGAAAGTGGAGTTGAGGCCAAAATCAGATCAGTCATGATCTTATTAAATGGCGGAGCAGGCTCAAGGGGTCGAATGGCCTACCCCATCCTATTTCGTATGTTCATATTACAGAAATTTAACTTAATAGTGCAGATTTAATTAGAAATTGAGATGTGAAAAGTAACGTTTCATTAAATCATTAAACTTTTTTTTAAATGGGGGAGTGAGTCTCCTTGAAACCCCGAGCAAGACAGACAGGCACGCTGCTCATAGCCTTGTGAAAATCTTAGTGTAACTGACCACTTAGTGCATGAGCAGGTTGAGTGCAATTCCTTTCAGGCTTTCCCTTTTCCTTGCTGCCTTTTATGTGCCCAACTGAGATTGCAGTTATATCATGTAGGCAGAATCCTAAGTCCTTCCACTGCCTAGTGTACCCCATCACTACTCTACGGTTATATAGTGCTGGGCCAGTCTATTTCTACACAAATAATTTGTTCTTGATTATTTGTGTGCATATCCTGTTGCTTTGATTAACAATGCAATTTTATCTTAAAACTCTTAAGCTGCCACTATTGCATTTGGTAAATCTCTTAACACATACAAGGGAACCAACAACAGTCATGTTACATAAAAAACATAGAAAATAGGAGCAGGAGTAGGCCATTCGGCCCTTCGAGCCTGCTCCGCCATTCATTATGATCATGGCTGATCATCCAACTCAGTTACCTGTTCCCGCTTTCCCCCCATACGCTTTGATTCCTTTCGCCCCAAGAGCCATATCTAACTCCTTCTTGAAAACATATAATGTTTTGGCCTCAACTGCTTTCTGTGATAGCGAATTCCACAGGCTCACCACTCTCTGGGTGAAGAAATTTCTCCTCATCTCAGTCCTGAAAGGTTTACCCCGTATCCTTTGGCTATGACTCCTGGTTCTAGACTCCCCAACCATTGGGAACATCCTTCATCTTCCAGCTGACTTTATGTGCCATTTTTATTCATGTACTGTGGTTTACTTTTCAGTGAAGTAGTTCAAATCAAAACCTCTGAGCTGCATGATTGCTCATTTAAATTTTATGGACTTGGTTTTATTAGGTGCGGTTTGATAGTGTGGGAGGGCTTAGCCAGCATATTCAAGCTCTCAAAGAAATGGTCGTTTTTCCTCTGCTGTACCCTGAAGTATTTGAGCGATTCAAGATTCAACCACCCAGGTATGTATTTCTAAAGGAGCTAGGAATTGATAAATCTGACAGGTTGGTCTTTCCATATACCAGTTATGTACTGAAGTTTGCAATAAACACACTTGTGTTGCAAAAGTAACTTGCTAAATAGGCCTTATCACATTTACATCAAGCATTGTAGTAACCATCTCTTGTCACTTGGAGACCTTTCCAGAATGGATCTGCTGAGAATTGTGTGGATATCCTGATTGGTTGTCTGATATGTTATCTTATTAACTAACCTTTCTTTTAATTGCATTCCTATTGGACTTGTTTAGAGATCTGTGTTGAATAGCCTTTTGCAGTGTGTATTCCTTTGTTTCACTGTCCATTTTTGTCAGTTTACATTTTTGTGAAGCACCTTGTGAAACTTTCCTTCCAGTAATGAGGCAATATCAACCCAAGTTGTTCTGCTGGAAATCAACTGTATATTGTTAACAAGTTTGAATGCTGTTTTTTCACTGTAACCAAAGATATTTTATCAGTTTTTGTGAGACATCGCTTCTTCTTGCACATATGCTGTTTTGGAAATTTTGTTGGAAACTGTATCATCTCTGTCAGCTTCCACACAGACTTCTGACATAGAGGCCCCATGAGAGCCTTGCACTGCTCATCATTTTGCTGTACACATCTACTGTGCAGTCTGTGGTCTCCACTCTGTTCCATTTATTCCTTCTCTGAGGGAATTAATTAACCACTTGCACTGCTTTCTGAGACTTCTAATGTCACTGTTTGAGTGTTCATTGTGTTTTTGGACAGTTACCTGTGGCTATTTATCGATCATGGCTAAAGTATGTTTTGTTTCCATCTTATATGTTGCCTAATATTTCTGTTTTCTGTTAACTTTACTGCCTTGCATTTCACAAAATCAAATACTTTGAAACGAAAGAGGTGATTTAAAATATGCCCATTTGGTAGAAACAGGATGGGTAGACAGTTAAAATTGCCCGGCACATTTGCCCTATGACATCCTGCTCCCTTCCTGCGATCTTCCATTAGCTGATAGAACATATGCAGGAACTGGTGGGGTGCTTCCTTTAATATGCAGGTCAGACTCTAATTCTTGGGGCCTCACTACTATTTTAACTAGTGGGCAGAGTGGGAAAGTAGTTTTAACATTCCTGACAGGTTAACCTAGTGGGAAGAAGAATTGAGGCCATGCAAGGAAGTTTTCCAACATAACTTTTCATGTGGAACCTGGAGGAAGTCCTCAGTGATGGTCTTCTGCCACCCGTCTTTATGTCTCATCTTGCCAGCCAGGTGCAGTTTCCAGATTCTACCAAAAACAGTATTTTTAGAGACATTACAGAACAGAAGGAGACCATTTGTCCTATCAAATCCATGCTGACACTCTGTGGAGCAATCCAGTCAGTCCCATTCCCCTGCTCTATCCCTGTAGCCTGCAAGTTTATTTCCCTCAAGTGCCCATCAAATTTCCTTTTGAAATCATTCATCGTCTCCTCTTCCACCATTCTCGTAGGCAGTGGTTTCCAGGTCATTACTACTCGCTGTGTGAAAAAAAAATGAAGTTCTTCCTCAAACACCCCACTACATCTCTTGCCAAAAATCTTAAATTTGTGTCCCCTAGTCCTTGAACCATCAGCTAATGGGAACAGCTTTTCTTCATCTATCCTATCAGAACCTGACATAATCTTGTACACCTCTATCAAATATCCCCTTAATCTCCTTTGCTCCAAGGAGAACAACCCAGCTTCTCCAACCTAACCTTGTAGCTAAAATCCCTCATCCCTGGAACCATTCTGGTAAATGTCCTCTGTACCTTCTCAAGGACCTTCACATCCTTCCTAAAGTGTGGTGACCAGAGCTGTATGCAATACTCTAGTTGGGGCCCAACTAAAGGTTCATATTGGTTCAGCATAACTTCCCTGCATTTTGTTTTTTGCTCAATATCTCTATGAAGCCCAAGATCCCATATGCTTTGCTTACTATTCTGTCAATATGTCCTGCCACCTTCAAAGATCTATGCACATGAACCACCAGGTCCCTTTGTACCGCCACACTCTTTAGATTTGTGCCATTAAGTTTAAATTGCCTCTTCCTATCCTTTCTGCCAAAATGCATCACCTCTCGCTTCACTGTGTTAAATTCCATCTGTCGCCTGTCTGTCCATTCTGTTAGCCTATCTATGTCTTGTTGCAGTTGATTGGTATCATCTTCACTGTTTGCCACAATTCCATGTTTGGTATCATAAGCAAATTTCAAAATTTTACTCTGTATTCCAATATCCAAATCATTTACATATATCAAAAAAGCAGTGGTCCTCACATTGATCCTTGGGGAACACCACTGTCTACCATCCTCCAGTCTAAGAAACAACCATTTACCAGGCCTTGCTGTTTTTAGTCTTTAAGCCAATTTTTTGTCCAAACTGATGCTGACCCTCCAATTCCATGAGCCTCAACTTTGTTAACCAGCCTTTTATGTGGTACTTTGTCAAACACTTTCTTAAAATCTATTTGGACAACATCCACTGCATTTTCCCTTCATGAACCTTCTCTTACTTCATCAAAAAATTCAATTAGATTAGTCAAGCAAGATCTGTCTTTTACAAATGCATGCTGACTCTCCTTAACTCACTCTCATCTCTCCACACTTGTTGATTTTTCTCCCCCCCCCCCCCCCGATTATTATTTCTAAAACCTTACCCATAACTGATGTTGAACTGACTGGCCTGTAGTTACTCAGAATGTCCTTGTTCCTTTTCTTGATCAAGGTTGTCACATTTGCCACTTCCCAACGTTCCAGCAACTCTCCTGTATCAATGGAAGATTATGACAAGCCCTTCTGCTATCTCCACCCCTGCTTCCCTTAGCAACCTTGGATGCAAGCCATTCAAACTAGGCGACTTATCTACTCTAAGCCTTTCCAGTACATCCTGCCTATAAATTTTCACCCCATCCTTTTCCCTCTACCATCTCCGCTTCTACCAATATTTACTGATTTATACCATTTGTGAGTGAGATTGGATTTGTATTTAACATTAATACAAAAGCAAATGGAACAGATTCTGGAAATCTGAAATAAAAACAGAAAATGCTGGAAATACTTGGCAGGTCAGGCAGAATCTGTAGAGAGAGAAAAACAAAGATTATCAGCCTGAAATGTTAATTTTACAAACGTTTTCCCAGCATTTTCTGTTTTTAATTCATATTTAACATATTCTATATGTTGAACTGTGGTCGTTTTCAGTTGACAGTGTACATGTCAGAACATTAATCATTAAGATGTAGGAATAATCCAAGTATCATTGTCAGTATCCCCCTGTTGATTGTTCTCTACTATTCTTCCTAGTAATATCATAAAGGAGACATGGCTGCCTTTGCCAACCATGACAACAATAACTTGCATTTATATTATGCCTTTAATGTACAGAAGAAATCCCTGAGAGGCATGATCAAAAAAAGTAAAAGTTTTGTTCAACAGTCTCGATCAAAACCAAATTGAAGTAATTTTAAGCCATTTATTACCTAAGCAATGCTTTATTTACATGGATATCTGTTCATTCAACAAAAGTAATGTTTTTATAGACCAATTTTTAATTTTAAAAGTTGCTCAATCATTTATGTTTAAAACTAAACATGGGGGCTATTTCTTTTAGAAGGTTAAACTGCAGCAAGCCATAATGTCTGACCATTTACATAAAACACTCTCCCTGAATACTTATTAGCCCATCCACATGTAGAAAAACTCTGATTATTAACTAACTCTTGGCCTTGCCTCAATGGTTGCACTCTTGCCTCCGAGACAGAGGGACCTGGATTCAAGCTTCTATTCAGAGACCTGAACGCCTAATCTAGGCTGACACTTCAGTGCAGTACTGAGAATGTTCTGCGCCGTCTTTCGGATGAAACATTAAACAGGCCCAGTCTGACTTTTCAGAGGGGTGTAATAGACCCCATGGAGGGAGGGAAGGGAAATGAATAGCCGAGCCCAGAAGTTCTTTGGAGTCATGAATTTCAAAATCAGAAGCAAATATTTACAATATATTTGAAATATTGATGTACATTTATAAATTCTTTTCTTTGTTGTTGGATGATATAGGGGTTGTTTATTCTATGGACCGCCTGGAACTGGCAAAACATTGGTGGCTAGAGCCCTGGCTAACGAATGCAGTCTAGGAGACAAGAAAGTTTCATTCTTCATGCGGAAAGGTGCAGATTGTCTAAGCAAATGGGTAGGGGAGTCTGAACGACAACTTCGGCTCCTGTTTGATCAGGTAAAGAAAGCAAGTGGCAGCATGTTTCCCGTTTTCTTCGAATGCACAATTATAATTTCTAAATTTAATTTGTAGACATAATTCATTGTTACTTTAATTTTTTTCAGGCCTACTTAATGCGACCCTCCATTATTTTTTTTGATGAAATTGATGGTCTGGCACCAGTTCGTTCAAGCAGACAAGATCAAATTCATAGGTATGGTTTTATGAATTCTACAGCAACTATTTAAAATCTAATTGAGCCTTTAAACATTTAGAATTATATTAGATTAGAAAGCAGAGCTGTAATTGAGAATTGCAGTGCTTGCTATGTGTAGGATCATTTTGAATACTGTTATTTTTTTCAATGCTTTTACAATGTTGCTACATCCAGAGCAATTCTTTCTCTCGTGTTGATGGAAATGTCAAGAAAACTAATTGTTGAGCATATATGTTTAATCTGTTTTCCCGATGTCTGCTATTCAATAATTTTTACAATATATAACAGAATTTTCTTAACTACTTACTACTCTGTCACCATGAAATTACCTAATTTGACTTTATCTAATACTTCAGTGCTCACTTAACATATTGGTCTGTACCAGAAAATTGACAATTCAGATTGAATCTTAAACTTAGCATCAAGTTTGTTGGGGAATTTCTAGCTATCTGGTCCAGTGAGGGGTGGGAGGGTGGGAGCAAGCATTACCAATCAACCACTTGATAAAGTTAAATATCACCGTTTTCTGCTTGAATAAATTGTTCAACACAGTGTGCCTAGCTCGAGTCAACTAAAGCAAAAGATTTGTCCTCACAAGAACACAGGAAATAGGAGCAGGAGTAGACCATATGGCCCATTGAGCCTGCTCCTCCATTCAATACGATCATGGCTGATTTTAGGCTTTCAACTCCACTTACCCGCCCACTCACCATGTCCCTTGATTCTAAGGGGTGTGACTGCCTTCTGGAACAAAGTGTCCAGGTAATGTTTCCCCCTCCCTGATGCATTGCTTTGTTTAAGAGGCTTGGATACATTACTAATAAGTAACAAAAAATTGAGCAGAATACTTTGTATAGGGAGTACATTTGTGAATTTGTTTCCAGCACCTTTTCGTCATGAATTATTTAGCATTGCCAAGCTGAGAAACATCTATTTGCCCTGCTGGTTTTCTGTCCTGTAGCTGTTCCGTTCATGCAGTCATTGCACTTTTGCTACAATGGATCTTAATTTTTGAAACAAATCTCTTGCAGAAAATCTTTTTGAAAGTTCAACTATACCTTGCTCACTGAATTCTTTGTGTTTATATACTTAATTTAACAAATTTAACAAGTTAAGCTTTAGTTGCTCTTTACAAATTGACAGTATCACAAAGTATTTATAATTCCATTTGGTTATATGAGTACTGATAAAATGAAAGCTACTTCATTAAGAATTGGTATGATAGACACTTTTCAAGCAAAATACTTGAGTCAAGACAGAGTTCTTGTCAACCCATTCCAGATTTCACTTATATCAGTCTGGAAATGCCAAGTTTAAAACTGTTCAACAGTGTTTTCACTAAACTTCATAAGTGTGTTCTTCCTGGTCAGACATTAAAAATAAATTTAGTTAGAATTGACATCTTTATAGGAAGAGATGGTGCCTTAGTAAACTCTTCCTATACTGTAATGAGACTTTATGGTTGATTTGTTACAAACTCTACGGTTTCTGTCAATATTTTACTTAACAGCTCTTTGTTGCTAAGGTAACTGGCTTACTAAGCTTGATGAGGAACTATTTCTGATCAGGTTGTTTTTCCTATTCGGCAAGCTGACCACTTTATCCTGATATTTGTGGATCCATAGGGCTGGATTTTCATGGCGGGTGGGAAACTGAAGTCTGGACTGTTTCTGGGTGCCGAACCTGCCTGCAGTGGTGGTGGTGGCAACAGAATTGAGTTATGATTTTCACAGTGACGACCCCTTAATTGATGTGGAGATGGGTTTGGTGGTCGACTAGCGGCCGCAGCGTGTGGGGGAACAGAGGTGGCCCAACTGAAATATGCGCCTGATTTAAACTCCACTGCTGAAGGACGACAGAGAAGATTCTCATTGAGCTTTGGGCTGCATTGTTGTTTTCATGATGTCTCAGGGGAACCAGAGGCCTGGCACCCAGGACAATAAGCTCCTCGTTTCTTTGGACAGCGATGGTCATGTTGGAGGCTGTGAGGGAGAGAAGGGAGATTCTCTTCCTGGGAGGCTGACAGGAGGAGGCCACCTGTTCAGACCGAACAGACCTGGGTCGAAATCGCAGCCACAGTCAGCGGCAGAGGTGTTGTAAAATGATCCTGGTTCCAGTGTAGGAAAAGGTTCAGTGGCGTCATATGCTCTCACAAGGTGAATGCAACCCCAAATAGCAGGACAGGCCTCTGGGAAATGGACTCGATTCTCTGCCCATGACTCTGCACCGCCTCAGGGAGCTCAGACGTGGGCACACATCTGCTGCTGATCTAAGTAGAGCCTTCTTCCCTGGGACTCCTGAGGCCCTCCATATATCAATCCATGTGTCAAGCTGAAAAGGGCTGTGTCTATCCTCGAGGGGAACTGACCACAGTTGCCTCTGTCTCTGGCATCTCCTCCTCAGGGAGCATGCTGCTCCTGAACATGGGAGGGGGTTTGGGCACAGGACACTTCCTGACACCTCTGAATGGCTGAGTCATAGTGCTGCAGAGAACTTGCCAGCACTGAATTATGCAGATTCTAATGAACAGAAACATAATGCTCGCAAACAGGCGGAAGGGTACCATAATTTAGCATCATCACAGGATTGAGCGATGGAAATATCCAGGATTGCGAACCTGGAGGAAATTAGCCTTGGTGGAATGGGCACTCCCGGTGGAGATGGTGATTACTGAGGGCAAAACACTCATTGTGTTCCACCTCAACCTACAGCATGCTGAACACTGAGTTGCATTGGGAGGCCTCAGCACTGCAGAGGCTTAAGATCTCCAAGGCTAGCTGTCATGATTTCCTCTTGTGTCTCCCATGGGTGCAGACATCTGCCCCATGAGACCTTCTCCGTCCCCCTCCGTGGCCCTAGATGACCACCAAGGAACCGAAGAAGCACCATCACACCTTACAAGTGCACCATCCATCAGCTGAGCAACTGTCAGCTGAGTGGGTGCTTGCACATTTAGATAGGGTGGCACTGGGTAAGGAGCACAGCACAAGTGTGCAGGAGGAGGTGCCAGAGACAGAGGTAATGTGGTCAGTTCCCCTCGGGAGGATCGAGGATAGACACAGCCCTGCTCAGCTTGACACATGGATTGATGGATGGAGGGCCTCAGGAAGAAAGCTCTACTTTGATCAGCAGTAGGAGATGTGTGACCTCATGTCTGAGTTCCCTGAGGCGGTGCAGAATCCTGCGCAGAGGATTGAGTCCATCCAACTTGTGCGCCACAATGGTCAGGGTATGAGCACATGAACTACTCCATTGAGAGTGGCCAACCTCATGGAGAGCCATATGCAGTAGTACTTGGAGTCCGTGCAGGAACTGTGCACTGACGCCCATGATGCACTGTCTAGCCTGGACCGATGAGTGGCACTGGTGATGCTGATACGTTTGGAGGCGTTGCCTATTGCATCCCAGCTGGCACCCCCTCCAGCCTCCGGAGTGCCCGCCAAGCGCTGAGGATGTTAACGAGAAGGATGAGGGTGCTGCTGCTCATTGGGCGCCATCATCATAGAACATAGAACAGTGCAGCACAGTACAGGCCCTTCGGCCCACGATGTTGTGCCGAACCTTTAACCTACTCTAATATCAAACTAACTACCTACCCTTCATTCTACTATCATCCATGTACCTATCCAAGAGTCGCTTAAATGCCCCTAATGTATCTGCTTCTACTACCATCGCTGACAGCGCATTCCACGCACCCACCACTCTCTGTGTAAAGAACCTACCTCTGACATCTCCCCGAAACCTTCCTCCAATCACCTTAAAATTATGCACCCTGGTGATAGCCTCCTTGGCTCCTCTGACAGTGGGAACCTCTGCAGCAGGACCAAGTGATGGAGGCTGCCCCTACAATGGTGTAGGTGCAGCAGCCTCTGGAGATGCCCCCACGGAAACCTCCATGATCAGGATGGCTGCCATATTCATCTGGGCCGCAGGCGAAGATTAGCGAGCAGCCTGTTTCCACCTCCGAGGTCACGGAGCACCATGTAGAAACGGCCGAACGCGGAGGTCACACCATTGTGCTGAGCACTGAATGGGTCACGAGGGTGTCTTCTTGCTATGTCTGTGCATGAACACTGTTGATAACACTTTAAACCACACATCTGAGACTCTTTTTATTGATGGCGGGGCAAGAAGAGGTTCATGGTGGTGAATGAGATTAAGGCTTCCTCAATGTTGATGGCAAAGCCTCTGGTTCGATGTGCTTCCCTCATTGGTGGTAAGAGTTTACATGTTCCAGACTGCATCTTCAATGGATGTGTTAGCACAGGTACCTCAGAGTGACTTGCATTCTATGCCCTTTATCCTGGGCTGAGGGGCTCAGCTGAAATCTTCCTGAATAAGATGATCCCTGACATTCATGGCATCCTAATGAAACCTTTGCGCCCCGCGCAGTGCATGGCCACCTCCCTGTTCAGCCGGAGAACCTCTTTGTTCTCCATCTCCTCTTCCTCCTTCTCCTCCTCCCACCTTCTGCTCTTCCTCCAATGAGCTGTCTCCTTCCAGGGCCTCAGCATACTCAAGGTCCACACGTCTCTGGAGGTCCATATTTTGAAGTGCCCAGCAGACCACCACAATGAGCAAGATCCTTGTAGGAATGTATTGAAGGGCACCACCCGAATGGTCCAGGCATTGGAAGCATGGTTTCAGGGCTCAGTGGTTGCCCTTACAGGAACGGTGGTGGTGTGGTAATGTTATTGGACTAGTAATCCAGAGGCCCAGGCTGGCTCTGGGGACAGGAGTTCAAATACCACCACCAAATTCAATTAATTAATAAATCTGGAATAAAAAGCTAGCCTTAGTAATGGTGACCATGAAACTATCGATGGTTATAAAAAAAAATCTGGTTCACTAATGTCCTTTAGGGAAGGAAATTTGCCGTTCTTACCTGGTCTGGCCTACATATGACTCCAGACTGTCATGATTGTGGGTGACTCTTCACTGCCCTCTGAAATAGCTTTGCAAGCCCCTCGCTTGTACCAAACTGCTACAGAAAAATTGAAAAGGAATAAAACTGGACAGACCACCCAGCAAAGCTGGGAGAGCTTTCCCACAGCTGGTTAAGCAACAGCCTGACAAAGGTATGATTTGGTGAGTATGACTTGTAGCCAATGTCCCAGACTCCTCCAGCACCATTCCTGGATATGTCCTGTCCCACCGACAGGAGAGACCCACCAGAGGTGGCAGAACAGTGGTACACAGTCAGGACGGAGTTGCCATGGGAGTTCTCAACATTGACTCCGGACTCCATGAAGTCTCATGGCATCAGATCAAACATGGGCAAGGAAACTTACTGCTATTTACCACCTACCGCCCTCCCTCAGCTGATGAATGTTGGACACTACATGGAAGAAGCATTGAGGGTATCAAGGGCACAGAATGAGTGGGGGACGTCAATGTGCATCACCAAGAATGGCTTGGCAGCACCACCACTGACAGAGCTGGCTGAGTGGTGAAGGGCATATCTGCCAGACTGGGCCTGCGGCAGTTCGTGACGGAACCAACAAGAGGGAAAAACCTGCCTGACCGTATCCTCACCATTCTACCTGTCGCAGATGCATCTGTCCATGGCAGTATTGGTAGGAGTGACCACCGCACAATCCTTGTGGAGGCGAAGGCCCGTCTTCACACCGAGGATACTATCCATCGTGTTGTGTGGATCAACCATCATACTAAGTGGGGTGGATTCAGAACAGATCTGGCAGCTCAAAACTGGGCATCTAGGAGTGCTTTTTTAAAATTCATTCATGGGATGTGGGCATCGCTGGCTAGGACAGCATTTATTGCCCATCCCTAATTGCCCTTGAGAAGGTGGTGGTGAGCTGCCTTCTTGAACCGCTGCAGTCCATGTGGGGTACATATACCCACAGTGCTGTTGGGAAGGGAGTTCCAGGATTTTGACCCAGCGACAATGAAAGAACGGCAATATAGTTCCAATTCAGGATGGTGTGTGACTTGGAGGTGAGCTTGCAGGTGGTGGTGTTGCCATGCATTTGCTGCCCTTGCCCTTCTAGATGGTAGAAGTTGTGGGTTTGGAAGGTGCTATCTAAGGAGCCTTGGTACATTGCTGCAGTGCATCTTGTAGATGGTATATACTGCTGCCACTGTGCGTCAGTGGTGGAGGGAGTGAATGTTTGTGTATGCGGTGCTGCTCAAGCGGGCTGCTTTGTCCTGGATGGTATCAAGCTTCTTGAGTGTTGTTGGAGCTGCACCCATCCAGGCAAGTGGAGAGTATTCCATCACACTCCTGACTTGTGCCTTGTAGATGGTGGACAGGCTTTGGCGAGTCAGGAGGTGAGTTACTCGCTGTAGGATTCCTAGCCTCTGACCTGCTCTTGTAGCCATGATATTTATATGGCTACTCCAGTTCAGTTTCTCGTCAATGGTAACTCCCAGGATGTTGATACTGGGGGCTTCAGCGATCATAATGCTATTTTATGTCAAGGGGAGATGGTTAGATTCTGTCTTGTTTGAGAGTCATTGCTTGGCACTTGTGTGGCACGACAATCATTGCCATCTTCATCAACAGAATTGTATTTGGCCACAGTCTGTAACCTCAGGGCCTGGCATAATCCTCACTCTACCATTACCATCAAGTCAGGGGATCAACCCTGGTTCAGTGAGTGCAGGAGAGCATTCCAGGAGCAGCACCAGGCATACCTGAAAATGAGGTGTCAACCTGATGAAGCTACAGCACAGGACTACATGCATGTTAAACAACGCAAGCAGCATGTGGTAGACAGAGCTAAGTGATCCCGCAACCAACAGATCAGATCAGTTCTGCCACATCCAGTTGTGAATAGTGGTAGACGATTAAACAACTAACCAGAGGAGGCGGCTTCATGAACATCCCCATCCTCAATGAGGGGGCGCCCAGCACGTCAGTGCGAAAGACGAGGCTGAAGCATTTGCAACAATTGTCAGCCAGAAGTGCCAACATGATAATTCTTTTCAGCCTCCTACTGAGGTTCCCAGGATCACAGATGCCAGTTTTCAGCCAATTCAATTCATTCCACATTATATCAAGAAACGGCTGAAGACTCTGGATACAGCAAAGGCTATGGGCCCTGAAAATATCCCAAATGTAATACTGAAGATTTGTGCTCTAGAACTAGCTGCGCCCCTAGCCGAGCTGTTCCAGTACTGCTACAACACTGGCATCTATCTGCCAATGTGGAAAATTGCCCTGGTATGTCCTGTCCATAAAAAAAAAATGGAACAAATCCAATTTGATCAATTACCGCCCCATCAGTCTACTCTCAGTCATCAGCAAAGTGATGGAAGGTGTCATCAACTGAGCTATCAGGCGGGACTACACAGCAATAACGATGCTCCGTTTGGATTCTGCCAGAGCCAGTCGACTCCTGACCTCATTACAGCCTTGGTCCAAGCATGGTCAAAAAAAAGCTGAATTACAGAGATGAGGTGAGAGTGACTGCCCTTGACATCAAGGCAGCATTTAACTGAGTGTGGCATCAAGGAACCCTAGCCAAATTGAAGTCAAAGGGAATTGGGGAAAACACTCCATTGTTTGGAGTCATACCTAGCACAAAGCAAGATGGGTGTGGTTGTTGGACGCCAATCCTCTCAGTCCAGGACATGGCTGCAAAGGTTCCTCAGGCCCAACCATCTTCAGCTGCTTTGTCAGTGACCTTCCCTCCATCATATAGTTAGAAGTACGGATGTTTGCACAGTGTTTAGTACAATTCGCGACGACTCAGATGCTAAAGTAGTCTATGTCCATATGCAGGAAGACTTGGACAGCATTCAGGCTTGGGCTGATGAGCGGCAAGTAAAACTCGTATCATATAAGTGCCAGGAATGACCAGCTCAAGTCTAGTTTTTGTTTACATTTAGCAATTAACTAAAATTATGGTTTAAATTAAGAGGCAAGTTGTTTCTTCAGTTTTAAATAGGGATATACATGCTTTCTTAGAGTAGCTGTAACTAGTTAATACTGGTTTCTGAGCTCTAGCAAAGCTGACACTGTTTTTCAGAGAGCATAAATTCAGGGGTCTCGAGTGCTGCTTGAGTGCACAGTGTGAAGAAGCGAGTTTAGTGAGTGGAGTGAGGGAGTTTTGTGAAGAGGGGAACTGTAAATTTAATTCAACCCGGAGAAGTGTGAGGTGATGCATTTGGGGAGGTCAGACAAGGCAAAGGAATACATGATTAATGGGAGGATACTGAGAGGTGTAGAGGAAGTGAGGGACCTTGGGGTGAATGTCCACAGATGCCTGAAGGTAGCAGGGACAGGTCGATAAGGTGGTTAAGAAGGCATATGGGATATTTTCCTTTATTAGTTGAGGTATAGAGTATAAGAGCAGGGAAGCTATGCTGGAACTGTATAAATCATTGGTTACTGTGTGCAGTTCTGGTCACCTCATTACAGAAAGGATGTAATTGTACTAGAGACGGTACAGAGGAGATTTACGAGAATGTTACTGGGACTAGAAAAATGCAGCTATGAGGAATGATTGGATAGACTGGGGTTGTTCTCCTTGGAACAGAGAAGTCTGAGGGAAGATCTGATTGAAATGTACAAAATTGTGAGGGGCCTGGATAGAGTGGATGAAAAGGGCCTATTTATCTTCGCAGAGAGGTCTGACTCGGGGGCATAGATTTAAAGTGATTGGTAGAAAGGTTAGAGGGGCGATGAGGAAATATTTTTTTAACCAGAGGGTGGTGGGGGTCTGGAACTCACTACCTGAAAGAGTAGTAGAGGCAGATACCCTCAACTCATTCAAAAGGAGTCTGGATATACACCTGAAGTGCCATAACTTGCAGGGCTAGGGACCAAATGCTGGAAGGTGGAATTAGACTGTTTTTTGGCTGGCGCAGACACGATGATTCAAATGGCCTCTTTCTGTGCTGTAAACGTTTTATGATTCTAACACACCAATAATGGCAGGACAGGTGATGTGTTGCAGCTGCAGAATGTGGAAGTTCTGGATTCCACGGCAATCCATGGCAACCACGCCTGTAGTGTCTGTGGCTTGAGGAGCTTCGGCTCAGAGTAGATGAGGTGGAGACTGAGCTGCAGATGTTGTGATGCATCAGGGAAAGGAAAATGTACCTGGATACTTTGTTCACATCCCTTAGGATAGGGCCGTCTGATTTGGTAAGTGGTCAGGGACAGGGGGGTGTGACTGCGAGTCAGGCAGGTAAGGGGATCACGAATGTGGGAGTGGAGCAGCCTCGGCCCTTGCAACTGAGCAACGTTCGAGGTTCTTGCAGCTAGTATGGACAAGAGCAAGGGCTGTAGTGTGGCTGAGCAGACTGACCATTGCTCCATGGTAGAGGAAGCTGTTCAAGTGGGGATGTTAAAAGGAATGTAGTGGTAGTAGGGGACATTATAGTCAGGGGGATAGACACTCTTCTCTGCAGCCGAGAGTGAGAGTCCAGAAGGCTGTGTTGCATGCCCGGTGTCAGGACTCGGGACATCTGCTCAGGGCTTGAGAGGAACTTGCAGTGGGAGGGAGAGGATCTAGTGATTGTGGTCCACGTAGGAATCAATGACATAGATAGGACTAGGAAAGAGATTCTGCATAGGGAGTATGAAGAGCTAGGCACTAAATTAAGAAGCAGAACCTCAAAGGTGGTAATCTCTGGGTTAATCTCTGGAGCCATGTGCAAATTGGCATAGGGTAAATAAGATTAGAGAGATGAATGCGTGGCTCCAAGACTGGTGTGGGAGAAGTGGGTTCCGGTTCGTGGGGCACTGGCACCAGTACTGGAGAAAGTTGGGCCTGTAATGTTGGGGCAGACTTCACCTGAACTGTGCTGGGACCAGTGTTCTAGCGATTCGTAGAATGAGGGAAGTAGAGATGCTTTACACTAAATAGGAGGAGGAAGGGATCATGTAGGGGAGGATTGAGTAAATTAAAGGGAAATGGCAAGACAATAGATCAAGGTAGCAATAAAGGTAATGATGATCAGAGTATGGCAGGAAGGGACAGTGATTGCAAACTTAAGAGTGTGCCAGCAGATAGGGCCAGAATTTACAAAAACAGTAAAAAAAAAAAAAAAAAAAAAAAACCTGAATTAAGGGCTGTGTATCTGAATGCCCACAGCATTCGCAATAAAACTGATGAATTGTCAGCTCAAATAGAAATTCATATGTATGACCTGTTGACATTACAGAGACGTGGCTATAAGGAGACCAAAGCTGGGACCTGAATATCCAAGGGTACGTGACATTCAGGAAGGGCAGGAAGCTTGGAAAAGGTGCTGCTAATTTAAGAGGGCTGTAGTGAGAGAACATAACGTAAGAAATAGGAGCAGGAGTAGGCCATTCGGCCCCTCAAGCCTGCCCCGCCATTCAATAAGATCATGGCTGATCTGCCCCAGACCTCAACTCCTCTTTTGTGCCAGCTCCTCATAACCCTCAACTCCCCGATATTTCAAAAATCTATCTACCTCCTCTGTGATCTAGCCTCCACAACTCTCTGGGGTAGGAAATTCCAGACATTCACTACCCTCTGAGAGAAGAAATTCCTTTGCATCTCAGTTTTAAATGAGTGTCCCCTTATTCTGTAACTATGTCCCGTAGTTTGAGACTCCCTCACTAGTGGAAATATCTTCTCAACATCTACCCTGTCATGCCCCCTCAGAATCTTGTACGTTTCAATAAGATCACCCTTCATTCTTCTAAACTCTAATGAATAAAGGCCTAACCTGTTTAGCCGTTCTTGATAAGTCAACCCCTTCATCCCAGAAATCAGCCGAGTGAATCTCTTTTCAACTGCCTCCAATGCCAGTATATCCTTTCTTAAATACGGGAACAAAAACCGTACACAGTACTCCAGGTGCTGCCTCACCAACACCCTGTACAATTGTAACAGAACTTCCCTATTCTTAAACTCCAACCCCCGAGCAATAAAGGCCAAAACTCCATTTGCCGCCTTAAATACTTGCTGCACCTGCATGCTAACCTTTTGTGTTTTATGCGCAAGAACACCCAGAGCCCTCTGTGCTGCACTTTTTTGTAGTCTCTCTTCATTAAATAATAGTCTGCCTTTTGATTCTTCCTACCAAAGTGCGTGACCTCACACTTTCCTACATAAAACTCCATCTGCCAAGTTTTTGCCCACTCACTCAACCTATCTATATCCCCTTGCAGATTCCTTATGTCCTCATCACAACGTGCCCTCCCACCTATTTTTGTATCGTCAGCAAATTTGGATATATTATACTCTGCCCCCCTCCTCCAAGTCATTAATATAGATAGTAAATAATTGAGGCCCTAGGACTGAACCTTGTGGCACTTCACTAATTATGTCTTTCCAACCTGAAAAAGACCCATTAATTCCAACTCTTTGTCTTCTGCGAGTTAACCAATCCTCAATCCATGCTAATACGTTACCCCCAATACCGTGAGTTCCTATCTTGTGCAATAATCTTTTATGTGGCACCTTATCGAATGCCTTCTGGAAATCCAAATACACTACATCTACCCGTTCCCCTATATCAACTCTGCTTGTTATATCCTCAAAGAACTCTAGCAAATTTGTCAAACATGATTTCCCTTTCACAAAACCATGTTGACTCTGTTTAATTGCATTAAGCTTTTCTAAATGTCCTGCTGTTTCTTAATAATGGACTCTCGCATTTTCCCAATGACCAGTGTTAGGCTGACTGGCTTATAGTTTCCTGCTTTTTGTCTCCCTCCCTATTGGAACAGGGGCGTCACGTTAGCGGTCTTCCAATCTGCTGGGACCCTCCTGGAATCCAGTGAGTTCTGGAATATTTCGACCAGTGCCTCCACTGTCTCTTCCTTTACAGGCTCGAGGGGCTGAATGGCCTATCCCTCGTGATAGAGACTGTTACAAGATCTTTCCTCCCATTAGCTCCTTGCTTATCTGATATCTGTGGGATGTTTATAGTGTCCTCCACCATGAAGAACGATGCAAAATATTGGTTTAAATTATCTGCCGCTTCCCTGTTCCCCATTATCAATTCTCCAATCGCATCCTTCAAGGGTCCCGCGCTCACTTTAGCTACTCTCTTATATACCCGTAGAAGCTCTTGCTGTTTGTTTTTATATTTCTTGCCAATTTGCTTAATCAATTTTCTCCCTCTTTATTAGCTTTTTAGTCATCCGCTACTGGTTCCTAAAAATAATTCCCAATCTTCTGGCCTCCCACTTGTTTTCGCCGCTTTGTATGCCTTAGTTTTTGATTGGATACTCTCCTTGACCGCCTTTGTAAACCACGGGTGGTTAATCCTTCTCATCGAGTCCTTTTTAACCGAGATAAATTTTTGCAGAGTGTTATGAAATATCTGCTTAAATGTCTGCCACTGCTCATCCACTGACCTTCCCCTTAGTTTATTTTCCCAGCCCGCTTTAGACAACTCTTTCTTCATCCCTTCGTAATTGCCCTTGTTTAAGTTGAGGACACTGGTTTGAGACCGGAGTTGCTCCCCCTCAAACTGAATTTGAAATTCGACCATGTTGTGATCGCTACTCACTAGAGGATCCTTAACTACGATATCTCTTATTAATCCTACCTCATTGCACGTTACTGGATCTAAAATATTCTGTTCCCTGGTAGGTTCTGCAACATATTGCTCTAACAATCCCTGATGCACTCTACAAATTCGTCTTCCATGTTACCTCTGCTAATCTGATTTGTTCCGTGTCCAGATGACCTTCGTTCTAAAGATTAAGATGTAGAATCAGTTTGGATGGAAATAAGAAACAGCAATGGGCAGAAAACATTGGTCAGAGTTGTTTATAGGCTACCAAACAGCAGCGGTAATGTAAATCACTGTATAAATCAGGAAATTAGAGGTGCATGTAACAAGGGTAGTACAGCAATCATGGGGAATTTCAGTCTACATATAGACTGGGTGTACTTTTAGTACTAATGTTGTGGAGGAGAAATTCTAGGAATGTATTCTAGATGGCTTTCTAGAGTAGTTAAGAATAGGAAAATAGAATTTGAGTAAATTAAGGAGAAACATAAAAATGGATTGTCAAAGCTTCAAAAGGTATGCAAAGACAAATATGGGTACATTACAAGCGGAGTCAGAGGAATTTATATTGGGAAATAGGGAAATGACAGAGAAACTAAACAAATACTTAGTGTCTGTCTTCACGGAGGAAAATACTAAAAACCTCTCCGAAATAATGGCGAGTCACAGGAGTAGAGTAAACGAGGTACTGCAAGATGTTAATATTAGTAGAAAAATAGTACTAGAGAAATTAATGGGACTTAAGGTAGATAAATCTCCTGGACGTGATGGTCTACATCCCAGAGTGTTGAAAGAGGTGGCTGTAGAGATAGTAGATGTATTGGTGGTCATCTTTCAAAATTCTATTGACTCTGCAGATTGGAAGGTGGCAAATGTAACCCCACTATTTAAGAAAGGAGAGAGAGAGAAAATGGGGAACTACAGACCTTTTAGCCTAACATCAGCCGGAGGAAAAATGCTGCAATATATAATAAAGGATGTGATGACAGGACATTTAGAACATGATTGGACAGTCAACATGGATTTATAAAAGGGAAATCATGTTTAACAAACCTAATGGAGTTTGTTGAGGTTGCAACTAGCAGGATAGATAAGGGGGAACTGGTGGATATGGTATCTTTAGATTTTCAGAAAGCTTTTGATAAGATCTCACACAAGAGGTTAGTAAACAAAATTAGAGCATGGGATTGGGAGGAATATACTGGCATGGATTGAGAACTGGTTAACGTAAGAAAACCGAGTAGGAATAAATGGGTCATTTTTGGATTGGCGGGCTGTGACTTGTGGGTACCACAAGGGTCAGTGCTTGGGCCTCAGCTATTCACAATTTATATCAATGATTTGAATGCTGGGATTAAATGTAATATTTCCAAGTTTGCAAATGACACAAAGTTAGATGTAAGTGTGAGTTGTGAGGAGGATGCAAAGATGCTTCAAAGGGATTTGGAGAGGTTAAGCAAGTGGGCAAAAATTTGGCAGATGGAAACAATGTGGAGAAATGTGAGGTTATCCACTTTGGTAGGAAAAACAGAAATACGGAGTATTTCTTAAATGATAAGAGGCTGGGAAATGTTGAATTTCAAAGGGACTTGGGTATCGTCGTTCATGCGTTACTGAAAGCTAACATGCACATGCAGTAAGCAATTAAGGCAGTTGGTATTTTGGCCTTCATTTCAAGAGGATTTGAGTATAAGAGTAAAAATGTTCTACTGCAATTACATAGTGCTTTGGTGAGACTGCACCTGGAGTATTGTGTACAGTTTTGGTCTCCTTACCTAAGGAAAGATATACTTGCCATAGAGGGAGTGCAAGAAAGATTCACCACACTAATTCCTGGGATGAAGGGATTGTCCTATTAAATAGACTGGGACTTATTCTCTGAAGTTTAGAAGAATGAGGTGATCGCATTCCAATATACAAAATTCTTACAGGGCTCCACAGGGTTGGTGCAGGAAGGATGTTTTCCCTGGCTGGGGAGTCTAGAACCAGGGGACACTGTCTAAGAATAAGGGGCAAGCGATTTAGGACTGAGATGAGGAGGAATGTTTTCACTGAGGGTGGTGAATCTTTGGAACTCTGCTCCAGAGGGCTGTGGAGGCTCAGTCATTGAGTATGTTTAAGACTGAGATTGATAGATGGGGACAGTGCAGGAAAATGGTGTTGAAGTAGAAGATCAGCCATGATCTATTGAATGGCAGAGGAGGCTTGAAGGCTGAATGGCCTACTCCTGCTCCTATTTCTTGTGTCCCTGTAACCATCTCCCCTTTGATGTTCAATGGCATTGCCATTGCTGAATCATCCACCATCAAAATCCTGGGGGTTACCATTGACCAGAAACTGAACTGGACCAGCCATGTAAATACTGTGACTACAAGAACAGGTCAGAGGCTGGGAATTCTGCAGCAGGTAACTCACCACCTGACTTCCCAAAGCCTGTCCGCCATCTAGAAAGCACAAGCAAGGAGTATATTGGATATTCCCCACTTACCTGGATCATTGCCGCTCCGACCACATTCAAGAAGTTCGACACCATCCAACAAAGCGGCCCATTTGATCGGCACTTTATTCACCACCTTCACCATTCACTCCCTCCTCCACCACCGGCACTCTGGCAGCAGTGTGTACCATATACACGATGCACTGCAGAAAGTTGCCAAGCCTCCTTGGACAGCATCTTCCTGACCCGTGACCTCTACCACCTAGAAGGACAAGGGCCGCAGATGCATGTGAATACCACCACCTGCAAGTTCCCCTCCAAGTCGCACACCATCCTAACTTGGGACAATATCACCGTTCCTTCACTGTCGCTGGGTCAAAAATCGGAACCTCCCTTTCTAACATCACCTACACCAGATGGACTGCAATGGTTCAAGAAGGTGGCTCACTACCACCTTCTCAAGGGCACTTCGGGATGGGCAACAAATACTGGCCTTGCCAGCGACGTTCATATCCCATGAAAGAATTTTTTTTAAAAGGTGCTGGCATTGGTTGTAACGCCTCTGTGCCTCCATCTGGGCGCCTCGTAGAGGTGTGAGTAGCCGTCTCTTCAAGGGATATCCTTTGTCCTCGAGGATCCACCCACAGGCATGTGGGGGTGGTGGCGGTGGAATGAAGAGCTGTGACAGCCTGGACTGGTGGAGGATGAAGGAATCATGGCAGCTGCCAGGAAAGCAAGTGAACATATGGAGGAAGCTCTTACGGTCGCAGAATGTTGAAGAGTGGAAGCCCTTCCTGTTGATGAATCTTACTGGGCAGTCACTTAGTACGTTGGTGGCCACAATGGTGTAATCGATGATACCCTGCACCTGGGGAATCCAGCGATGGAGGCGAAAGGGCTCATCTGTTGTGAACTGAATGTACTGCCCAGCAACTAGGGCACCAGTGACCTGAGATGCAGTGATGTGCAGCCATGGTCACCAACGTCCGCAGCTGATCCTTGGAAGAAGCCAGAAGCGAAGAAGTACAAGAGCACCGTGATTTTGATGGCCACTGGTAGACATGGCAAGCAGTGTTGCAAGGTATGAGGTCTTCAGCGATGAGGGCACAGATGTCTCTGACTGTCTGGCTGGAGAGTCTCCGTATCCTGCGGCATTGGTTCTCCGTCTTCTCCAGGTAGTTCTTTCTTTGTCGGTAGATCCTATGCTGAGGGTATAGCCTCCATGTCGCTCCTGCCTCCGCACCCCCCACACCCCCCCGCCGATGCCTGGGCCTCTGCCCTTCCCGCTGAGGGTGTTGCTGCTTATTGCCACTGGGCTGAAAATCTGTGTCATGCCCACCATTGCCAGCTGCTGCCTTCCTTGTGGTCAGCTGGCTGCCAATTGCTCTTGCAGCCATACCCCAGTCTTGTGCCCTGTGATGCCAGGAGGGTGACTACCCAGCCTCGTCACCTGCGCCAAGGGCACCTTTTTGTCAATGGCTGAGACCCCTCGCGCCATTCACCACTCCCCTCCCTTCATCTGGTCTGCCCCAGACAGTGTGCAACCCGTGCACCCCCTTGAAAATCTCAGCACCCGTCCCATTAACGAGCTCTTAATGAGCCCGTCAATCACGTTAATTTACCTTAATTGGGGAGTTTCAGGCCCCATCCAACTTCGTTCCTACCCCCGGTGGGATCCAAAAATTCAGCCCATAATTTTTTTTAAATATTTGTGGTTGTGGTGAACAAAATGGTTAAAAAGTTGCAGATTCACATCTAACTTTTTTTCTCCTAACATTGTACATATATTTGATATTCGAGTTAATCATAATGTGTTCTGGTTATTTATAATTACTGTGGAAAAAATGTTTACCTATATTTCTTTATCAGCTCTATAGTGTCTACGTTGCTGGCACTGATGGATGGACTGGACAATAGAGGGGAAGTAGTTATAATTGGTGCTACAAATAGACTTGATTCCATTGACCCTGCGCTCAGGAGACCTGGTCGTTTTGACAGGGAATTCCTTTTTAACCTGCCTGATAAAAAGGTACTTTGGAAGGTCTCGGCATCCTGTTTCTTTCCTGAAGCTTTATATTGCAGCTTTCCTGTGGTTCATGGATAATGTCTGAGCTGGGTTGAAATTTATGATGCTTCCTGTGGTCTCTTAGCTGTTTCATAATAGCAGTGACTCAGTTTTTGCTGTAATACAGCAAGTTTACTGAAGCAATATTACATGAGTGGTGTAAGGTAAAAATGTTAATGGACGTTACTGGTACTGAAATATGGATTTCTCATTTTTAATACTCCTTGATTTTCTGTGTTGGTCCAGCATCTCCACAGGAATTTATAATGGTAAATGTTGGCAGGAGGTGCATACGGATGCAAGAGTAATAGAAGCAAAGTTTAGTTTAGAGATACAGCACTGAAACAGGCCCTTCGGCCCACCGAGTCTGTGCCGACCATCAACCACCCATTTATACTAATCCTACACTAATCCCATATTCCCACCACACCTGTCCCTATATTTCCCTACCACCTACCTATACTAGGGGCACTTGCTAATGGCCAATTATCCTACCAACCTGCAAGTCTTTTGGCATGCGGGAGGAAACCAGAGCACCCGGAGGAAACCCACGCAGACACAGGGAGAGTTTGCAAACTCCACACAGGCAGTGCCTATAATTGAACCCGGGTCGCTGGAGCTGTGAGGCTGCGGTGCTAACCACTGCGCCACTGTGCCGTAACTTTGTTTTTCCCTCTCCAAACCCCTCTTTAAGTAAATTTAGTATTTTTTTTTAACCCTACTGCCACAATTTGTAGTATTTTTACGAGAATGTACAGCACAGAAACTGGCCATTTGGCCCAAAGGTCTATGCCTGTGTTTATGCCCTGCTTGAACCTCCTTGCTCTTGACTTCATCTTACCGTGCCAACATATCCCCTATTCCTTTCTTTCCTCATGTGCCTATCTAGCTTTTGCTTAAGTGCATCTATGGTATTCACTTCAACTACTCAATGTGGTAGAGCAAGTTCCTCAATCTAACCACTTTCTGGATAAAGAGGTTTTTCTTGAATTCCCCATTGGGTTTATTAATGAATATTTTGTATTTGAGTCCCAGACTTGAACTGCCCACGAGTGAAAACATCTCTCTGTTTTTCCTATCAAATCCTTTCATAATTTTAAAGACCTTTATCAGGTCATTCCTAAGCTTTTTTTTCCAGAGAGAAGAGCCCCAGCCTGTTCAATCTGTCCTGAGAGTTATAGCCACTCAGTTCTGGTATCATCCTTGTAAATCTTTTTTACTCCTTTTCCAGTACCTCTACATCCTTTTTGTAATATGGAGACCAGAACTGTGCATAGTACTCCATGTTATGTGCATGTTTAACTTAACTTATTTGCTTTTCAATTCTATTCAAGAAATGAACCCCAGTGCTTTGGTTGCATTTTTATAGCCTCTGTAACCTCTGCTGCTGCTTCTAATTTGTAAATCTGTACCCCGAGATCCCTTTGCTCCGCTACCCTATTCAGACTCTTGTTTTCCAAGGAGTCATAGAGTCATTACGGCACAGAAGGAGGCCATTTGGCTCATCTAATCCAGGCCAGCGTATGTGGCTTCCCTATTTCTCCTACCAAAATGCACTACTGTAAACTTACTTGCTTAAGGTGGAGTTGCTCCATTATCGCTTGACAAAAACATTACCTAATTATAAAACATACTTTTTAATTCAATTTTTTTCCTCAACTGGATTGGAAGTTTTTATTGATGCTATTTCAAATGCAGCCTACACTCTGGTTTCTAATGATAGGAACTTCAATAGGTGGTCATCCACCTTGGTCCAGACTTAACAGGACAGCAACAGTATCTGAGCTCAGTATCTAAAGTGTCTCATAAGCATCCTATTCTGTCTCAGTGCAAATTTCTCCTCTTTCCCTTTTTCCTTTTAAAAGGAAAGCCCCAAACCACTATTTGGTTCTGACTTCCTACATTTTACTGCTTATATTATATAACATGATGTGAGGGAAGGGGTGGAATACAAATATTTTATTTCATTCCTCCTGTGTCTGCTTCATTATTGCTGTTCCTACATTTTGTCTGGTTGTCGTGTGAGTCACTTTATAATGGTGCACCCTTGGTCGTTTCACAGTGGAGGTGTGAACATTGTAGCTCCCATGTTGTATCTCTCAGAAACTAAGGTTCAGGTAAAATTGCTGACACTAGGACTAAGGCAGTTCTCTAGGAGGATCTCCTTGCAGGAATTTCTAATACTAAATGATTAATTTGTATGTATAAATTCTAAATTATTGAAGATATGCTTTTGTTAGAAACTTTGTTTTAATACTGTACCATCCTGTTACTGAAAAAGCAAGATGATGGCTGAAAACATTTTTAACATTGTATTTTTTAAAAATAAGTAGTTTAAATAGTACAATTCTAAATTTGTTCCATTTTACAGTGTTATGGGAGCCAAAATCTAAGGTTACATCTTGTTGTTTTTGTTAAACATTTAGGCAAGAAAGCACATATTTCAAATACATACCAGAGACTGGAATCCAAAACTGTTGCAGGGTTTCCTTGACGAATTAGCTGAAAAATGTGTAGGTGAGTAACTTAAAATCCTTTAAAATATATTTACATTATTATTGTATATTGCAGTTTATGATTACATTAGATAATATTTGCTTGAGCAACTGCATTGCTGTATTACATGTACTGAAGGTGGATGAATAAAAGTAGGGTTGAGTCTAGTTCAATGGGTGGGTGTTTAGCATATCCTGAACATGCAAGTATCTGCACTTCAACTAGATTAGCTCCAACCAAATTTGGAGTTCTTTTACATTTCAGCAAGCGTCTTAACCTTTATTTGTTATTTTGTTCATTATTCCTTTTTTAATTTTGTGGGGATGAGCTTCTTGTTTTCTCAGTATTAATGAAATTCAGTTTTTAAAAAGTTCTTTCTCTGAGTGTCGCTGGCAAGATTGGCATTTATTGTCCATCCCTAGTTGACTTGAGGTAGTGTGGTGGCAACTCCCTTCTTGAACTGCTGTAGTGTGTGTGATGGTGCTAGCACAGGATGTTTCAGGATGTTGACCCAGCAATGCTGAAGGAATGGCAATTTCCTGACACCAAAGGCCCATTTATACTGCCAGATCGGTCTTGGGATAACCTAGAACACTACTTTCCTGTACTTACACTGCACTTGCTTTGCAAGTCTCCCACTCATCCTGCTGCTGTGAATTGCACATGGACAATGGTTATGACAAATTAGTTATTGTGTACGTATAGCATAAGGGCATTGTTTGATATCACAACACGCCAGATGTCTGACTCAATAAAGAATTGTCATGATCCTGTCAATAATGTCATGCTGTAATATGATGACGTCAACAGCAGGCTTTGTCAATTTTCGTGCAGCTGCTAAAAGAGCGTCTTTGATGACCAGAGTTAGACTTGTGGCAGGTGCTAAGATCCAGTGGAAAAACAAGACTTTATGGCCATTGGCCTCACACAATCTGGCTGGCTGGAGGAGACTCAGGCTATGGGAGCCAGCAGCCGAAGATCAATATTAAAGCAGCTGTGTATGGAGAACCGCACAATGGAAGTATTACAAACGAGTGGCTATTACATAATTGTCATTTTGGTATGGCCACAGATTCATTTCATTCATAGGTTAACAAATCCTTCAAACCCCAATGCAGTCCTGGTCAATTGCATTTAGTGTTGCAGCTAAATCCCTTTATATGTATGTGGTGTTGCTGAGTACGCTTAACTATGCAACCTGTCCGAATTCAAAAATGGGCAATAGGAGTACAGCTTTCTTTTGTAGTTGATGACATAAGTATACATTATTTAAGTTTTAGCAGCCAGTTGCTGCCATTCAGGAGTGATTAATCTTGAGACAAATACTAGAGAGTTCCTTCGCATTCTTTTTAAATAGTAAGGCATGTTGATAAATGGTTTTGCGAGAGTAGATAATGTAGCCTTGGTCATTGATTCTGCATTGTGCAGTTCTATGTATTTTGGATTGTAAACTAGAAAACGTTTTGAAAAGCTGCTGTTTAATCATCATGTCGACCACTCAACAATCCTTTCAAAATCTTAGATTAATTAAAGGATCTTTACTGCAAGATAAGGCATAAACAGAAAATGTGGGACATACGTAGCAAGACCTCCAACATCTGAATAGAGTACAGCTAAGTTAGTAATTTGGATGCCGATATTTCGGAACTGAAAACCAGATTATCAGTCGATGTGTAAAATTTAACTAATTGGTTTTCTTTTTGGATGTGAACAGGCCACCTGTGTATTTCGTGTTCTTATTAGATTTTCTGCATTGGCATTTTTTTTTCTTCTTTACTAAAAGGTCAAAGCAGTTCTTCCTGCCCTATAGCATGCTGTTTCTTTGCTCAAAGACTGTACCTGAAGTTTTTGCCAGTGTTGTCTTTGAATTAGCTGTTGAGAGCTACGTAAAAGAAATGTGGTGGTGAGACCAGAAGTTCTTTTTGAAATTCTGAAGTTGACCTGAAGCCCTCGATGTGTTTTTTTTTTAACCACCGATTTAATTTGTCTTAAAGTCAAAAATATTTTTGTTAAAAGGCTGCACTAGGTGCATACTGCAAAATATTTATAAACATGACTCTCAGTAATAAAGAGGAAGTCATAAGGTCATAGGAAATAGGAGCAGGAGTTGGCCATTTAGTCCTTTTGAGCCTGCTCTGCCATTCGAATAGATCCTGGCTGATCATCTACCCCTGCGCCGTTTTTCCCCAAATCTCTTGATGTCATTAGTATCCAGGTATCTATCGATTTCTGTCTTGAACATGCTCAATGATTGAGCTTCCACAGCCCTCTGGCGTATTACAGAATTCCACAGATTCACCACCCTCTGAGTAAAGAAATTCCTCCTCATTTCAGTCTTAAATGGCCTGCCCCTTATTCTGAAACTGTGTCCCGTGGCTACAGACTCACCAGTCAGAGGATACATCTGATCCATATCTACCCTGTCATGCCCTGTAAGAATTTTGTAAGTTTCAGTGCGATCACCTCTCATTCTTCGAAACACTAGAGAATACAGGCCCCGTTTCTGCAATCTGTCCTCGTAAGACAATTCTGCCATCCCAGGGATTAGTCAGGTGAACCTCTGTTGCACTCCCTCGGTGACAAGTAAGGAGACCAAAACTAGATACAGTACTCCAGGTGTGATCTCACCAAAGCTTTATACAATTGCAGCAAGACATCCTAACTCCTGTACTCAAATCCCCTTGCAATGAAGGCCAACATACCATTTGCCGCCTTAATTGCATGCTGCACCTGCATACTAGCTTTTAGTGACTCATGAACAAGGACACCCAGGTCCCTTTAGACATCAACACTTCCCAAGCTCTCACCATTTAAGAAATATTCTGCCTTTTTTTTTACCAAAGCGGATCACTTCACACTTATTCACATTATATTCCATCTGCTATGTCCTTGCCCATTTACTTAGCCTGTCCAAATCCCCTTGAAGCCTTGTTGCATCCTCCTCACAACTTACATTCCCACCCAGATTGCGTCATCAGCAAATTTGGAAATATTGCATTTGGTCCCCAGATCCAAATCATTGATATAGATTGTGAACAGCTGTGGCCCAAGCACTAATCCTTGCAGTATCCCATTGGTAACAGCCTGCCATCTTGAGAATGACCCATTTATTCCTACTCTCTGCTTTCTGTCTGTTAACCAATTCTCAATCCATTGCAGTATATTACCCCCAATCCCACATGCTCTAATTTTACTATTACTAACCTCCTGTGTGGGACCTTATCAAAAGCCTTCTGAAAATCCAAATACACCACATCCACTGGTTCTCCTTTATCTAGGCTACAAGTAACATCCTCAAAAAACTCCCAACAGATCTGTCAAACATGATTTCCCTGTCATAAATCCATGTCAACTCTGCCCAATCATATTGTTGTTTTCCAAGTGTCCAGTTATCTCATCCTTTATAATAGATTCTAACATTTTCCCTACTACTGATGCCAGGCTAACAGGTCTGTAGTTCTCTGTTTTCTCTCTCACTACCTTGTTAAATAGTGGGCTTACATTTGCTACTTTCCAGTCCACAGGAACCCTTCCAGAATCTATAGAACCACCAATGCATCCACCATCTCTGTAGCCACCTCTATCAATACTCTGGGTTGTCGCTCATCTGATCCAAGGGATTTATCAACTTTTAATCCAGTTTTTCGAGTACTACCTCTTTATTGATACGATTTTCTTTCAGTTCCTCATTTTTACAAGTCCCTTGTCCCCTAGTATTTCTGGGAGATTTTCTGTGTCTTCCTCCATGAAGACAGACACAAAGTAATTGTTTAGTCTCTCCGCCATTTCCTCATTCTCCACCACAAACTCTCCTGCCTGCGCCTGCAATGGACCCACATTCATCCTTGCTCATGTTTTCCTTTTTACATACCTAAAGAAGCTTTTACAGTCTGCCTTTATGTTTCTAGCTAGCTTGCATTCATAATCTCTTTTCCCTTTATCTGTTTTTTTGGTCCTCCTTTGCTGGATTCTAGATTGCTCCCAATCCTTGGGTTTACTACATTTTCCGGTGACCTTATAAGCCACTTCCTTTGACCTAATGCAATCTTTAACTTCTTTTGTTAGCCACGGTTGATTCACCTTTCCTGTTGGGTTTTTGTGTTGTAGAGGAATGTGTATTTGTTGAAAACCATGTAATACTTCTTTAAATACTAGCCATTGCCTGTCTCCTGTCAGATCTTTTAATATATTTGTCCAATCCACCATAGCCAACTTGCCCCTATACCTTCATAGTTTCCTTTGTTCAGATTTAAGCCCGAGTTTCAGAATGAACTATATCTCTTTCAAAGTTAATGTAGTAATCTATCATATTGTGGTCACAATTTCCCAATGTCTGTTACAGCAAGGTTATTAATTAGCCCTTTCTCATTACATAATACTAAATCTAAAATAGCCCAATCCCTAGTTAGTTCTTCAACATACTGCTCCACAGCATTAGTGCTTATTAGGTTTGCCCAATCTATATGTAAATTGAAGTCGCTGATTATTACTGTATTGCCCATGCTACATGTGACTCTAATTTCCTGATTTATACCGTGCCCAACATTACCACTACAGTTTAGTGGCCTATAAACATCTCCCACCGATGTTTGCTGCCCCTTGCTGTTCCTGAGCTCCACCTTTGATCCAGGATCCTCTCCCACTAATGTACTGATCTCATCCTTTATTAACAGTGCAACCCCTCCTCCTTTCCCCTCTGCCTATCCTTCCTAAATGATTAATATCCCTGAATATTCAGTTCCCAGTCCTGGTCACCCTGTAACCACGTTTCCGTAATAGTAATTAAATCATACACATTTACCTTTATTTGTGTCTTTGAATCACTTACCTTGTTGCGAATGCTGCATGTGTTCAGATAGAGTGCCTTTAATTTTGTCCTACCATTTTTTTCTCATTCCGATCCTATTTGATGTTTGCCGCCTTCTCGTCTGTCTTCTAATTTCACTCAGTACTTTTCTACTTCCTGTTAGCAGTTTTGCTTCCCTCTAATTTGAGCTCCCTCTTAGGTTTCCAACCCCCTGCCAATTTAGTTTAAACCCTTAAACCCTCCCCAACAACACTAGCAAATTTTCCTGCCTGGATGTTAGTTCCAGTCCTGCCAAGGTGCAACCCATCCATCTTGTTCTGGGGTAGGTGGAACCTGTACAAGTCCCAATGCTTCAGAAATTTGATGCCCTCCCTCCTGCACCGATTCTCCAGCCATGTGTTCAATCGCTTAATCCTCTTATTTCTGTGCTCACTAGCACGTGGCACTGGGAGTAATCCTCAGATTACTGCTTTTCAAGTCCTGCTTTTTAATTTCTTTCCTAACTTCCTAAACTCTGCTTTCAAAACCTCATCCCACTTCTTACCCATGTCGTTGGTCCCAATGTGGACCATGACCTCTGGCTGTTCACCCTCCCCCAGAAGAATATCCTGCAGCCACTCAGTGACATCCTTGACCCTGGCACCAGGGAGGCAACATACCCTCCAATTGTCAAGTCTGCAGCCACAGAAATGCTTGTCTGTTCCTCTAACTAATGAATCCCCTATTGCTATTGCCCTACCGCTCGTCTTCCTCCCCTTAGAAAGGCTGGCTGTACTTAAAGTTGATAAGTTGTTAGGACTAGATGAGATGCATCCAAGGATGCTGAGGGAAGTAGGAGTGGAAATTGCAGAAGCACCGGCCATAATCTTCCAATCCTCCTTAGATGCAGGGCTGGTGCCAGAGGACTGGCGAATTGCAAATGTTGCATCTTTGTTCAAAAAAGAGTGTGAGGATAAATCCAGGAACTACAGGCCAGTCAGTTTAATCTCAGTGATGAGAAAGCTTTTAGAAATGATTTTTTTCCAGATTAATAGTCATTTGGACATGTGTGGCTTAATTAAGGGAAGCTAATATGGATTTATTAAAGGCATATTGTGTTTAACTAACATGATTGAGGGTTGATGAGGGTAATGCGGTTGATGTGGTGCACATTGACTTCCGAAAGGCGTTTGATGAAGTGCCACGTAACAGGCTTGTCAGCAAAGTTGAAGCCCATGGAATAAAAGGGACTGGCAGCTTGGATACAGAATTAACTAACACAAGAAATAGCAGCAGGAGTAGACCATATGGCCCATCGAGCCTGCTCCACCATTCAGTACGATCATGGCGGATATTGGGCTTCAACTCCACTTTCCCACTCACCATATCCCTTGATTTCCTGAGGGACCAAAAATCTATCTATCCCAGCCTTAAATGTATTCAACAGTGGAGCATCCACAATCCTCTGGGGTAGAAAATTCCAAAGATTCACAACCCTTTGTGTGAAGTAATTTCTCCTCAACCTAGTCCTAAATTATCAGCCCCTTATCCTGAAACTGTGCCCCTGTATTTTAGATTCCCCGGCCAGCAGAAACAATCTCTGTGTCTACCCTATCCAGCCCTTTCAGAATCTTGTATGTTTCAAGGTAAGGCTAAGTGCCAAGAAACAGAGAGTATTGCTGAATGGTTGTTTTTCAGACTGAAGGAACATATGCAGTGGGGTTCTCCAGGGCTCAGTACCAGGATCACTGCTTTTCTTGATATATATTAATGACCTAGACTTGTGTGTTTACAGGGCACAATTTTGAAATTTGCAGATGTGACAAAACTTGGAAGTATTATGAACTGTGAGGAGGATAGTGATAGACATCGAGGACATAGGCTGGTGGACACGTGGCAGATGAAATTTATTGCAGAATAGTGTGAATTGAAACATTTTTCTAGGAAGAATAAGAAGCAACATAAAATAAAGGATACAATTCTAAAGCGGGTGCAAGAGCCGAGAGACCTGGGGGTATATGTGCAGAAATCGTGAAAGGTGGCAAGGCAGGTTGAGAAAGCGGTTAACAGGCATACGGGATCCTGGGCTTTATAAACAAAGCCATAGAGTACAACAGCAAGGAAGTTATGTTGAACCTTTATAAAATACTGGTTTGGCTTTAACTGGAGTATTCTGGCACCACAATTTAGGAAGGATATGAAGGCTTGATAGAAGGTTTACGAGAATTGTTCCAGGAATGAGAGACTTCAGTTACATGGATAGATTGGAAAAGCTGGGGTTTTCTCCTCAGAGGCAAGAAGGTTTAGAGGAGATTTAATAGAGATGCTCAAAATCATGAGGGGTCTAGACAGAGTAGATAGAGAGAAAATGTTCCCATTGGCAGAAGGGTTAAGAACCAGGAGACACTAAGGTCATTGGCAAAAGAGCCAACAGCGACATGAGGAAAATCTTTTTTTACACAGCAGCTGGTTAGGATTTGGAATGCACTTTCTGAGAGCTTGGTGGAGGCAGATTCAATCATGGCTTTCAAATGAGAATTGTTTAAGCATCTGAAGAGAGAAAATTTTCACCGTTACGCAGAAAGGGCAGAGAAGTGGAACCAGCTGAGTTGCTCTTACAGAAAGCTGGTACTGATAAGATGGGCCAAATGTCGTCCTCCTGTGTTGTAACCATTCTATGATACTACAGATTTAACTCACTATCTGTGAATAAAATATCTTACATTTTAGTACAGTGATACTACTTTACTTTTGAATTGTTGTCAAATTGGTGATTTGCTTTGATTTTTTTAAAAAGAATATTTTGATTTTGTTTTAAGGGTACTGTGGGGCTGATATTAAAGCACTTTGCACTGAGGCAGCCTTGTTTGCCCTTCGCCGCCGCTATCCTCAGATTTATGCAACTAGCCAGAAACTGCAGCTGGATGTCTCGTCTATTGTTATAAGTGCACAGGACTTCTACCTTGCCATGCAGAACATTGTGCCTGCTTCACAACGAGCTGTGACCTCTTCAGGAGAAGCACTATCACACATCATTAGGCCTCTGCTGGAAAATGTCTTTACTAGAATTCTGATTGCTTTGTACAAGGTTTTTCCCCACGCTGAACAGACACAGAATGACAGCAAAGATGGTCTGTATATAAATTGTTTATTTTATAATTGTCATATAACTGCTGTATTCATAGAATGACTAGTAAATTGTTTTGAGATTAGGGACCATCTGATCCATAAAATGATGGTATAAAATAATTACTTTAAACTGCGCCCTAGTGTACAAAATATTAATGATTTGGAATACCGGAAAAGATGGTGTAGGTTCCTCTTTATTTGTTGAAAAATCAAGTTGTAGTATTGATAGTCATCTTGGCCAGTATACTTCCAACATATATCCCATGTCATACCTCCAGGCATAACTCCAGCGTTGTAAGATTAATTATACAGTTAATATAACAGAATATACCTGACATGGGTTTATTCTAGAGTATTTTCATTTTTAAATATTCTGTGGTGGTTAAGGTAACTCTGGCACTTTCACCATTAAATGGTATTGGAAAATCTCAGCATCAATGAAATAGTCTGCAATACTATACCATAATGGTATGAGAAAAAGATAAGCGTTAAAGAAAACTCAGTGTCAGGTTTAGATTGTGAGCTTTAACCAATAATTTGTGGGAAATTCAAGTCACTAATCCAATCTTGGAAAATCAGATGACATTTTTAAACTGCTTAAACTTTATTCTTGTTATCTGAATCCTCTTGATCGTAATACTATGTAATTCAATTAGGAAATCAATTCTCTTCTACATATCATAGTGTTGTTTAACATTTGTATTTTCCATTGTAGTATAGTTATTCAATAGCTTTTTGTGTAGATGTATTTTGTCTTTTCAATCAAAGTGGAAATAATATATTCCACTTTGGTATACTTGGGCTGGGCTCTGTAAAATTCTAGAAGTTCTTGGTCATTCATTGTTCAGGTAGTGTTTGTAAATCAAAATAATTTGGCAGTCTTGATCTGTTCATATTATCCAACAGAATATATATATTTTCTATATATATTATGAATAAAGTGCTGTAGAATATATCAGGGCCTGGTTTATTTCCAGTGGCAATCATTCTATCTTAACGTCCATACAATTTAAAAGAGTGCTAAAATTATATGATGTATAATGTTAATAGAACAGTTGGTGCTTTTTGTTTCTTCCCCATCACTTCCTGAGGAGAATATCTGTATTCCACTTGACAACTGCCCACAGTGATAAATTTAAAATCAGGAGTTCACTGTGCATGGAACCACAGGTATAGATCTGTATGGTACAGAGCATTGGCATTCATAAAGAATTCATGGAAAGAACTACATGAGATTATAAGCCTGAATGAATGTTAGTAACATTGCAATAAGTACCTCAGCAACAATACTACAAATGACTAGGAGAATTTTTCTCTAAATGTAACTTTATATTTCATTACTTGAAATTTATAACAAACTCTTTTTTTAACATGACACATTTCGTAAAAAAAAATTAAAATAGCAACCCCAAAGTAAGTTTTGAACTTCTAGTTAATGATCATTATACTATTATTTCTATTTGTCATTTCTGGAACATTTCAACATTTCTTCTTTGTTCCAAAACTTGGGTAACTTATTCATTATTTAAAATATTTTTCAAACATTTATTTTAGGACCTTGCTTAAAGAACATTTAATTTGCCCATTTAACTGGCATAATGGTAATTCCACTAATTTACACCACAGTTGAATTATCTGTAATTGGTGATGCGTTGATTTTGCTAACAGTACAGAGAAACTTGTCAAAGATAATAATTAAGACTTGAAGTTAACGCAATGCTTGTATTTTTTGGGTGGTGAAGAGATATTAAGTCCAATAGTTGAGGATACCTAGTAGTTGACTCTATGGAAATAATAATACCTTGTTTAGTCTAACGATAGTAATACAAAGGAGGTTTGCAAAGCTTGAATTCCTCCTTGACATGATCATAATGTTGATCTAATATTTTGAAAACTTGCATAGAAGGCTAAAAGTTTATTGAAGAGTAAACGTTTGAGACATGCATGTACTTTGAACAATTTTTATCTGTATTTTACTTTATTAAATAGTCTTAAGATAGTGTTCATGCTCCATTACATTTAATTCATTGCTTTGTCAGATGCTATGAACCACATTCTGGAAGATTACATCCCCAGTGATGATGAGGTTGAACCAGCAATTTTTGACAGTAATTCTTCAGTGGGATCACCAAAGAAACAGCCACCAGCTGCTAAACATAAGCCCTTTATGCACTTCTCCATGTGAGTAATTGCATATAATATACTAAAAGTCATTGTTTTAGATTGTTGATTGGATATTTCTTACCTTTAAAAGCAAATCCACCATAATTAAAAATTCCCCTGTCTTAAAAAGCTTGCTTGCTTTCTGCTTTATTTTTGGCACAGTAATAAAAAGTATAAAACTCTAAGGGATGCAAGAGGCAAACATTGGTAATTATACCATGCTTGTTGATTTTAGCAAATGTTTAAATTCTCCCAAGATATTCTGTGAATTGCATGATAACTTAGCAAAAGACATTTTTACTTTTTTTATTCGTTCATGGGATGTGGGTGTCACTAGCAAGGCCACCATTTGTTGCCCATCACTAATTGCACATGAGAAGGTGGTGTTGAGTTGTCTTCTTGAAGCACTGCAGTCCATATCGTGTAGGCACACCCGCAATGCTGTTGGATCCAGGTTTTTGACCCCGCCACAGTGTAGGAACGGCGATATAGTTCCAAGTTCTGGTTGGTATGTGGCTTGGAGGTGATTTTGCAGGTGATGGTGTTCCCATGTGTCTGCTGCCCTTGTCCTTCTGGTAGTAGAGGTCGTGGGTTTGGAAGCTGCTGTCGAAGGAGGCTTGGTGAGTTGCTGCACTGCAGCTTGTAGATGGTACACACTGCTGCTACTGTGTGTCAGTGGTGGAGGGAATGAATGTTTAAGGTGGTGGATGGGGTGCAATCAAGCAGGCTACTTTGTCCTGGATGGTGTTGAGCTTCTTGAATGTTGTTGGAGCTGCACCCATCCAGGCAAGTGGAGAGTATTTAATCATGCTCCTGACTTGTGCTTTGTAGATGGTGGACAGGCATTGGAGAGTCAGGAGGTGAGTTACTTGCCGCAGAATTCCCAGCCTCTGACCTGTTCTTGTAGTCACAGTATTTAGGTGACTGATTGAGTTAAGTTTCTGATCAATGGTAACCCCATGGATGTTAATGATAGAGGATTTTGTGCTTCTAATGCCATTGAACTTCAAGGGGTAATGGTTAGATTCTCTCTTGTTGGAGATGGTCATTGCCTGGCACCTATGTGGCCTAAATGTTAGTTGCCACTTATCATCCCAAGCCTGAATGTTGTCCAGGTCTTGCTGCATTTTTACACGGACTGCTTCAGTATCTGAGGAGTCGCGAATGGGACAGAATACTGTGCAATCATCAGTGAAAGTCCCCACTTTTGACCTTATGATTAAGGGAAGGTCTTTGATGAAGCAATTTAAGATGGTTGGGCCTAGGACACAACCCTGAGGAACTCCTGCAGTGATGTCCTGGGACCGTGTTGATTGGCCTGCAACAACCACAATCATCTTCCTTTGTGCTAAGTATGTTATCTAGCCAGTGGAGAGTTTCCCCCCGATTCTCATTGACTTCAATTTTACTAGATGCCACACTCAGTCAAATCCTGCCTTGATATAAAGGGCAGTCACTCTAACTTCACTTCCAGTGCAGTCACTCTTATCTCACCTAGGCAGTGCACTTGAGTATAGTTAATGGCATTCTCAAGTATGAGCAAAACAACCTCCATATAATCAATGTCAGTGGATGCCCCCCTTTTGTCAATCCCTCATCTGTCATAGAGTCATAGTTGTACAGCATAGAAACAGGCCGTTCGGTCCACCGCGTCATTGCTGACCATAATGCCTAACTGTACTAATCCCACCTGCCTGCATTAATTCCATATCCCTCTATGCCTTGCTAATTCAAGTACCTGTCCAGATGCCTCTTAAATGTTGCTACTGTTCCTGCCTCCACCACCACCTCAGGCAGCTCATTCCAGATACCCACTATTCTTTGTGTGAAACATTTACCCCTTTGATCCCCTTTAAACCTCCTCCCTCTCACCTTAAATCTATGCCCTCTAGTTTTAGTCACCCCTACCATGGGAAATAGACTCTGGCTATCTAGCCTATCTGTGCCTCTCGTAATTTTATGTACCTCTATCATGTCCCGTCTCAGCCTCCTTCGCTACAGGGAAAACAGACCCAACCTATCCAATCTCTCTTTATAACTCAAGCCCGCCAAGCCAGGCAACATCCTTGTGAATCTTTTCTGCACCCTCTCTAGCTTAATCACATCTTTCCTGCAGTGCGCCCACCAGAACTGCACACAGTACTCCACATGCGGCCTAACCAACGTTTTGTACAACTGTAACATGACGTCCCAACTCTTCTACTCAATGCCTCGGCCGATGAAGGCAAGCATGCCGTACGCCTTCTTCACCACCCTGTCTACCTGTGTTGCCACTTTCAGGGAACTGGAATAGCGACGTCAATCTGAAGCTTGTTAAATGCATTGAGATGGTTCAATGGGCAGAAGTTTATTGGCAGGGTGGTTGGGGAAGTCCCGATGTCGGGACTATATGCGGGTCCCAAATCCGCACCGGCGGGCAGGGGACCTCATCAGGAATTTTACACAAGGTGGCCTTTTAATTCGCCAGCGCCAGGCCTGCTGACCTATTAAGGATGATTGGGCCGGCAACATCAGCAGCAAGCCTGTCAGAGGGCTGGCAGCTCTGGAGCCTCAGCTGTGCCCATATTACCCCGTGGCGCTGCTGAGGCAGGCCAGCGAACATGCGGGCGCCTCAACATGGAGGCGCCCTCGAGAAGCTAATTTGAATTTTTAAAAATATTAGGTGGCTAAAGGCAGCAGTCCCCACCAATTGGAAGGAAGATCCCTCTGGATACATCCTTGGAGCCGTGGGGGTGGCCTTTTCTGGCCGCAGCTCCCTCTTCGGAGACTCCAATGCCCACCCGATAAGCCACTAGGAGTCTGCCTCCATGCAGCTGGCGCCCTTCCATGTGACAGGGGTGCTGCTCATCTGCTGGCAAAATGCCAGCGGCCCGGGAAAATGTCCCTTAATTGGGCCTTTAATTATTCAAATTTGCTGCCCGTCTACTGGTGAGCACGCAGCCCACCACTGGGAAACTTCCCCACTTTTCTAACTGCATCTGGGCACTCTCCCGACGTGGCTCCCTGGCATTTTGCTGGTCCACCTGTCTCCCAGTCCCTTGTCCCAGACCTGGTAAAATCCTGGCAAATGTGTTCACAGGCTTGCATTGTGTGACGAGTATTGACTTTGCATTGCAAAAGCATTCCAACTAATGAAATTTAACTTAGCAGCAATTAAATCAGCCTGATTTTCAGGGTGAATTGTTTTGGAAAGTTCTAGTTTTAAAAAGAATGGTTGCGACTATTGTGAAAACACTGCAACATGTAAATATCTCCCTCTCCTCCTTTAAGACCATCTTTAAATCTGACCACTTTGACCAAGCTTTTGGTCACTCCTTGTATCTACTTTGTTTCCACAACTATTTATTTCTGATTACGCTTCAGTGAAGTGCTTTGGTATATTTTTCTGTATTAAAGCTGTGATCTAAATAGATGTTGTTGTTGCATTGGGGAGCAGCACATAAGTTTATATGTATTTCTTCAATAGAGATATTAAGGCTGTATTTAAAAATGATTGTTATAATGACTGGATTATTTTTGCAAGACTTTCCCTGAAGCAAATGTATCAGTGAATATTTGTTTAATGATACTTTATTAAATCAGTTTGAATGGTAGTAATTTTACTTTCCATGAATCAGAATAATTTTAAGGGTGTAGATAGTTTGCGTGTAAACAGAAACAGAGGTTGCTACAACAAAAAGGAATGCATTGGGAAAAATGTGAAAAGATGGTTCTGGATTCCAGTTTAGTACATTTACTCTGTACTCAAAACTTTTTGGCAACCCTGACCTTCATTCTGTTGGTTTCGGCACGGCAGTTTGGGTAGCGAAGATTCTAAAATCCAAATTATTATTGTTTTAAATATAGCAGTTTTACAGTGAATCAAAAGTGATATTTGGAGCTAATAAGTTTTACCTGCTAAGCAGATGTGCACTGTTTCTAATGGTTTGTTTAACTGTTCAGAACAAATATGTACCTAATCATTTATGAATTACTGGATTGTGTAACTGATTTTCCTAAAAAAAATGTTGTAGTCTGTTGCCATCTTCTGGAAGGTTTCAGCTTTGCAAACTATATTCATGGTGAAAGTAAAACATAGAGCTAGTTCTTCCCATTTGTAAATTTTAAAGTTCTTGAAGATTGTCTGCTATGAACAATCAGTTCTAGAGGTGCTGTTAAGAAGTCCAAGACTATCAGGGAAAATTGTTAAAAACATCCACAGAAGTTTTTTATACTGTACTTAGTAAATGCATTCTTCAGAATTGCACTTATACTGGAATTTTTATTGCATGATGCTATTCTTTGATTTTTGTTGTTGCCTTAAAGGATCGTGCTTCTAAATAGCCTCTAACAGATTATGCCAAAAGTGTCCAACAGAAATATGCAGCCATAGATAAAGGGAATTAACTGCTGTGTCACTTGTTTGGGCAACAATATTTTAACAAGTGCCAGCATACCGTTATTGGATATTAATATTGGAATAATTTAGTTTTTCTTTTGAGAGTATGATAGCTTGTTAATTTTTTTTTCACTTGGCATTTTTGCAACTGATACGGTTGAAACCAGGAAGTTGCTGTAAGGGAAATTGTAGGAGCATATTGCTTTTGAATGCAAAGGTAATGTGTGTTCTGCACTCGCCCCAGAAAGTTAACATTCTAAGTTTGTGTGCTAAAACCTAATATTTTGGTTATCGTTACAATCACTGCTGTTGAGAAGTGAATCTTGGTTTCTGAAGGGTTTAAATATTTAGCTCTTCTGTTAACCTAAAAATGTGGAGTTGTTCCAACTTTATTCAAAAGAAAGGCACACTTTTTTATGTAGTGTAGGACGATCACAGGACCTCCTAAAGCACTTTACAGCCAATGAAGTACTTTTTGTAATTTGGAAACGTGGCAGCCAATTTGTGCACAGTAAGCTCCCACAAACAGCAATGTGATAATGACCAGATAATCTGTTTTTGTGATGCTGATTAAGGGATAAATATTGGCCAGGACACCGGGGATAACTCCCCTGCTCTTGTTCAAAATAGTGCCATGGGATCTTGTACGTCCACTTGAGTGGGCAGATAGAGCCTCTGTTTAATGTCTCATCCGAAAGACAGCACCTCCGATAGTGCAGCACTCCCTCAGTTATCTGAAAAGTTAGACCTGCAGTCTTACGAATACAAAACATGATAATATGCATATGTTTTAATTGGGAAATACTCAGTCTGATTTCTTCTGGCAGGTCAGCACATCACCAGCCAACATCCCATCGTCCTAGGTTACTTCTTTGTGGAAACAAAGGATCTGGTCAGAGTTCACATCTTGCTCCTGCTTTGCTGCATTCACTTGAGAAATTCTCCGTGCATAGGTTAGATTTACCAGCATTGTACTCAGTTAGTGCCAAAACACCAGAGGAGTCATGTGCACAGGTGAGGAAGTGAGAAAACTTAGTACATATGATTCATATGGATAACTTTTAAACGAAGTGTTGAAAATCTTAAACTACTTTGTTTTTCTCTCTCCCTTTCTGTCTCTTCTTTCTCCCTTCATTGCTCTCCTTCCCTCGCCCTCTTTCTCTAGGTTTTCCGCGAGGCACGTCGGACAGTACCAAGTGTAATTTATGTGCCTCACATTATAGAGTGGTGGGATGCAGTCAGTGATACAGTGAGAGCTACTTTCTTGACTCTGCTTCAGGACATACCACCCTTTTCCCCTATTTTAATATTGGCTACCTCTGAAACACCGTATTTTGAGTTGCCAGATGAGGTAAGCTATCAACTTCACTAAACTACATATAGGATCATAGAATGGTTACAGCACAGAAGGAAGCAATTTTTGCCGTTATGTCTGTGCCGGCTCCCTGCAAGAGCAAAACTCATGCATACTTGAGAGCAACCTGCATAAACTGTGTTGTATGATAAGTATGTTCATCTTACATCCTGCAAAAATGTATATTAAATCTAAAGTATAATGGAGATACATAGAGCTAGGGATTTTTTTGAGTGAATTGTTCAACTCCTATAGAGAGGGTGAGTGAGAGAGACTACAAGCAATAGGATCATCAAGAATTTTTCCATTGAGAAAATATCCTTTAGTGTCTGAATTTATTTCATTTGCTATTCAACTTCAGATCTTGGAAGATAGGAAGTGATGCTGTAGTTCAGATATGCATGCTCAGTGAAATTTGCATGGTGTCACGGTGACACAAACTCAGTGTTTGGGTGTTCTGTGCAGCGATAACAATTTGAAGCCAGAATGTTATCTACATTGTGATTCAACCTAAAAGTAATGGCAGTGCTTTCATACGTTGTTTTAAATATAAGCATGGCTCATTATATTTGAGGCTCTGATATATGGCTGAGCATTTAAAAAAAAAAGTGTGTTCGAATTTTAAACTTCTGTAAAGCTAAATTTACAATTGATATGTTCAGTTCAAAGTACTTAGAGCAACTTGCATTCTTGTAAACTTTCTGCCAGTCCTGTTGTTCACTGTCACAAATGTACATGCAATGCCCTTATTCAGAGTTTCCATGGTAAAAAAAAATGACGAGCCTAATGTTTTAAAATATGCACATTTATTTTGAATTCAGGTATTCAGCAGCAGTTCTGAATGTCAGAGTAAAATATGCACCATAACAGTGCTGTATGTACATACTAACAGTAATGTACAACAAATGTGCATGAATATGTTGCTATTTTTCTGAGTAGTAGAAACTTAAATGTCATTTGCTAGGCCTGACCTATTAACCTGCCTATTCTTTTGTAATTTCACATCCTATAATTTATTTAGTGGTACGATTATCTGCTGTTCTTGAACTGAACTATAAGTTCGTTATGCGGACAAATATTTTTAATGAATTTTCTTTTTTCTTAAATTAAGGTTAGATGCATTTTTGAGATCAATTATGAGGAAGTTGTAGATTTACAAAAACCTAATGAAGAGGAAAGAACTAAGTTCTTTGAAGATTTGATATTAAACCAAGCAGCAAAGCCTCCACCAAGGAAGAAGAAAGCTGGTAAGAGCTAATGAAAAGAAAGAAAAGCAAGTTATGTGTTTATCAAGATTTTGAAATTACAGATGATGCAATACCATGATGGCCAAACTAAATATGATGCAATTAGAGATGAAACTGTTTCTATATTGGTAGCACCAGTAATGAGTATATTACCCTATCATTCTTTACACATCATTGGATAGTTGGTAACAAGTCACTTTTTACTAAGATTTAGATCACAGGAAAGCTGACTTCCCCTTAAGATACTTTGATACAACATCCATATGACCAATTCCACTGCTATAAAACAGCTAATGCCATTGTGAGGCACCAATTTTCCTTTGTATGGAATGCTTTTGGCATTCACGTGTACAACATTATATTGTTTACTCATTCATATCACCACCGATAATAGTCATTTATCTCATTGCTGTTTGTGGGATCTTGCTGGGCACAAAATGGTCTTGCATCCAATTAAATAAATCTCAGCAGTAATTTTTTTGTTCATGGGATGTGAGCGTCGCTGGCTAGGCCAGCATTTTATTGTTCATCCCTAAATTTCCCTTGAGAAGGTGGTGGTGAGGTGCCTTCTTGAACCACTGCAGTCCTTGGGGTGTAGGTACACCCATAGTGCTGTTAGGAAGGGAGTTCCAGGATTCTGACCCAGTGATAGTGAAGGAATGGTGATGTAGCTCCAAGTCAGGATGGTGTGTGACTTGGAGGGGAACTTGCAGGTGGTGGTGTTCCCATGCATCTGCTGCCCTTGTCTTTCTAGGTGGTAGAAATCACTGGTCTGGAAGGTGCTGTCGAAGAAGCCTGATGAGTTGCTGCAGTGCATCTTGTAGATAGTACACACTGCTGCCACTGTGCGTGGGTGATGAAGGAAGTGAATGTTGAAGGTGGTAAATGGAGTGCCAATCAACCGGGCTGCTTTGTCCTGGATGGTATCAAGTTTCTTGAGTGTTGTTGGAGCTGCACGTATCCAGGCAAGTGGAGAGTATTCCATCACACTCCTGACTTGTGCCTCGTAGATGGTGGACAGGAGGTGGGTTACTCTCCACAGAATTCCTAGCCTGTGACTTGCTCTTGTAGCCGCAGTATTTATGTGGCTGGTCCAGTTCAGTTTCTGGTCAATGGTAACCCCCAGGATGTTGATAGTGGGAGATTCAGCGATGGTAATGCCAATGAATGTCGTGGGGAGATGGTTAGATTCTCTCTAGTTTGAGATGGTCATTGCCCAGCACTTGTGTGGCGTGAATGTTACTTGCCACTTATCGTCCCAAGCCTGGATGTTGTCTAGGTCTTGCTGCATCTGGACATGGGCTGCTTCAGTATCTGAGGAGTTGTGAATTGTACTGAACATTGTGCAATTATCGGCAAACCTCCACACTTCTGAACTTATGATAAAGAGGTCATTGATGAAGCAGCTGAAGTTGGTTGGGCCTAGGACACTACCCTGAGGAACTCCTGCAGTGATGTCCTGGGACTGAGATGATTGATCTCCAACAACCATAACCATCTTACTTTGTGCTAGGTATAACTCCAACCAGTGGAGTGCTTTCCCCCTGATTCCCGTTGACTCCAGTTTTGCTAGGGCTCCTTGATGCCATACTCCGTCAAATGCTGCCATGATGTCAAGGGCAGTCACTCTCATCTCACCTCTGGGGTTCAGCTCTTTTGTTCATGTTTGGACCAAGGCTGTAATGAGGTCAGGAGCTGAGTGGCCCTGACGGAACCCAAACTGAGCATCACTGAGCAGGTTATTGCTGAGCAAGTGCCGCTTGATAGCACTGTCGCGACCCCTTCCATCACTTTGCTGATCGAGAGTAGTCTGATAGGGCGGGTTGGATTTGTCCTGCATTTTGTGCACAGGACATACCTGGGCAATTTTCTACATTGTTGGGTTGATGCCAGTGTTGTAGCTGTACTGGAGCAGCTTGGCAAGGGACACAGCTAGTTCTGGAGCACAGGTCTTCAGTACTATTGCTGGAATGTTGTCAGAGCCCTTAGCCTTTGCAATATCCAGAGCCTTCAGCCGTTTCTTGAAATCATATGGAGTGAATTGATTTGGCTGAAGACTGGCATTTGTGATGCTTGGGATCTCAGTAGGAGGCCGAGATGGATCATCCACTTGGCATTTATGGCTGAAGATTGATGCAAATGCTTCAGCCTTATCTTTTGCACTGATGTGCTGGGCTCCCCTGTAGTTGAGGATGGGTATATTTGTGGAGCCGCCTCCTCCGGTTAGTTGTTTAATTGTCCACCACCATTCATGTCTGGATGTGGTAGGCCTGCAGAGCTTAGATCTGATCCGTTGTTTTTGGGATTGCTTAGCCCTCTCTCTTGCATGCTGCTTCCGCTGTTTGGCATGCAAGCGGTCCTGAGTTTTAGCTTCATCAGGCTGTCACATCATTTTTAGGTATGCTTGGTGCTGCTTATGGTATGCCCTCCTGCACTCTTCATGTGAAGCCCCTTTTGAAGTTTGGGAGTTGTGATAAGGCCTTATGTAAATTAAAGCTTTTTTCTTCATTTTCAGTCATCTCATCTTTGATCATTGACACTGGTTTCCAGTCTTCTTCAAATAAGATTGGTACTAATCTTACTGAATTTTTTTTTTAAAAAGCTGATCATGACTCATATCCGTTTCAGTTAGTGCACCAATTGTTACTCAGCCTTCAGGTTGGCAGATTGCCACAATAGTTGGTTCACATGCCTTTCCATCAAATATGAGAGTACTACTTTGTGGTGGAAACCTGACAGTACCTTGGGTCTTGAAGACCATGACCTTATATACATTCTGTATCCCTCTGTGTGGAAACCTTAGTTTTTGCATCGATGTTAGATTAGTTTACCTGAGGGACCTTGGCTGTGGCTATCCTGGTAGCCAAAATAATTTTGTTATCAGTAGCATTTGAGTCAATCAATCAAGATCACAACTGGCTTATTTCTATTGGAGATCCTACATAGTTCCACAAAGTGGAAAGGATGCTGTTCAGTTCTTGAACTGATATCTCTGTTACTGTTGTTATGGTCAAGATAACACTGCTGCAGAATATTTAGGCAGTATGCCTAGGAGACTGGTTGGCTGCAGTTAGGCTTGTAAGACACTAAGTTTCATATTGCTGAATAGTTATCATAGCTGCAACCCTAAAAATTGAGCCTGTTAAAATACAGTATGTTCCCCTTCAGTCTTTCTTCATTTCCCAGGCTTTCACGCAATGTCCAACAGTTATTGTAGTGCGTTTCGTACAGTGGCATCTGTAAATAGGCAATTGGCTCATAAGAGCTTTCTGTTCAGAGAATGCTCAGCTTGAATCCAGCAAGTAGTTATTACAGTTTAGCAACTCAGCTTGGTCAACTGTCTGCATTCTTTTGCAGAGCCAAGGTAGGACATGACATTAATAGAGGTTTTTCTTCAAACAGCCATGTCGTTTTGCCCCCACTCTGATTTGCAGCTATCTCGATTGGTTTCTCTTCCTCACAGGTTTTCACAAATCACAAATGAAACTGTTTGTTTATGTCTAACTGCCATCTTCTTCATTCCAAATGCTGGACTATTTGTTAGATCTCTATGGCTGAATGCACAATGTGCTTGGTCTTCTTAGAAACCATCTTTATGTTGTCTTATGAGGAATGGTTGGACAGGCTAGGCTTGTATCTGCTGGATTTTAGTAAAGTAAGAGGTGACTTGATTGAAACATATAAGATTCTGAGGGGTCTTGACAGGGTGGATGGGGAAAGGATGTTTCCCCTTGTGGGAGAATCTAGAACTAGGGGTCACTCATTTAAGACAGATGAGGAGAAATCTTTTCTCTCAGACAATTGAGAGTCTTTGGAACTCTCTTCCTGTAAAGGCCGTGGAAGCAGAGTCTTTAAATATTTTTAAGGCAGAGGTAGATAGATTCTTGATAAGCAAGGGGATGAAAGGTTATTGGGGGTAGACGGGAATGTGGAGTCGAGGTTACACTCAGATTGCCATGATCTTCTTGAATGGCAGAGCAGGCTCGAGTGGCCTACTGCTATTCCTAATTCGTATTTTCGTATTTCCATGCGTTTGAATAGGTTAGTCCTTGGCTCTTGATCTGGGTTACTGCTCCTAGGAATATTGTCCTTCAGAGAATTTTGCTACATACAAGATCTGCTCAGTTAGCACTGATGATTCCTTGTACTGATGGGAGACTCAGTTACGGGATGAGTGAATCAAAGCAGATAGCCTAAGGGCAAGTCTATCTGACACATCACTGTGCTCAAATTCAAAGTGGTATGCTTTGGGATTCTTTTGCTGCATACCACACAATACAACAGTCATGTTCGGCAATGACCATCTCAAACAAAACAGAGCTTAACCATCCCTCATTGAAATTCAATGTCATTATCATCATTAGGTCTCTCACCATCAAGGTTCTGGGGATTACCATTCACCAGAAACTCAACTGGACCAACCACATAAAGGGCGTGGCTACTAGAGCAGGCCAGAGGCTGTGTATTCTCTGTCGAGTGGCTCTCCACTTGACTCCCAAAAACTTTTCCAGGTACAAGTCAAGAGTGTGATGGAATACTGCCCACTGGCTTGGATGGTTGCAGCTGCAATGGCATTCAAGAAGCTCGACACCATCCAGGATGGATCAGTCCACTTGATCACATCGACGGACCTAAACATCCACCCCCTCCACCACTGCTGTACTGTGGCTGTAGTGTATACTAGAAGGACAAAGACAGCGAGTGCTTGGGAACATCACCTGCAAATTCCCCTGTAAGTTGCACACTATCCTGACTTCGACATATATCGGCGTTCCTTCATAGCTGCTGTGTTAAAGTCCTGGAGCTCCCTACGTAACAGCATTGTGGGAGCATCCTCACCATGTGGACTGCAACAGTTCAAAAGCAAGGTCATCAACCTGAAATGTTAATTCTGTTTCTCTCTCCACAAATGCTGCCAGACTTGCTGAGTATTTCCAGCACTTTCTGTTTTAGTTCAAAAAGAAGGCCTACCGCCATCTTCTTAGGACAACTAGTGATTGACAATGAGTGCTGGCCTTGCCAGCGATGCTTTCATCTTCTTAGATTTTTTTTTAAGTTGTCAGTTACACTAATAAGATTGGGACAGCCTCTGTTAAGGCACTTTACATCTTCTACAGTTGTAGGTTTGTGATTGAGCCAGAGGTAGAATTCTAGGCACGACTCCAGGCATTGATTAATAAAGCAACAGCTGGTGCTCAGTTTAGTTAGTGACCCTCTGGCAGAAGATGTACGCCAAAATATTTTCTACATTTGGGGGTACCTCTTTCCATCACGGAAAATATGTAACTCCCTTGTTTTTGCTCAAAAAAAATGATAGTGGCACTGAATGGTCTTTCCTGCTAATGGAAACAATTATTTATTTGCACACTTCCTGTTTTTTTCCCCAAATCCAAATATATTGGAAAATCGGTCAGCTTTATTTATCTTGGTGTTGAGAAGTGAGATGTTGAATCAAGATATAGCACCAAAGGTAGTGAATGCATTATAGGCTCCATGGAAATCATCAAATTGGACTTGTAACTGGAATTGAAAAAAAATGTATATTGCTTCTTTAAGAGCTGAAAGGGAAGTTGTACCTTGTCAAATTTAATTTCTCTTTTATTTCATGGAATGTGAGTATCATAGGCAAGGCCAACATTTGTTGCCCATTCCTAATTGCCCTTGAGAAGGTGATGTTGAGTCACTGCTTTGAACTGCTGTAGTCTGTGTGGTGTAGGTACACCCACAGTGTTGTTAGGAATTGATTCCAGGTTTTTCACTCAGTGATGACGAAGGAGCGGTGATATAGTTCCAAGTCGGGATGGAGTTTGGCTTGGAGGGGTACTTGCAGGTGGTGATGTTCCCATGAGTTTGCTGCCCTTGTCCTTCTAGGTGGTAGAGGTAGTGGGTTTGGAAGGTGCTGTCAAAGGAGGCTGGGCGAGTTACTGCAGTGCATGGTATAAATGGTACACACTGCTGCCACTGTGTGCCATTGGGGAAAGGAGTGAATGTTTAAGGTGGTAGATGGGGTGCTGATCAAACGAGATGCTTTGTCCTCGATGGTGTCGAGCTGCTTGAGTGTTGTTGGAGCTGCACTCATCCAGGCAAGTGGAGAGTATTCCATCATGTCCTGATTTGTGCCTTGTAGATGGTGGACAGGCATTGGAGAGTCAGCAGGTGAGTTATTAGCTGGAGAATTACCGGCCTCTGACCTGCTCTTGTAGTCATAGTATTCTCTGGCTGATACAGTTCAGTTTCTGGTCAATGGTAACACCCAGGATGGTGATGGTAGGGAATTCAACAATGATAATGCTGTTGAACGTCAAGGGGAGATAGTTAAATTTATTCTTGTTGGAGAGGGTCATTGCCTGGCTCTTTTGTGGCATGAATGTTACTTGCCACTTAACAGACCAAACCTGAATGTTGACCATGGCTTGCTGTATGCGGGCACGCGCTGCTTCAGTATCTGAGGAGCCACGAATGATACTGGGCACTGTGCAATCATCATTGACTATCCTCATTTCTGACCTTATGGTGGAAGGAAGGTCATTGATGAAACAGTTGAGGATGGTTGGGCCTAGGACACTACCCTGATGAACCTTTGCAGTCATGTCCTGGGGCTGAGAGGATTGGCCTCCAACAGCCACAACCATCTTCCTTTGTGCTAAGTATGACTCCAAGCAGTGGAGAGTTTTCCCCTGATTCCCATTAACGTCAATTTTACTAGAGCTCCTTGATGCCACACAGTCAAATTCTGCCTTGATGTCGAGGGCAATCACTCTCATTTGGAATTCAGCTCTTTAGTCCATGTTTAGTCTAAGGCTGTAGTGAGATCTGGAGCTGAGTGACCCCAAACTAAAGATCGGTGAGCAGGTTGTAAGTGCTACTTGATCGCGCTGTCAGTGACACCTTCCATCACTGTGCTGCTGATTGAGAGCTGCCTTCTTGTTGGGGGTACTTGGATTTGTCCTGCTTTTTGTGGACAGGACATAACTGGGAAATTTTTCACATTGTCAGGTAGATGCCAGTGTTGTAGCTGTACTGGAACAGCTTGGTTAGGGGTGCGGCTAGTTCTGTAGCACAAGTCTTCACCACTATAGGCAGAATGTTATCAGAGCCCATGGCTTTTGTTGTATCCAGTGTCTTTAGCTGTTTCTTGATATCCAGTGGAGTGAATCAAATTGGCTGAAGATTGGCATCTGTGATGCTGGGGACCTTGGTAGGAGACCAAAATGGATTGTGCACTCAGCATTTCTGGCTGACGATGGTTGCAAATGCTTCAGGCTCCTCTTTTGCTCTGATGTGCTGGGCTGCCCCATTATTGAGGATGGGGAAGTTTGTGGAACCTCCTCCTCTGGTTAGTTGTTTAATTGTCCACCACCATTCATGACTGGATGTGACAGGACTGCAGAGCTTTGATCTGATTCGTTGATTGTGGGATTGCTTAGCTCTGTCTATTGCATGCTGCTTCCGCTGTTTTTTCACACATGTATGTATTGTAGCTTCACCAGGTTGGCATTTTTTAGACATGTCTGGTTCTGTTCCTGGCATATTCTCCTGTGTTGCTCATGGAACCCGGGTTGATCCCCTGGCTTGATGGTAATGGTAGAGTGAGGGACGTGGCAGACAATGAGTTTACAGATTGTGGTTGAATACAATTCTGCTGCTGATGAACCACAGCATCTCATAGTTGCCCAGTTTTGATCTGCTAGATTTGTTCTGAATCTATCATCTTTAGCATGGCGGTTGTGTCACATAACACGATGGAGGGTATCCTCGATGTGAAGACAGGACTTGATCTCCACAAGGAATGTGCAATGGTCACTCCTACCAATACTGTCATGCGCAGATGCATTCATGGGATGTGGGCGACGCTGGCCAGGCCAGCATTTATTGCCCATCTCTAATTGCCCTTGAGAAGGTGGTGGTGAGCTGCCTTCTTGAACCGCTGCAGTCCATTTGGGGTAGGTATACCCACAGTGCTGTTAGGGAGTTCCAGGATTTTGACCCAGCGACAATGAAGGAACAGTGATATAGTTCCAAGTCAGGATGGTGTGTGACTTGGAGGGGAACTTGCAGGTGGTGGTGTTCCCATGTATTTGCTGCCCTTGTCCTTCTAGTTGGTATAGGTCGCGGGTTTGGAAGGTGCTGTCTAAGGAGCCTTGGTGCATTGCTGCAGTGCATCTTGCAGATGGTACACACTACTGCCACTGTGCGTCGGTGGTGGAGGGAGTGAATGTTTGTAGATGGGGTGCCAATCAAGCGGGCTGCTTTGTCCTGGATGGTGTCGAGCTTCTTGAGTGTTGTTGGAGCTGCACCCATCCAGGCAAGTGGAGAGTATTCCATCACACTCTTGACTTGTGCCTTGTAGATGGTGGACAGGCTTTGGGAAGTCAGGAGGTGAGTTACTCGCCTCAGGATTCCTAGCCTCAGACCTGCTCTTCTAGCCACGGTGTTTATATGGCTACTCCAGTTCAGTTTCTGGTCAATTGTAACCCCCAGGATGTTGATGGTGGGGGATTCAGCGATGGTAATGCTGTTGAATGTCAAGGGGAGATGGTTAGATTTTCTCTTGTTGGAGATGGTCATTGCCTGGCACTTGTGTAGCGTGAATGTTACTTGCCACTTATCAGCCCAAGTCTGGATTTTGTCCAGGTCTTGCTGCATTTCTGCAGGGACTGCTTCAGTATCTGAGGAGTCATAAATGGTGCTGAACATTGTGTAATCATCCGCGAACATCCCCACTTCTGACCTTATGATTGAAGGAAGGGCATTGATGAAACAGCTGAAGATGGTTGGGCTTAGGACACTACCCTGAGGAACTCCTGCAGTGATGTCTCAGATGATTGACCTTCAACAACCACAACCATCTTCCTTTGCGCTAGGTATGACTCCAGCCAGCGGAGGGTTTTCTCCGATTCCCATTGACCTCAGTTTTGCTCGGGCTCCTTGATGCCATACTCGGTCAAATGTTGCCTTAATGTCAAGGGCAGTCACTCTCACCTCACCTCTTGAGTTCAGCTCTTTTGTCTATGAATCAAGGCTGTAATGAGGTCAGGAGCTGAGTGGCCCTGGCGGAAGCCAAACTGAGCGTCACTGAGCAGGTTATTGCTAAGCAAGTGCTGCTTGATGGCACTGTTGATGACACCTTCCATCACTTTACTGATGATTAAGAGTAGGCTGATGGGGCGGTAATTGGCCGGGTTGGATTTGTCCTGCTTTTTGTGCACAGGACATACCTGGGCAATTTTCCACATTGCAGGGTAGATGCCAGTGATGTAGCTGTACTGGAACAGCTTGGCTGGGGTGCGGCAAGTTCTGGAGCACAGGTCTTCAGTACTATTGCCGGAATATTGTCAGGGCCCATAGCTTTTGCTGTATCCAGTGCCTTCAGTCGTTTCTTGATATCATGAGGTGTGAATCAAATTGGCTGAAATCTGGCATCTGTAATGCTGGGGACTTCAGGAGGAGGCCGAGATGGATCATCAACTCGGCACTTCTGGCTGAAGATTGTTGCAAATGCTTCAGCCTTATCTTTCGCACTGATGTGCTGGGCTCCCCCATCATTGAGGATGGGGATATTTGTGGAGCCACCTCCTCCAGTTAGTTGTTTAATTGTCCACCACCATTCACGGCTGGATGTGGCAGGACTACAGAGCTTAGATCTGATCCATTGGTTATGGGATCGCTTAGCTCTGTCTATCGCATGCTGCTTCGGCAGTTTGGCACACAGATAGTCCTGTGTTGTAGCTTCACCGGGTTGACACCTCATTTTGAGGTATGCCTGGTGCTGCTCCTGGCATGCCCTTCTGCACTCTTCATTGAACCAGGGCTGGTCTCCTGGCTTGATGGTAATGGTCGAGTGGGGGATATGCTGGGCCATGAGGTTACAGATTGTGGTTGAGTACAATTTTGCTGCTGCTGATAGCCCACAGCGCCTCATGGATGCCCAGTTTTGCATTGCTAGATCTGTTCGAAATCTATCCCATTTAGTACGGTGATAGTGCCACACAACACGATGGATGGTATCCTCAATGTGAAGGCGGGACTTCGTCTGCACAAGGACTGTGTGGTGGTCACTCCTACCAATACAGTCCTGGACAGAAGCATCTGCGGCAGGCAGATTGGTGAGGACAAGATTAGATTTTTAGATTAGAGATACAGCACTGAAATAGGCCCTTCGGCCCACCAAGTCTGTGCCGACCGTCAACCACCCATTTATACTAATCCTACACTAATCCCATATTCCTACCAAACATCCCCACCTGCCCCTGTATTTCCCTACCACCTACCTATACTAGTGACAATTTATAATGGCCAATTTACCTACCAACCTGCAAGTCTTTTGGCTTGTGGGAGGAAACCGGAACACCCGGAGAAAACCCACGCAGACACAGGGAGAACTTGCAAACTCCACACAGACAGTACCCAGAATCAAACCCGGGTCCCTGGAGCTGTGAGGCTGCGGTGCTAACCACTGCGCCACTGTGCCGCCCTAGGTCAAGTAAGTTTTTCCCTCGTGTTGGTTCCCCCACCACCTGTCACAGACCCAGTCTAGCAGCTATGTCCTTTAGGACTCGGCCAGCTCGGTCAGTAGTGGTGCTACTGAGCCACTCTTGGTGATGGACATTGAAGTCCCCCACCCAGAGTACATTTTGTGCCCTTGCCACCCTCAGTGCTTCCTCCAAGTGCTGTTCAACATGGTGGAGTACTGAATCTTGTAGAGTATCTGAATCTTGAGTAGAGAATCTTGATTCTCTCTCCACCTGCTGCAGGCCCGGTCTGGCTTGGTAACTAATGACTTCAGGCTAAACAGGATGCTATTTGGAGAATGTAGATGGATCTGCAAGCAGTCAACCTCTGAACCACCTCAGAATGCATGATATTTTTGATTTGAGCAATGTGGTTTGTTACTTCACTGCACACTAACACGTAGTGTACTGTTCAAGACTGAAATATTTGCCTGAAAATTTCTTTTATAGATATATAATTTTTGTTGATTGCTACACAATGGCTCAGTGGATAAGTGCAATGCATTATACATACTTGGGAAAGTCCAGGGCTTTTCTGTGTCTGTGTGACTATCTGATTCGTTTCATCTCTGGTTCCTAGAGTTGTTGGATCCAACAATATAAAGCCTACAATTTTGCTTCGAGAAGCTGAAATTATTCACAGACTATTTCTAAATGTGACATTTAGTATACTTGCTACTGTTTATTTTGAAGATAATCATTGGAGAAAACTATATAAACTTTCAAAAGATAAAATCTTTAAATTCACATTTTGAAGAAACTTTATACAGACAAGTTACATTTTACCATTGTTGCATCTTTTTAAGCTTTACTTGCCTTGGAAGTCCTTCCACCAGCATTGCCTCCTGCACCGAGACAACTGTCAGAGGAAGAAATAAAACGGTTGGAAGAACAGGAGGAAAATACCTTTCGAGAACTTCGACTATTTCTCAGGGATGTTACCAAAAGACTCGCCACTGACAAACGTTTTAGTATCTTTAGTAAGCCTGTGGATATTGAAGAGGTATGTTAAGGTAGCTTTTAAAATTCTTCATTTGTTACTGCCGATATAAGGAGAATTTTCTGCCAGGGACCCTTGCAATAATTGGCTATGCTATGACTCCCCAATGTATCAAAGTGTAAATGCACTATGATGTAATGATGGGTCGTATGAATCACGATCATCCTGCATTTGATTCCTGATATTTGCTGAGTTATTGCATCTCAGGAGTGGCAGTACAGCAAGAGAGTGGGGCATGAAGAAAATCATCAGAGTTCTTGCTTCTGATCTCCATCTAGTAATCCCTCCTGGGACTTACATGATTGCCACATGAGAAAAGGAATGAGCTTGGTTGCGTACCCACATTGGATGGCTAATGAGTACAGTTGAGAGATGTTAAATTAAAAGGCAAGTGCAAGTTGAAGTGAACCATCTGCATTAAGCTAAAGTGATAAAGTTGCAACCAAGGGAAGTAAAAGTTAAAAAGGACTACCTGAAGGAAAATTTAAAATTAAAACTGAACATGCAAGTATTGTAAAAGGAGGCACCCAAAAGATATATCACCTAATCTGGAGCATTAGAGAAGTAAAATTAAAAGTGAGTGGATGACAGAAGTAAAATTAGAAGGGGAGCAGCTGAGAGTCATTTAACCAAGATGAAAGCTATGAGTTATGCTCGATGGGCGAAGAGATGCCACATTTATTTTAAAGAAAAAGTTATGGCTTTACAGAAAAGGTAAAGAGTGAATGAAAGCACGACATTTAGAGGGTTCTCAGGTGTAAGTGGGTAGTGCTAGATCCTAAGTGAATCATCACACGCTAGTAAAATGGCTGGCTTAGTATTGCACCTAGAGAGTTAATCATTATGGATAGCAGTTGAAGTATAATACAGTAGCAATGTTGCCATGAAACAGAATCAAATGCTGGGAATAACTAAGAAAATGAGGATACTGACTGAATTAAGGTTGGTTTGCAAGGCTTATTCTTTAAAACACTAAATTAAGAACCCCTGTGAAGCTACTTGAAGTTACAATAAACAGCAGGTAACAGACACTGTCAACATTCTAGAAGGAAAAAAATGTAACTAGAAAGCTATAGAAGATGGCTAGGTCAAAAACTTAACAACTGGACATTGTAGGCCTGGGAGACTCTGCTCAGCAAAGTGCATCAACAGCTGTGTCAGTTTACCTGGTGCTAGAATAGGACGTATTGAGGAAAAGTTTGAGATACTAAAGTAAACAGGATGGGATGGAATACTGAGGGGTAAACAGCATAAGGAAAAGTAATATTGGAGCCTTCAAAGTCATGCAAGTAAGGATCCTCAAAATCTCAAGATAGGAAATGCAGAAAAATGTTCTTTGAAAAACTTTTGGTGTTTGGGCAAAGAGGGGAGTTGAGCAGAAAATTGAGAATGTGAATGAGTGTCTGGCAACCTGGTGTGAAAATATCCTGACATACGTAATTAGAAATACTTTCAGAAAAAAAGTACTAATACAGGAGAGATGGATGCACCTGAACCAATTAGTAACAATGAGAACTTGTGAGGAAATTGAGGTAGCTATTAAATCATTTAAACTAGATGGTGGTTGGCGAGTTGGGGGTACAGGGAAGGAAATAGATCCCAGGGTGGAATGGAGGCAACACTGAAACATGACGACATAAAGGAGCCAGAGACCAGGAAAAGGCAGACATTACATCAAGAATGAAAATTAATCTCTGATGAGATGCAAAGATGATTGCTAGAACCATTAGAAATAGAGATGCTGGAACTGGAGGCTGCTATGATAATTGATGGATATGATGTGGAATATAGATAACTGAAGATGGTAATGAATATACATTAGGATGTAAAGAGTGTTCAAAAAAGTAGGTGGTGTAGCCTTATGTACCTGGGTATATGGGAGGTAAATGAAGTCAATTCTGTGGGACGTGGAAGATGACATAATGAACTGCTCTGGTTAGACATCTCTAATGAAGAGAAAAGCAAAGCAAAGTTAACACAAGGAGTATCTTAAAAGCTACCTATCAGCATAAGAAGGAAGAGCTGTTCTGTGAATATTTAGGGAGGATAAGTGATAACAGAAGAGATATTTGATTAGGTGTTTTCAATCAGCCAACTAAAAATTGCAAAAACCCAAGTGATTTAGAATCAGCTGATAAATGTATGACTCAGCGTGTCAAAGAATCCACAAGAAGCAGTGTTGAATCTTAGAACTCTTCAATTAATATTGCAGAACCACTTCTAGTGGTTTTTTAAAGTTTTAACTTCACATGTATTTTCTTCTTTCATGAGTTCAATTTCTTTGATCACCACTTAGTCTTTAAAAAAATATTTGTAGGTTTCTGACTATCTGGAAGTCATCATACAGCCAATGGATTTATCAACGATGATGATGAAAATTGACAACCACAAATATGAAACTGTGAAGGATTTCCTGATAGATATTAACCTCATCTGTAGCAATGCTCTTGAGTATAATCCTGATAAAGTTCCTGGAGGTAAGATGGGATTCACAAATGAACTAACAAAGCTAATTTTGATTGCAAGAAATAAATACAATTCTTACTAGGATCACATCTCAAAATCTTATTAATCCAACCATAATGGAACAAACATTGTGCTTATTGCTATTGTGGAGTTGCTGATAAAAGTATGAACTAACCATAAGAGTATAGAAAGCAACAGTAGTACAGTGGTTTACTCTCTGCAATCTAGATTCAAATCCATCTGTTGGCTGTAAGAGTATTGCATGACATTGGTTCTGAATGACCTCAGTTCCTTTTGGATGAAGATCCACAATCCACTGCTGATAATTTGGCATCAATAAAGCTAACAGTCTCACCTAAAGTTTGGGCTTGCTGGTGTAGGGAAATGAAAAATCATTACATTAGGGATTGCAGACTTTCGAGGTTGGGATTTAGATGCATTGTTATTATTTAAAGAGGGAGTTCTACATTCATTCGACCATGTTGTGCATGATCTGGGAGTGTTTTATAATGGAGTGCCCAAAATGGAAAGCATTCCATTCCCCAACACCAATGCTCACCCCTGGAACACAAAAAAATCACTTTGAAAGAAAGTGAAAACTTTAATTTTAAGTGACCTTTACCTTTTTTGAAGAATATTTACACCACTGTATATTTTGTCAAGTTTAGTTCAATGTAACATAAACTGTAAGCTCACACAAATTTTTGATTTCATTGCAACGTTGCTACTGGCACCTCTTGCCTTAAGCTAAATAGAAAAAAGTTGCTAATGACCTATAGCAATTAACATTTAGTAATGGATTAATTTATAACACATTCATTTACTGTGAAAGGAGAGGTCATCTGCTGGTAAGTAATTGGGAACCAATGTGACTTGTTCCAAGTTGGATGTGATAGTTGATTTGAAGCCAGAATTGCCTTACTTATGGGATTCTAGCCATGTTTCTATCTTTTTGTATCAGAGAAATATTTTATGTTTTTAAAAAAAAACTGTATGGGTTAATTTCAGATGTGATTCAAAATACAGATATCTGGATATTTTATTTTGAGCAGATGAATTTAATTATTTGTAGTAGCAAGAGCTGAGGTGTCAGGAATTTCTAAATTACCTGTTTTATTTCCCCTTCACCAATCTTTCTCTCCCAAGTTAAAATTTTCCCCCTTCTAAGTTGCATTATACTTCTACGCAAGAAGGTTGTTGGGTAATCTGCACCCAGGTTTTTGGCAAAAGTAACCTTGAGCCAGCCCCTAGGAGCTGAGGGATCTCAAGTCACAGTAGCTTTTCTTTTTTTTCCCCATCTTCCCTGGTTAGCATAGATAACCAACTCAACAGAGCCATATGTTGGCATGTCAGGCTGCTGCTCCATTGCACTACCCTGTAATTATTGGTGCATTCCAGATGTTTGAATAAAATCAAAACCATCTGATCTTTAAAATGTGCCAAGGATGGCCTGAGTTCCCTTCAAAAATTAAACTAACAGTGAGAAATCATATGCAATACTGTGAATGTTTTGATGCCTTGATTGTACTCTTCAAATTAAAGAACACAATTCTATGTTTTGATGGTACAGTAGTATTCCAAAGTAGTATTTTATTTAAATTGATCAGAACATCCCTTCTTGTTGAGCTCAATTTGTGCAAATCATTTGCTTGACAAGTATAGGAAAACTTTTATTTCCATTCAGGAATGTTCAAAATGCATTTTGTTTTGTGCAAAAATAACTCCTTGGTGTTTGTTTTTGTAGATCGCATAATTCGACACAGAGCCTGCACACTCAAGGATACTGCACATGCAATAGTTGCTGCTGAGCTAGATCCTGAGTTTAACAAACTCTGCGAAGATATCAAAGAGTCCAGGAGAAAGCGGAGTGAGTAGCCACTGAAGCAAATAATACCTCTAATAGGCCAGAAGTCTTTAAAGAATAGATTGGAACCAGCAGCTTTCCATGTTATGCTACTTGAATATATAATATATCCTATAACATGTAATAATTAGTGCACTTAGGATGGGTATAATGTAGACCAGTGGGAGTGCCTTTCTCCCCTTAGCTGACCTGACTAAGCATGCTTTTATTTTCTGAAATTATTTAAATGGCTGTTGTAAATCTTTAAATTGTGGACCAACCAGGATAGAGGTATATTATTTAATACCAAGATCAAATAATTTAATATTTTGTATTGTGTAGTAAGCTTGGGTCTTTTAATGATAACTGATAGCATTGCTTCAATTTTCTTGTACTTGAATATGACCTCAATTGATCTGGATCATTTCTTCCCGAGATGGTCCCATCATCTCCTCGAACTGTAGTTTAAGATACAGCCCTTTTACTTCTATGACCGTTTACTTGTACTGATGTATCTTATTTTGGTGTTAAGGGAATTGTGAAAGTCAGTGCTAACTGTTTTTAGAGAAAATTACTTCAGTACATATCCGTCAATTCCACTTAACCATTATCTGAGTAAGGTAGACTTAATGGGCTGAATTTTACTTGGGCGGATGGGACTTCGCCACCGACGTACAAGTCGGTGGCGAACCTGCACCTGCCCAGCCCAGGGACTCAACATGCATTTTACGGGTCTCCGGACTTTAATTGTTTCGAGGCAGGACTTCCACATGCTTGAGGGAGGAAGTCCCGCCTCATTGAGCTGCTGGCCAATCTTCGGGCCGGCAGCTCTCAGTCCTAGCAACGCCACCGGGAGCGGTGGTCACTGCTGGGACTGCATCCCAGCTGAGGACACTGAGCCAGGACTGAGGTAAGTTTGGTTTGCCTTGCTGGGCAGATCAGTCGCAGCCCAGCGAGGCAAGGCTGGTCATTTGTGGGGTGGGGGGGGAGGGGTGCGTCTTGGTTGGGAGGTGGGGGCGGCCCTCTGTTGGGCACCCTGTGCCCGACTGCCATGGCCCCCACCGGGGCACGGAAAGGCTGACAGCTGTCGCTGGACGGCCTTTCACATACCCAGCACGCCTCCTTGCCACGGGTAAAATATCCGTGAAGGGCCCCCCCCCCCCCCCCCCCACCACCGACCGCCATAAAGTTGACCTGAGGCAGGAACAGAGCGAGAAGGCCTCCCAGAGCCTCCTGCTCAATTTTATGGCACTCCCACACCACCATCAGGCCTGCCAGGGCGGCTGAAAGTTCAGCCCAATGTATCCCAAATTCACATTGTGATGGCTGTCATTTGTATGGTACAGATTTATTATAGCAATGGACTGGGGGTATTGTTACTGAAGCTGATTGATCCCTATGTTTTTCTTTCTGCACTGTTCATATTCTTTGATTATATTTTGTACTCTTACATTAACAAGCTGGAAAAGCTCTCATTGCTGACCAGGTTGTAGCTGAACGTACAAAAGCAGAAAGAAAAATAACTTTATTTATACAACACCTATCACATCCTCAGGATGTCCCAAAGTGTGTTACAGCAAGTTTTGAAGTGTAGCCACAGTTGTAATGTAGGAAACACAGCAACCAATTTACACACAGCAAGGCCTCAAACAGCTAATGAGATAATCACCAGAGTTTTTTTTATTCTTTCATGGGATCTGGGCATCACTGGCAAGGCCAGCATTTGTTGCCCATCCTTAATTGCACTTGACAACTGAGAGGCTTGCTAGACCATTTCGGAGGGCAGTTAAGCATCAACCACATTGCTGTGGGTCTGGAGTCACATGTAGGCCAGACTGGGTAAAAGCAGCCGATTTTCTTCCCTGAAGGACATTAGTGAACTTGATGTGTTTTTATGACAATCGATGATAGTTTCATGGCACCATTACTGAGACTAGCTTTCAATTCCAGATTTTTATGAATTAATTAATTGATTTTAAATTCCACCAGCTGCCATGGTGGGATATGAACCCATGTCCCCAGGGCATTAGCCTGGGCCTCTGGATTACACCACCATCTCTCCCTCACTACGCCACCATTGCTGGAGGGATAAATATTGGCCAAGTCTCCCTGCTCTCCAATTTTTTTTGAACATTTCCTATTATTCTGCTGTGGGCTTCTCATAAATTTTCAATTCATTTTCTGTTCCTTCGGTATCTGAATCCTAAAAGTTTAATGTCTCAAGTGCCATTGCACTTTCTACATGTCCTCACATCCATTTCAGATCTGATTGATAATAAGATCACCAGATCGTGTTGCCTCCCAGTTCCAATTTAATTTATAATACCTGAGTCATTTCTCAATGTGTGGCTGGAGTGGCCTCTGACCCTTTTAACTGTTCATTATGTGTAATGAAGCAATTCTACACTACCCCTCAGAACATACATGGTTAGTTTTTTCCACAGCTTATACCCAGTTAATTATCTGGAGAACTGAAATCTCCATTATGCAGATTCAGTAGCATTATATACGGTTGTGTTACAGGGCTAGTAATTCAGAGGCCTGGACTAATAATCTTGAGGTGTGAGTTCAAATCCCACCATGACAATTTGTGAATTGAATTCAGTTAGTGAATAAATCTGGACTGTAAAGTATCAGTAATGGTTACCATGAAGCTAATGGATTTTTGTAAAAACCCAACTGTTGCAATAATCTCCTGAAGGGAGGAAACCCACCATCCTTGCCTCTCATGGCCTAACTGTGACTCCAGGCCCACATCACCTCTTAACTGCCCTGTGAAATGGCCTAAGCAAGCCACTAAGGCAGCTCACCATCACCTTCTCGAGAGCAATTTGTGATGGGCAGTAAATGCTGGCCTTGCCAACGATGCCCATGTCCCTGAATAAATTAATATGATTTAAAATACTGCTTAGTGACTTAAAAGGTTTATTTCTTGCAATATATCTGGTAAGGTACTACATTGAAGATTGTTTGTAAAATCATGTTTATTTACTGTGTGCAGACTTACAATCAATAGCAGAGCAAACAAATCACAATATAGAAACAAATAGAGACGTGGCTCAAGACTCATCTCGGAATTTAGAAGCAAGTACCATAAATGGGGAATGCAAGCATACAAGTAAGTACTAAGAATGGGCATGATGGTTGTAAAACGATCCTGTTCAGTTTTTAATCTTTTATTATCCTCGCTTTTTGGAGGTATAGTTTTGGTACCTTTGTTCCATGACCAAATTTTTGAAGTTTTGCGCATTGTCCCATGATTTGTGTGCCATGAGCATAAATATTCCACTTTGCCTATAAAATTTCAATTTTCTCCCCATATGCTAACAATTACCTAACACTTACTCCTGCTACTTGCCATGTAACATATGCAAAATTATAATTTTGTACTCATTGTGGTTGTAACTCTTTGATTCCCTTGGGCAATAAACATCATTTGCTCCAGCATACTCCATAGATCTGTAAATATGCCATCCAACATTAAATGGGTGTGAGCTGTGGGACTTTGCCTCTAATCACTAAAATAAATCAAAATAGTTTTTCTTTTTAAAAAAAAAAACCTGTACATAACTACTTCAACTACTTCATTAACATCATTAAAACATTTGAGTAAGGTCTTCCATAATGGGTGAAATGTTGCAGATGTTACAAAAGTGCCTCTGTTTTGTTAAATATATTTTTTGAGGGTTCATTTTTGAAAGACTGAAGAAATGTTAAACTTTGGGGTTTTCAAAGTTTGTAAAGGCCACTTGATTTAGAAAAACAGTCCCTGGAAATTTTTTTTTAAAAGGGGCACTGAGAGGTCTTGTGAGGAAAACAAACCTTTTCAGGAAATCACTTGGCTTCCAGCAACAACACCAAGCCTTTCTGGGAAACCGCCTGACTTCTAGCTCAAAAAACAACAGAGAACTTTGGACACCTGGAGAAGTTGTTTTTAAAGAAGTGACAGGTCAAAATTGATGGAGGTCAAAAGGTTGACCTCTTGTCGGTTTCGCTTTTGAATTGTTTTGAGTTAGGGTTTAACTGTATAAAAAGAGAGAGAACTTCCAAGGAGAGAAGAGAATTCCCAAGGAAGGAGAGAAGACCCCAACCCAGCTCAGCTTTCCAGCACCCCTTTAAAAGACCCTGAGAAATCCACTGTGTCGATTCATCTCGTCTCCTGTCTTTAATTATTAATGCCACCTGAAAAGAACTGTTCTAAAAGATCCCAGTGACCCGTCTACATGTACTCGGAGGCCAGACTGCCAGTTTTGGACACAGTATATCTCATCTGCTGTTTCTTCAAGAATGAGCAAGTATTCAGCCCGAGTGGGTTTTTTTGTCTGTAATAGAGCTCTAAATACAAAAATCCCTTTATTTTTCTGGTTAACGTACGTGTGTGTGTGTGTGTGTGTGTGTGTGTGTGTGTGTGTGTGTCTCTAAGGTAAAAAGGGAACTTTTATTATTTGGATCTGTGTGTTTATGCTTTGCTTCATTACTGGTTAAGACTTGTTTTGTAACAAATGGATAATTTTGTTGTTTATTAAAGAAATCTGATTGGTGTGTTTTATTCTGGGATAAAAATAGAGTCTATGATTGACCACATCAGTAAGTGGGAAAAAAATTAAATATATTTTGTGACCTGTGGAGAAGTGGAACTAGAATAAACAGTTCACTTCTCCTGCCTCGGTCATAACACAGGCCATCTTGGATCTGAACATGTAGCTCATTGTCTGTCATGGTAAGGTGATTTGCGTGAGGAACCACCTGATCTAACCACAAAGGAAGTGATTAACTATTACAATGCAGACAAATTTTGACTGACCTGTTTACTGTAGTAAAATGTGATCAGAGGTGTTGTCTAAAAATGCAGATTTGAGTGAACAAAAGTTGTTGTTGATGCAGATGACTTCGTCAAAATCTGTGCTCAATTATTGTAATAAACCAGGAAACTGTTAATATAACATCAAATGATGTAATACAGACGCAGTGCCATCAAATTTCTCGGCCCCTGTATAGTAATTGTGTATCCAGTTTACCAATTGGGGGAGGAGGAATCGACTTGCTAGGTTCATCAAATTTTCGTAATCCTTATTTATATTCCTATTTGTCCTGACTAAATTAATACCTCAGCCAGTACCACTAAAATGGATTAACTAGGCATTTATCTCATTGCTGTTTGTGGATCTTGCTGTGTGCCAATTGCCTGCCACTTTGCCCATATATCAACAGTGACTTTCCTTGAAAAATAATTCCTTGGCTGTAAAGGACTTTGGGACGGACTGAGAATGTGAAAGATGCTAATATAAATCCAAGATCTTTCCTCCTCTTGTCTTCCTTTCGAGGTTTGATCTTCATTTTAAGTTTAGTTTTTCATATACAAACACTGCTTATATAAGTGAAATCACAAGGTATTGTCAGGCGGGCTGTGAGATCTCACAAATGTTATAATGTCATGTATAGAAGGAGCCATGATGAAATAAACAATGAAATGGAAGAATTATGAATTTAAAAAGCTAACTGCGAAACAAAACCACAAGAACGTGGACACTTGTACAACAGTCAAAATGGAGTAGCGGTTTGAACCTCGTCTGAAATAGCTCTGGGGAGAACCCCTTTGAAATTGGAAGGAGGATTATTGCATACTAATGACTGAATTGACTTGAATAGATTAACAAAGGGTGCTGGAGACAGTCTGACTCAGAGCCAAAACCGGAATAATAGGTGTGAAGTAGCCACATCATAAAAGAATGGTACCCATCCAGACGTCAATAGATAGCTGTAGATTCCACATCCTAGTCCATTGTGTGGTCACACCAGAGGAGAAGGCCCTAACTGTGGAAAGAGATCCAGCGAAGCAACAAGCAGCCCTTTGCTAATTTTACACTTCAGTTTGCTGCAGCAGAGAAATTAAAGTGACCACCACCTCCAGTCTGAAGTTTTAACCACCCGGAAATCTATAACATCTCAACAAGTTCAAGACTGCAAACATCCAGGCTTGCACCTTTAAAAGAAACTGCCCTCCTGAGAAAATTCAGCAGGTTTTTGAACTTTAAACCATTTATCCTTTTTCTCTATTTATCTATTCTTGTGTATGTGTGCGTGTGTGAGTTTGTGACCATTTTGGGTATTGTGTAAAAATTGGTAGCTTTTTTTTAAAACCTACGAGAAAACCTATCATTTGTCTGTTTGTTTGACCCTAAAAAATTACTCGGGGACTAACATCATTTTTAACAAAACGGGATTGCAGTCAGTTGGGAGGTGAACAGCGGGAACCACCCACACCCCTTTCTGCCTGTCCGTAGCAGTAAAATGCTTACTCCTGATTTTGTTTAGTCCCTATAAGGGGTTAAAGTCATAAATCATTTCAGTTTCAGCCTCTGTATTTTGGAATATTCTCATAGGTGAGTTTTTAACTCCTAATAGACTTGACACTCGGTGAGCCGAAGGGCCTGTTTCAGTGCTGTATCACTAAACTAAAAACTAAAAACTTCATCAATTGAGGCAAGATGGGAGCTGGAAGGAAGGAGGAGCACAGCTCAGGGTTAATTTCCCAAGAACTGGAGCAACATAAATGCAAAATTTAGATTGGCTGATTTAAGAGTAATACTTATGAGAATTGAATTGATTACTTGGGCTACTTTAACGAATCCTTAACTAGCAAAGGCTTTAAGACTTCAAATTTGTTTCAGTGCTCAGCAGTACACGCTGTTAATGTTGAAGTTTTTGTTTAGTTGACACAAGTGCTGAGCAGAAGTACAAATATTTTAACATTATACATTAAAGAACATTTGAAAAAGGCAACTTCAAGATTTAAGACACTTTTCACAGATAAATTCAGATTTCCATTATTATTCAGTTGTCGTGTTCAGTTTCTGTTGGAAAAACGGTGATTTTAACATGTTTCTCTTATAATTCTCTTTGTTTTTACTGACGACTCATTTTTCATTACTATTACTGCCATTGTAATGTTGCCCAAAAGTTTAGTTTTTCTCCTTGTGTTTAACACTATATGACCATCTCTAGATACTTTAAGATCATACCATTATAAAAAGACAGGAATTTACAGTTTCATTTTACATCCACTTCTGGCCACCTAAACTGAAATTGAGCAGTCTCTTATGTCAGATTCAGTTGAATTTACAAATAAGATTACAAAGGAAACACATTGGAGTATCTGTGTAGAATTAGTAAAATAACACTTTTAAAAAAAAAAAGTATTTAGCATTGGTAGATATTTCTCCACGATGGGTTAGAGTTTGGCGAGTCATTATTACAGTCTTATTCCAAAAAAAGGATTTTAATTTGAGTTGGCTAAGGGAGATTGGGAAACTAGATTAAAAGATATGACAGACAAACAATGGAAAACATTTAAGTAAGTAGTTCATAATTTGCAACAAATATACTTCCCTTAAAGAATAAAAATTCTACAGGAAAAGTGGTCCAACCGTGGCTAACAGGAGAAGTTAAATATAGTTTAAGATTAAAGGAAGAGCCTTGTGATGTTGCCAAAAACATAGAAACATCGAAAATAGGAGCAGGAGTAGGCCATTCAGCTCTTCGAGCCTGCTCCCCATTCATTATGGTTATGACTGATCATCCAACTCAGTAACCTGTTCGCGCTTTCCCTCCATACCCTTTGATCCCTTTCGCCCCAAGAGCTATATCTAACTCCTTGAAAACATACAATGTTTTGGCCTCAACTGCTTTCTGTAGTAGCGAATTCCACAGGCTCACCACTCTCTGGGTGAAGAAATTTCTCCTCATCTCAGTCCTGAAAGGTTTACCCTATATCCTTAGACTGTGACCCCTCTGCTGGTTCTGGACTCCCCCACCATCAGGAACATCCTTCTTGTATCTACCCTGTCAAGTCCTGTTAGAATTTTATAGGTTTCTATGAGATCACCTCTCACTCTTCTGAACTCCAGTGAATGTAATCCTAACCCACTCAATCTCTCCTCATACGTCTGCCCCGCCATCCCAGGAATCAGTCTGGTAAACCTTCGCTGCACGCCCTCTGTAGCAAGAACATCCTTCCTCAGATAAGGAGACCAACCGGGATAGTGACCATAACTCTAAGATTTAAGGTTGTTATGGAAAAGGACATAGAGGGACCAGAAATAAGAGTACTGAATTGGGGGAAGGCAGATTTCAATGTGATGAAACAGGATCTGGCCAAAGTGAACTGGGAGCAGCTTCTTATAGGGAAAGTCTACATCAGACCAGTGGGAGTCATTTAGAAGGGAAATTGTGAGTGTTCAGGTGCAGCATGTTCCTGTAAAGGTGAAGGGTAGGACCAACAGGTCAAGGGAACCCTGGATATCAAGGGATATGGAAGATTAGATAAGGAAATAAAAGGAGGCGTATGGCAGATTCAGAGTGCTGAAAATCGCGGAGGCCCTAGAGGAGTATAGAAAGTGTAGGGGGGTACTTAAAAAAAAAAAGTAATTAGGAGAGCGAAAAGGGGGCATGAAAAATCACTGGCAGACAAGATAAAGGAAAATCCCAAGGCGTTTTATAAGTATGTTGGGGCAAGAGGATAACCAGGGAAAAAGTAGGGCCCATTAGGGATCAAAGAGGTAATCTAATCTGTGTGTGGAGCCGGAGGACATAGGTGAGGTTTTGAACGATTGCTTTTCATTTGTGTTCACTATGGAGAGGGACGATGTCGGTGTAGTGATCAGGGAAGGGGATTGTGATATACTTGATCAAATTAGCATTGAAAGGGAGGAAGTATTAGCTGTATTAGCGGGCTGAAAGGTGAATAAATTCCCAGGCCCAGATGAGATGTATCCCAGGCTGCTATGTGAGGCAAGGGAGGAGATAGCGGGGGCTCTGACACAAATTTTCAGATCCTCTCTGGCCACATGAGAGGTACCAGAGAATTGGAGGACAGCAAATGTGGTACCATTATTCAAGAAGGGTAGCAGGGATAAACCAGGTAATTACAGGCTGGTGAGTCTAACATCAGTGGTTGGGAAATTATTGGAAAAAGTTCTGAGAGACATGATTAATCTCCACTTGGAGAGGCAGGGATTGATCAGGGATAGTCAGCATGGCTTTGTCAGGGGAAGATCGTGTCTAACACATTTGATTGAATTTTTGAGGAGGTGACTAGAGGTGTGAATGAAGGTAAAGCAGTTGGTGTAGTCTACATGGACTTCAGTAAAGCTTTTGATAAGGTCCCACATGGGAGATTAGTTAAGAAAGTAAAGCCCATGGGATCCAGGGTAATTTGGCAAATTGAATTCAAAATTGGCTTAATGGAAGGAGGCAGAGGGTAATGGTAGAGGGTTGTTTTTGTGAATGGAAGCCTATGACCAGTGGAGTAACACAGGGATCCGTGCTGGGACCCTTACTGTTTGTAGTGTACATTAACGATTTAGACGTGAATATAGGAGGTATGATCAGTAAGTTCGCAGATGACACTAGAATTGGTGGTGTCGTAAATAGTGAGGAGGAAAGCCTTAGACTACAGGACGATATAGTTGGGCTGGTAAGATGAGTGAAGCTGTGGCAAATGGAGTTTAATCCTGAGAAGTGTGAGGTGATGCACTTTGGGAGGTCTAACAAGGCAATGGACTATACAATGGATGGTAGGACCCTACGGAGTACAGAGAGTCAGAGGGACCTTGGTGCGCTTGTCCATAGATCACTGAAGGCAGCAGCATAGGTAGATAAGGTGGTTAGGAAGGCATACGGGATACTTGCCTTTATTAGCTGAGGCATAGACTATAAGAGCAGGCAGGTTATGATGGAGCTGTATAAAATGCTGGTTAGGCCACAGCTGGAGTACTGTGTACAGTTCTGGTCGCCACACTATGGGAAGAATGTGATTGCACTGGAGAGGGTGCAGAGCAGATTCACCAGGATGTTGCCTGGGCTGGAGCATTTCAGTTATGAAGACAGACTGGATAGACTAGGGTTGTTTTCCTTGGAGCAGAGAAGGCTGAGGGGGGACCTGATTGAGGTATACAAAATTATGAGGGGCATTGAAAGGATAGATAGGAAGAAACTTTTTCCCTTAGCAGAGAGGTCAATAACTAGGGGGCATAGATTTAAGGTAATGGGCAGGAGGTTTAGATGGGATTTGAGGAAGAATTCTTTCACCCAGAGGGTGGTTGGAATCTGGAACACACTGCCTGAAGAGGTGGTAGAGGCAGGAACACTCATGACATTCAAGAAGTATTTAGATGAGCACTTGAAATGTCATAACATACAAGGCTACGGGCCAAGTGCGGGGAAATGGGATTAGTTAGGACGGGTGCTTGATGGTCAGTGCAGGCGCGTTGGTCCGAAGGGCCTGTTTCTGTGGTGTAAAACTCTATGGCAATATTCCAGGTGTGGCCTCACCAAGGCCCTGTACAATTGCAGCAAGACATTCCTGCTCCTGTACTCGAATCCTCTCGCTATGAAGGCCAACATAGCATTTGCCTTTTTTACTGCCTGTTGCACCTGCACGCTTACCTTCAGCGACTGGTGTACGAGAACACCTAGGTCTCGTTGCATTTTCCCCTCTCTCAGTTTATAGCTGTTCACATAATAATCTGCCTTCCTGTTTTTGCTACCAAAGTGGAAAACCTCACATTTATCCACATTATACTGCAAAGAGAAGTAAGCCTGAGGGTTGGGAAGATTTCAAAATTCAGCAAAAGATAACCAACAAATTGATAGAGAAAATAGCATACTAGTAAAAGACATAAAAATATATTGTGAAAGTTTCTATAGGTGGATAAAAAGGAAGATTAGCGAGAGTAAATGTGGGCCCCTTACAGGCAGAGACAGGAGAAATTATAATGGGGGAAATAAGGAAATGGCAGAGATATCAAACTGTCTTCACGGTAGAAGAGACAAAAAAACGTTCTGGGAATAGTGGGGAACCAAGGGTCTAGTGGAAATGTGGAACTCGGGGTATTATTATTAGTGAAGACATAGTATTGGAAAAATTCATGAGACTTAAAGTCAACAAATCCCCTGGACCTGATGGCCTGCATCCTAGTGTTTTAAAAGAGGCAGCTACAAAGATGGGGAATGCGTTGGTTTTGATCTTCCAGAATTCCCTAGATTCTAGAATCATCCCCTTGGATGAGAAGGTAGCAAATGTAACCCCACTATTCAAGAAAGGAGAAGAAAACCGGGAACTATACGCCAGTTAGCCTGACATCAGTAGTAGGGAAAATGCTTTATCTATTATGAGGGACATGGTAACAGAGCACTTAGAAAATCATATTATGATTAAGTAGAGTCAACATGAATTTATGAAAGGTAAATCTTGTTTGGCAAATCTATTAGAATTTATGGAGTTTGTAACTAGCAAGGTAGATACCAGGTAATTACAGGCCAGTAAGTCTAACATCAGTGGTAGGGAAACTATTGGAAAAAATTCTGAGGGACAGGGTTAATCTCCACTCGGAGAGGCAGGGATTAATCAAGGATATTCCGCATGGCTTTGTCAGGGGGCGATCATGTCTAACAAACTTGATTGAATTTTTCTAGGAGGTGACTAGATGTGTAGAAGAGGGTAAAGCAGTTGATGTAGTCTACATGGACTACAGTAAGGCTTTTGATAAGGTGCCGCATGGGAGATTGGTTAAGAAGGTAAGAGTCCATGGGATCCAGGGCGATTTGGCAAATTGGATCCAAAATTGGCTTAGTGGCAGGAGGCAGAGGGTGGTGGTCGAGTATTGTTTTCACAATTGAATGTCTGTGACCGGTGGTGTACAGCAGGGATTGGTGCTGGGACCCTTGCTGTTTGTAGTGTACATTAATGATTTAGATGTGAATATAGGAGGTATGATCAGTAAGTTCGCAGATGACATGAAAATTGGTGGTGTCGTAAATAGTGAGGAGGCCTTCTATTACAGGACGATAAAGTTGGGCTGGTAAGATGGGGCGGAGCAGTGGCAAATGGAATTTAATCTGGAGAAGTGCGAGGAGATGCATTTTGGGAGGACTAACAAGGCAATGGAATATACAGTGGGTGGTAGGACCCTAGGAAGTACAGAGGGTCGGAGGGATCTTGGTGTACTTGTCCATAGATCACTGAAGGCAGCAGCAAAGGTAGATAAATAAGGTGGTTAGGAAGGCATATAGGATACTTGCCTTTATTAGCCGAGGCATAGAATATAAGAGCAGGGAGGTTATGATGGAGCTGTATAAAATGCTGGTTAGGCCACAGCTGGAGTACTGTGTACAGTTTTGGTTGCCACACTATAGGAAGGATGTGATTGCACTAGAGAGGTTGCAGAGGAGATTCACCAGGATATTGCCTGGGCTGGAGCATTTCAGCTATGAAGACAGACTGGATAGACTAGGGTTGTTTTCCTTGGAGCAGAGAAGGCTGAGGGGGGACCTGATTGAGGTATACAAAATTATGAGGGGCATAGATGGGAAGAAAATATTTCCCTTAGCAGAGGTGTTAATAACCAAGGGCCATAAATTTAAGGTAAGGAGCAGGAGGCTTAGAGGGGATTTGAGGAAACATTTTTTCACCCAGAGGGTGGTTGGAATCTGGAACACACTACCTCAAGGGGTGGTAGAGGCAGGAACCCTTTCAACATTTAAGAAGTAACTAGATGAGCACAAGAAACTCCATAGCATACAAGGCTACGGACCAAGTGCTGGAAAATGGGATTAGAATAGATAGGTACTTGATAACCGAGAGGGACACGATGGGCTGAAGTGCCTGTTTCTGTGCTGTGTAACTCTATGACTCTATAAGGTTGAACCAGTGAATGTAGTCTATTTGGATTTCGAAAACGAATTCAGTGTGGTTCCACACAGATTATTATACAAAATCATGGTTCATGTGATTGGGGGTAATATATTAGCTTGGATTGAGGTTTGGTTAATGGATAGAAGGCTGAGAGTAGGTATACACAGGTGATTTTCAGGTTGGCAGCGGGATACTGCAAGGATCAGTTCTTGGGTCTCAGCTGTTTACAATGTAAAGCAATGACTTAGATGAGGGGACTGAGTGTAATGTATCCAAACTTGCTGAGAGTACAAAATTAGGTGGGAAAGTAAGCTGTAAGAAGGACGCACAGGCTGCAAAGTGATGCAGGAAAAGTTAATTGGGCAAGAACATGGCAGATGGAATATAATATGTGGAAGTGTGTTTGGAAGAAAAAAAAATAGAAAAACAGAATATCTTTTAAATGGTGAAATGTACATCTTGTACATGAATCACAGAAGTTTAATATGTAGGTACAGCAAGCAATTAGGAAATCAAATGGTACGTTAGCCTTTTTTACAAAGGAATTTAAGTATACGAGTGAAGAAGTCTTACTGCAATTGTATAGGGCCTTGGTGAGACTATACCTGGAGTACTGTGTACTGTTTTGGTCTTCTCATCTAAGGAAATGGCTCAGGGACAGAGGGAAAGGGCTCACAGGTTCTCGGACATGGCACTGGTGGAGGAGGTCCAGGAAGTAGGGATGTCCTGTAGACACATTGGGGGATAGGAGTCCACCTCGCCCTCTCGAACAGCTGGTGCTGCTTTGCTTGATTTCATGTCTTCCTCCTGCAGATCAAGGGGAGGTGGAAGATGCCCGTGACCAAGCCCACTCTTTCTTCTGGTGACTTCTATAGAGTGTTCCGTTAAGTAGAGTAGCAAAGCAGTTGATTGTTTAAGTGAAGTCCTCAGAGAATTTGCAGAATAAATGTTGATAGAATATTGAAATCTTGACAAACTGTCCCAGAGAGTTTCCTGATGTGTTTCAGAGGTCTTCTTCACAGCTCCCAGCAGCAAGTGAGCAGTAAAAGGTGAGTGTGCCTTAAAGTAGCACTTGCAATCCTCAGCAATGACTTGTTTACTCCTGTTCAGCTGGTCAGTTCAGGAGAAGGCAGTAGGTCGAGCGCTGGCCACCAAAATGCCACACGACCTCTTTAATGAGTGCCAGCAAGTGGTTGAAATGGCATTCAAACCCTAAACCATCCTCTTTGCAGCCATTCCGAGCACATTGTTCAACTCCTTTACCTTCTGCTAAACAAAGGTGTTTCAACAAGACCCCATATGGCCACCTTGGAAGCTCTTTATTTCCTAAAGCAGCTGGCAAAAATCGCTGTCACTTTGACTCCAAAGGAAGTACCCACAGCTAGATATGGCCTTTTTATAATTTGAAGCTGATAGAACTTCTGCCAAATTCAACCCATCTGGGTCCTAAGCAGTATTTCTTTCAAAAATGTATTTGTTCTATTGAAGTTCAGTATTCTTTTCTTCACCATGAATAACATTTATCACCATAATGCACACACATTCACAATGGTTTTTCCTTATGCGTTGCTTGAACTCTTGTGAGGTTGTACATATGGGGCAGTATTTTATGTTCTCTCTGGTGGTGAGTTTGGAGGCAGGGAGGGCATTTAATGGGGCGGGATGGTGGTGGGTGGGGACCCCACCTCCACCCTGATTAAGCAATTAATGTCCAATTGAGGGCCTCTTCCCACTGCCATTGGTATAAGCTCTAACATTTCATTCATTTTCCACAGTTCTATGTTTTTGCTGTTTATAAGAACTGTTCTTTGTAAAGTATTAAAACAATGGGCTAGCAAATCTGGGGTTGCTTATGGTCTCCTGGAGTTGGTGGGGTGGGTCCCTCATTCAAAGGCAGGGAGTGCCTGATCGAGTGTCCTGGCATCAGGAAGGGAGGGGCCCATTGAGAGCCATCCCTCTGCCCTCTGCCAAATTCCTCCCTCACGACCTCCACCCCGTGAAACCCCTTCTGCCATCACTTACTTCTGGCCTGGGTCACTCTGTGATCCCGGGTCTCCGGTGGGTGTCCTTCCGACAGCAGCCACCGCCTCCCTGGTAGCGCTGCTGAGCAAAAGACCTGCAGGCCTCAGAATGTTTGGCAGCTCTCGGCGGACAGGGTTTCCCAACTCTGGGGTCCCGATCCCAGGAAAGGCCCGGCAGTGGCCTCTCAATTACCTGATTGGCTCGTCATTCGGCGGGCATTTCCCAAAGGGGGAAACGCATGTCTCGCTGGCTCTGCAGCCGGTGGCCGAGATCCCCGTCGCCTCCGTAAAATTTTCTCCGAGGAGTTAAGGAAATGGACTCTTCAGGTCAATCATCGTTAGAGAATGGTGGGGGAGGTTTAAAATAGTTTTAGGGGTTAAGAATGGCTTATGATTGCAGACAAAATGTGCCAAAGTGGGGAGGAGAGAATTTAGTGAGATACCTTTTTGTGGGGTTGGTGTGGTGGCAAAAAAGTAGAGGAGGGTAACAGACTGCGGGGAAAGAGAGAATAAAGTAGAATATGGTAATTAGATAGAGAGGGGTAATGTGGTTTTGGGGGATAGTAGCATAATATTAGAGGTGAGGGGATGGAAGACTAGGGTTAGGGGGAGTGGGAAGGACGGGGATAATAGTACTTGATAAGAGGGTAGAGGAGAAATAGAAACTTGGGGGGGGGGGGGGGGGTATAGGAGTGAAGAGAAGAAGAATTGAAAGCAATTTAATGATACCAGGATGGGGCTGGAGCCCCAGAGTAACAGCTGCTCTGTTTATATCAGTACTGTTTTGCTGTTCAGAGTGGAACTGATGGGGAGAAGTTGGGATCAGTGTAAGTATGTTGACATTGGGGAAGGAAGGAAGAATAAATGAGGGAGGGAAGGGACCAAATGGGGTAAGGAGAAGGAAGTGAGCTCCCAGTTGGCTCACTAGAAGTCAATCACTCCATTATAGGACCTAGGCCAGCAAAATGAAAAAATAAATTCATAGTTTCCCTTTATCTGTAAGGCCCTGTTAGTCACATCTGCCTCCCAGCTCCATATTATTCTGCTTGCCCGCCTGCTGTTCTGATTGAAATTCCTCAATGAATGCTCAAATTGGCTCTGTTCTAGCATAGGCCATTTGCTTGGCGCTCTTCCTGATTTGAGTTTACAGTGATACCAAGGGGTCTTCAGAGGCGAAATTAGTTAGGCTCTCTGATCTTTGGAGCTCCAGGCTCCATTCAAACTTTGACTAGCTGCATGGGCTCATTCCTGGCTGCACCTTTCTAATCTTTTCTGAGAGTGGGTTTGGGACTCCTATGTTGGCAGCTCTGAATGGATTGGTCTCTTGTAAAGTGGCAGTGGGGTGGGGGGCCGTATGAACCGTGCTTAGGTGGTTCTTGTTCTGGGATGAAATTGTTTTTCTTTCCCTACAAGTACCAATGAGGGAATAACTTTTTTTGCAGCTCCTGGTGCTCTGGGCCAAGATAGCAACACCACTGCTAATTAGAGGGAGCTGCTAATAAATGGGCAGCAACCTGACAGGATCAAATATCTTCTCTTAGAGCATCCAGCAGTAGTCGAAAAGCTGGCCTGTTGGGGGAAGAAGGAGGAACTAAAACACATGCATTTAAAACAAACTTATAAGTTTAAACAAATGTTGCAAAACAACTTGCCTGGAAGCTTACTCACCTCAAGCCAGAAAAACATGGCAACCAGCACAAAAGAACAGATCAGAATTTGTGATTTAAAAATAAAAAATGTTGGTAACACTCAACAGGTCAGGCAGCATCTGTGCAGAGGGAAACAGTTAATCTTTCCTTTCATCAGGTCTCCAAGAGCTCCAAGTATAAAGCACTGGCCGGATCTTACTGGAAAAATAGCTGCCTGTTAACACCACATGCCATTAAGAAATATGCCATGAGTTACAAAACTCCAGAATTTGTTGGTTGGTTTACATCTTGCACTCAGCCTTCCCTTTTTTTTAAAAAAAAAAACTTGCTGGATTTGCACATTAATTGCCCTTTAAACTCAAACATAGAAATTTACAGCACGGAAGGAGGCCATTCGGCCCATCATGTCCGCGCTGGCTGACAAATAGCCATCCAGCCTAATTCCATTTTCCAGTTCCTTCAAATCTGCCGTCATCACCCCTCTGCTCAAAAAAAAAACCCTTGACCCTTCCATCCATGCAAACAACAGCCCCCATTTCCAATCTCCCTTTTCTCCAAAGTTGTTGAACATATTGTTGCCTCCCAAATTCGTGCCCATCTTTCCTGGAACTCCATGTTTGAATCCCTCTAAACAGATTCCCACCCCGCCACAGTAGCAAAATGGCTCTTATCAAAGTCACAAATGGCATCCTATTTGACAAAGGTAAAGTATCCCTCCTCATTCTTCTTGACCTGCCAGCAGCCTTTAACATAGTTGATTACTCCTCCAATGCCTCTCCATTGTCGTCCAGCTGCATGGGACTGCATTCACCTGGTTCCACTCATAGCTATCTAATCATAGCCAGAGAATGGCGTCTTTTCCCATTCCCACACAGTTACTTCTGGTGTCCCCCAAGGATCTATCCTTGGCCCCCTCCTGTTACTCATCTACATGCTGGCGTTCAGCAACATCATCGAAAAAACACGTCAGTTTCCACATGTATGCTGATGACACCTAGTTCTACTTCACCACCACCTCTTTCAGCCCCTCCACTGTCTCTAAGTTGTCAGACAGCTTATCTGACATCCAGTACTTGAGCAGAAATTTCCTTCACTTATATATTGGGAAGACTGAAACCATTGTCTTCGGTCACTGCTGCAAACTTCATTACCTGGCCACTGACTTCATCCCTCTGCTGAGCAACTGTCTGAGGCTGAACCTGACTGTTTGCAACCTCGGTGTCATTTTTGACACTGAGACGAACTTTCAACTATTTATCCACGTCGCCGCTAAGACAGCCTGTTTCCACCTCGGTAACCTTACAATGTCCCAGACACCGCCATCACCATCCCCATCCCCAGGTATGTCCTCTCCCAGCAGCAGGACTGACCCCAGCACTGATGGAGGCACAGTGGTATACAGTCAGGAGGGAGTTCCCTGGGAGTCCTCAACATTGACTCCAGACCCCATGAAGTCTCATGGCATCAGGTCAAACATGGGCAAGGAAACCTCCTGCTGATTACCACCTACTGCCTTCCCTCAGCTGATAAATTAGTACTCCTCCATGTTGAACAGCACCTGGAGGAAGCACTGAGGGTGGCAAGGGCGCAGAATGTCCTCTGGGTGAGGGACTTCAATGTCCATCACCAAGAGTGGCTCGGTAACACCACTACTGACCGAGCTGACTGTGTCCTAAAGGACATAGCTGCTAGTCTGGCTCTGCGACAGGTGGTGAGGGAACCAACGAGAGGGAAAAACATACTTGACCTCGTCCTCACCAATCTGCCTGCCACAGATGCATCTGTCCATGACAGCATTGGTAAGAGTAACCACCGCACAGTCCTTTTAAGACAAAGACCCGCCTTCACATTGAGGATGTCCTCCATCATGTGGTGTGGCACTATCACCGTGCTAAATGGGATAGATTTCGAACAGATCTAGAAATGCAAAACTGGGCACCCATGAGGTGCTATGGGCCATCAGCAGAATTTTACTCAACTGCAATCTGTAACCTCATGGCCCGACATAAGAACATAAGAACTAGGAGCAGGAGTAGGCAATTCAGCCCCTCGAGCCTGCTCCGCCATTCAGTACGATCATGGCTGATCTCATCTTCAATGTTGAAAATTGCCCAGGTATGTCCTGTACACAGAAAGCAGGACAGGTCCAACCCGGCCAATTACCACCCCATCAGTCTACTCTCAATCATCAGTAAAGTGATGGAAGGTGTCTTCAACAGTGCCATCAAGTGGCACTTGCTTAGCAATAACCTGCTGAGTGACGCTCAGTTTGGGTTCCGCCATGGCCACTCTGCTCCTGACCTCATTACAGCCTTGGTTCAAACATGGACAAAAGAGCTGAACTCCAGATGAGATGAGAGTGACTGCCCTTGACATCAAGGCAGCATTTGACTGAGTATGGCATCAAGGAGCCTGAGCAAAACTGGAGTCAGTGGGAATCGAGAAAAACTCTCCACTGGTTGGAGTCATACCTAATGCGAAGGAAAATGATTGACGTTGGTGGAGGTATATCTTCTCAGCTCCAGGACATCACTGCAGGAGTTCCTCAGGGTAGTGCCCTAGGCCCAACCATCTTCAGCTGCTTCATCAATGACCTTCCTTTAATCATAAGGTCAGAAGTAGGGATATGCGCTGATGATTGCACCATGTTCAGCACTATTCGTGATTCCTCAGATACTGAAGCAGACCATGTAGAAATGCAGCAAGACCTGGCCAATATCCAGGCTTGGGCTGATAAGTGCCAAGTAACATTTGCGCCACACAAGTGCCAGACAATGACCATTTCCAACAAGAGAGAATCTAACCATCTCCCCTTGTCAATCAACAGCATTACCATCGCTGAATCCCCCACTATCAACATCCTGGGGGGGTTACCATTGAGCAGAAACTGTAGTGGAGTAGTCATATAAATACCGTGGCTACAAGAGCAGGTCAGAGGCTAGGATTCCTGCGGCAAGTAACTCACCTCCTGACTCCCCAAAGCCTGTCCACCATCTACAAGGCACAAGTCAGGAGTGTGATGGAATACTCTCCACTTGCCTGGATGGGTGCAGCTCCAACAACACTCAAGAAGCTTGATACCATCCAGGACAAAGCAGCCCGCTTAATTGACACCCCATCTACAAACATTCACTCCCTCCACCACTGATGCAGTGTGTACCATCTGCAAGATGCACTGCAGCAACATACCAAGGTTCCTTAGACAGCACCTTCCAAACCCACGACCTCTACCACCTAGAAGGGCAAGCAAGGGCAGCAAATGCATAGGAACACCACCACCTGCAAGTGCCCCTCCAAGCCACACACCATCTTGACTTGGAACTATATCTCTATTCCTTCACTGTCCCTGGGTCAAAATCCTGGAACTCCCTTCCTAACAGCACTGTGGGTGTACCTACCCCAAATGGACTGCAGCGGTTCAAGAAGGCAGCTCACCACCACCTTCTCAAGGGCAATTTGGGATGGGCAATAAATGCTGGCCCAGCCAGCAATGCCCACATCCCATGAATGAATTAAAAAAAAAATCACCCTTCTCCACCCCTGCTTCTCTTTTCTGCTGCTGAAACACTTATCCATGCCTTTGTTACCTCCAGACCTGACTATTCTTTCGTACTCCTGGCTGGTCTCCCACATTCTACACCCCGTAAACTTGATGTCATCCAAAGTTGTGCTGCCGTGTCTTAACTCTCACCAGGTCACCCATCACCCATGTGGTTGCTGACCTACACTGGCTCCCGGTTGAGCAATGTCTTGATTTTAAAATTCTCATGCTTGATTTCAAATCCCTCCTTGCCCTGGTCGCTCCCTCTCTCTGTAATGTCCTCCAGCCCCTCAATCCTTTGAGACATCTGTGCTCATCTTATTCTAGCCAATTGAGCATCCTTGATTTTAATCGCTTCACCATTGGGGGCTGTGCCTTCAGCTGCCTAGGCTCTAAGCTCTGGAACTTACTCTCTAAACCTCTCTGCCTCTCTGCTTTTTTCCTTTAAGACACCCCTTAAAACCTACCTCTTTGACCAAGATTTTGGTCATCTGCTCTAATATCTCCTTATATGGCTAACTGTCATACTTAGTTTTATAATGCCTCTGAAACACCTTGGGAAGTTTTATTCTATTTAAGGCACGATAGAAATACAGGTTGTTAAATTTCAAGCATTGCTTTCACAGCTGCCTGGAATACAACCTTTGGATCCATAGTCACTTAAGCATTTTGGTAACTTTTAACATATAAGTAATACATTCCTGCTTTTAGCAACCAATTTTCCACTTTAAGTACAGTAACAAACCTTAAACTAAATACAAATTAACCAGCACGATGGTCATCTTAATCAGTCACTTTATTAGAGAAATGTTACTGTTTCAGGACCTTGGAAAAAATAAGTTCTGTTATCTAGGTGAGGAAGTGTTTGAAAGAAAAACTGTTGGTTCAAGTTCGAAGACTATGACGGTGACTTGCTTTGTATATCATCTGTACTACAGATAGGCAGCTGGTTAATTTATTCTGGTGGCACTGTGCACTAAGTGCTGCAACAAAGGAACTCTGCATGCATGCTTGTATGGAGCAGCTTTGCTCTTTGGGAAATTAACTTAATGTTAGAGCAGCAGCTCTCTTAGCATTCCACGCTAAATTTCAAGTTCCCAGGAGATCAGAAGAATTAGCTGGTCACTTTTTAAATGTGCAGTGAGACGGAAACGCATATTTAAGTTTAATCTGAATTAGTCCCTTCTAGTTTTTATTGTGCCCCCATCTCTACTGTTTGAAATGCTCAGGTTTTTAAAGCATAGAACAATATTTGGAGCATGTTACTGTTCATAACCTGGATCTAGGTTGGGATGAAAAACATGGTAATGTTTAAAGAGAATTGCTTCATTCAAAGTTATGACTCATTAATGTTGAATATAACCAGCTGAGAATTTGTAGCTATTCTTCTGCACTGTGGGGCATCTACTGGTAAACACTGAAGGCAATTATGAAGTGAAGTAATTGCTTTTATAGGAATGTAGTAGTCAGGTCTAATGTATAGTTTCACTTTAGTATTTCATATTAATTTCTGTTTTATGTTACTGAACAGTTCACATTAAAAGGAAACCACGTCGGCGTTCCAAATGGGGTCGAGGTATTATTAAGAAGCCAAAAAAGGTGATCCACCTGAAGAAAGAAGACGATGATATTAAAAATGGTGAACATGATGGTGACCAAGGTGAAGAAAGTGAGCTAGCAGAGAATGGAGAACTGGAAGTGAGTACAGATTATCACGAGAATGGTGATCTCTCCCTGACCAATGATGAGTCGTCGTGTGACATCATGGATGTTGCCCAGGTGGGAAATAAACTTGAAAATGGTACAATGGAAAAAGGGAGTGGTGATCTCAAATCCACAGGAAAAGAGGACTATCAATTAGATGGGAATAATGGTTTTTCCATAAGAAAAACGAATGCTGCCCCAGGAGAACAGTGTGTACCTAATGATGCATGCACTCCTGGCAAGAGGTTGGTACCTAATGAGTGTACGTGGAGTGATGAATCTATGGCAAGTGCTGAAAGTGAACCTGTGCAAGAATGTTTGGCTAGCAGGACGTGCATATCTGGTAATCCTGCACCTGGTAATGATTTGTCTGATGCAAAACATGAACCTGGAAAGGAACGTGAACCTACCAAGGAGTCCATGACTCAGCTTGTGCCAAACTCAAAGTTACCTGTAATGGAAAAAGACAAAAATCAGCTGGTTGAAGATAGTTCTCACACTGTCACTGGTGCAGCACAGGCAGCCATTGCAACAAAGTGTTCTCAAAATGAAGATGTTGATCTAAAATCACTAGGACCTGAAAAAGATGGTAATCTTTTCTATTTATTTATAGGCACTTTATGTGTAATACACAGGTTTGAATGTCTAAAGTTATTGTAAAGTCTAATATATATGTTTTTGTCAGTTGTAAGTTACTCCACTATTTTCAGTTGTCACTGGTAAAATAAATTTGTACTGGGTCGTTATTTTCCTGTGTGACATAAAACGGTATAAAGCTATTAATTGTTAACACATTATGGTATACGAAACCATGAACATGAAGTACTTAATGTAAAATGGGTTGATGGATGACAAACTGACTGAGTTAAAAACTTTCATTTCTGAATTTAAATCCAACCCAAATCAGTAAGAGAAGTCTTTTCATGATGAAAGCTGCAAAAACTGTAAGTGAAGAGTCTAGATAATTGTAAGCCACTTCCTATTAAATATGAGTCTGCATCCCTCGATATTCAAACACACTGGTGTGTGAAGTGTATGTGTCACTTTGAGGTTGGTGTTGAGGCAGGGTAGAGGACATTTGTGTGTCATTGGAGCAGAGTAGAGTAACTTTACACTGTATCTCATCCATGATGGACTTGACCAGGGAATACTAACTAAATGTGGAGAGAAAAGAAACTTCTATTCCTTAGCACTCACTTTGTTCTTTTTGGAAGTACAAAATTTGTCTGCTTCAAAAGTAAGGTGACTAGCAAACAAATTGCTGATTTGCTGTCCGTTCAAATTATTAGGCTAATTAATTATTACAAAAATATAATTAAGTTTTGTAATACAATGCTGAACATTATTAAAATCATAGTATCCTAATAACTTAAAAATCAGTTTTAAAATTTGTTGTTTCTTTTGGTTTAAGATTTGGGTTCAAGGGATATCGGCATTCTCCATTGCATTTTCTTAGTGTCAGTATGTTAATCAGTGATCTGTAGGGTAAAGTTACTTATACTGTGACTGGCAATTTGCTTCAAGTGCAGCTGGAATAGTTTGAATTTTCCATTTTGCATGCTCAACATCCTTGGAACCTCTAATGGCAAATTAATAGTGACTTTTTTTTCTACGAATGCATGCTTGCTGAGAATGGAACGGAAATTTGATTTATCGCAGCCTTACAGCTGGCAGGCAAAAGAGATTCTGATATAATCAGTCTGACTCAGAGCAGGGTTTAGGGCCAAGCTCTTTCTGCTTTAAACTAAATAGTTGGGAGAAGGGGTGTTGGGAGGGTTCAAGTAAGGGTAAATTTGAAAGGTTAAAGAGAAAAGACAAGGCAGTAGTGCAGAGTAGCGATTATGGATAATAACCAGAGTGTGATGGGAAGGGACAGAGCATACAAACATAAGGGTTAGAGTAGGAAAAATGTTTGTTTTAAAAGACAAAATTAGAATCATAGAATGGTTACAGCACAGAGGGAGGCCATTTGGCCCATTATGTCAATGCCTGCTCTCTTTAAGAGCAACTCAGCTAGACCCGCTCTCTTTCCGTTTCCCCATAGCGCTGCAAATTTTTTCTGTTCACATAATTATCCAGTTTCTTTTTGAAACCCAAGATTGAATCTGCCACCACCACACACTTGAGCAGAGCATTTTAGATCCTAATTACTGACTGCATAAAGTTTTTTTCTCATGTCGCCTCTGGTTCTTTGGCCAATCACCTTAAATCGGCGTCCACTGATCCTCGACCCTTTTGCCAATGGGAACAGTTTCTCCCTATCTGCTCTGACCAGCCACCTCATGATTTTGAACACCTCTATCAAATTTCTCAACCTTCTCAAGACAGCAGCCCCAGCTTCGGCAATCTATCCATGTAACTGAAGTCACTCATGCCTTGAACTGTTCTGTAAATCTTTTCTGCACCCTCTATAATGCCTTCATGTCTTTCCTAAAGTGTGGTTCCCAGAACTAGACACGATAGCCAGAACTTTCCTCTTGGCAGACGGAAACCTTCCGCTGACTGAAAGGTCAATGGCAAACCCTCCTCCGCCTGGCCTGGGGATCCAGACTGCATTTTACGGTCCACAGGCCTTTAATTGGTCTGAGGCAGGACTTCCACTCATTGAAACAGGAAGTCCCGCCTAATGGAGCTGCCAGCCAATCAGTGGGCCAGCAGCACTTGCTGCTGGGACTGGTAGCCACTGCTGGGACTGCAACCCAGCTATCGGAAAGATGATGTCAGGGAGCCCCAGAACGAAGGTAAGTTTCTGGTGCCTCGCCGGGGGTGATCAGTCGTAAAGCCTGGTTTGGGTATCAAATTAAAACCTGACCTGACAACAGCCAAACCGACCCGGGCCCAAGTCTTTAATTTTTTTTAAATGCCCAACCTGACCTGAAAATAACAAACAGAAATAACAAATAATGAAACAGAAAAAAAATCATAAATTAAAATGAAAACAGTACGAAACAAAATAGTACAGTCCAGCCCGACCCGACCAAAGTCCAAATGCTGGCCAAACCAAAGTTTTATAAAGGTTCACCATAACTTTCTTGCTTTTGTGTTCTGCCTCTATTTATAAAAAACAGAAGTCTGTATGTCTTAGCTGCTTTTTCAACCCGTCTTGCTACCTTCAATGATTTGTGCACATATACCCCCAGGGCCGCCTTCTCCTGCACCCCCCCCCCCCTTTAGAATGGTATCCTTGGTTTTATATTGCTTTTCCTCATTCTTCCTACCAAAATATATCACGTCACAATTCTCTGCATTAATTTTCTTCTGCCACATGTCCACCCATTCCACCAGCCTGTCTGTCTTTTATGAGTCTTTATTTTAATGCACAGCATTCATAACAAGATAGATGACTTGATGGCACAAATAGAAATAAAATGGTATGATCTGATAGCCATTACAGAGATGTTGCAAGGTGACCAAGGCTGGGAACTGAATATTCAGGGGTACTTGACATTTCGGAAGGATAGACAGAAAGTAAAAGGAGGGGGGTAGCTCTTTAATAAAGGATGAGATTAGTACATAGTGAGAAATGATCTTGGCTTGGAAGATCAAGATGTAGAAGATGTAGTTTGGGTGGAGATAAGAAATAGCAAAGAAAGAAACCATTGATGCGAGTAGCCTACAGTAGCACTGTAGGACAGAATATAATTCAGTAAGTAATGGGAGCTTGTAAGGAAGGTACTGCTATGATTGTGGGAGACTTTAATCTCATAGATTGGACAAATCAAATAGACAAGGTAGCCTTGAGGGCGAGTTCATAGAGTATGTTCGGGACAGATTCTTAGAACAGTATGTTATGGAACCAACCAGGGAACAGGCTATTTTAGATCTGGTAATGTATAATGAGCCAGGATTAATTAATGATCTCGTAGTAAAGCATTCTCTAGGGAAGAGTAATCATAACATAGAATTTCACATTCAGTTTGGAGTGAGAAACTTGGTCCTGAAACTATTGTCTTAAACTTAAATAAAGACAATTACAAAAGGTTGAAGTCAGATTTGGCTAAAGTGAACTGGGAAAATAGATTAAAAGATAAGATGGTGGATAAGCAGTGGCAGACATTTAAGGAGGTATTTCATAACCCTCAATAAAGATATATTCCATTGAGAAAGAAAGGCTCTATGAGAAGGATTAAACATCTGTAACTAAATAAAGAAGTTAAGGATGATATCAAATTGGAAAAAGAAGGCATTCAATGCTGCAAAGATTAGTGGTAGGCCAGAAGATTGGTAAAAAATATAGAAACCAGCAAAGGATGACTTAAAAAAAAAAAAAGAGGGAGAAAATAGACTGAATAAATTAGCAAGAAATATAAAAACAGTAAGAGCTTTTACTTAAGAGTATATAAAAAGGAAGAGAGTTAAGTAAACATTGGTCCCATTTAAATAACTTTCTTTTCTATTCTTCCTAGGATGAGATTGGGGAATTAATAATGGGAAACAAGGTAATGGCAGAGACTCTGAGCAAATATTTTGGTTGTGTCTTCACAGAAGAAGACACTAAAAGCATCCCAGTAATAGTAGAAAATCAGTGGGGAGAAGGGAGGGAGGAATTTAAAACATTATCACTAGAGAAAAAGTACTGAGCAAATTCATGGCACTAAAGGCTGACAAGTCCCCTGAATCCTAGGGTCTTAAAAGATGTGGCTGCAGAGATAGTGGATGCATTGGTTGTAATCTTACAAAATATTTTAGATTCTGAATGTCCAGCAGATTGGAAAACTGCAAATGTAACGCCGCTATTCAAGAAAGGAGGGTGACAAAGCAGGAAACTATAGGCCAGTTAGCCTAATATCTGTCATTGGGAAAATGTTGGAATCCATTATTAAGGAAGTAGGAGCAGGATATTTAGAAAATCACAATACAATTAGGTAGAGTCAGTATGGTTTTACAAAAAGGAAATCATGTTTGACAAATTTATTACAGTTCTTTGAGGATGTAATGAGCAGGGTGGATAAAGGGGACCCAGTAGATATAGTGTATTTGGATTTTCAAAAGGCATTCAGTAAAGTATCTCAGAAAAGGTTACTGCACAGGATAAGACCCATGGTGTTGGGTAATTTATTAGCATGGGTAGAGGATTGGCTAGCTAACAGAAAACAGAGTCAGGATAAATGGATCATTTTCAGGTTGGCAAACTATCTAGTGGGGTGCCACAGGGATCAGTGCTGGGCCCTCAACTATTTACAATCTATATTAGTGACTTGGATGAAGGGACCGATTGTATTGTAGCTGAATTGCTGACGATACAAAGATAGGTGGGAAAGCAAGTTGTGAGGAGGATGCAGAGTCTGCAAAGGGATATAGCTAGACTGTGATTAGGCAAAAATTTGACAGATGGGCTATAATGTGGGAAAATGTGAACTTACTCACTTTGTTAGGAAAAATAGAAAAGCAAAATATTATGTAAATGGAGAGAGACTACAAAATGCTGAAGTACAAAGATCCTCGTACATGAAACACACACATTTAGCATGCAGGTCCAGCAAGTAATTAGGAAGGCAAATAAAATGTTAGCCTTTATTGGAAGCGGGATGGAGTGTAAAAGTAGGGAAGTCTTTCTACAACTGTACAGGGCGTTGGGGGGACCACACCTAGAGTACTGCATATAGTTTTGGTCTCCTTTCTTAAGGAGGGATATACTTGCATTGGAGGCAGTTCAGAGAAGCTTCACTAGGTTGATTCCTGGGATGAAGGGGTTTCCTTATGAGAAAAAGTTGAGCAAGTTGCACCTATACTCATTGGAGTTTAGAAAAATGAGAGGCAAGCTTATTGAAACACAAGATTAGGGGGCACAGTTTCAGAATAAGAGGTCATCCGTTTACAATGGAGATGAGAAGGAACTTCTCTGAGGGTCATGAATCTTTGGAATTTTCCACCCCAGAGAGCTGTGGACGCTGGGTTACTGAGTATATTCAAGGCTGAGAGACAGAATTTTGAAATATAGGAGAGTTGAGGGTTATGGAGAACAGGCAGGAAAGTGGAGTTGAGACCAAGATTAGATCAGCCTTCAAACATCTTGTACTATTGTCAAATTTAACCCATACTGTTTCTCAAATAGTTTGTATGCCTTGCTGGTTAAGGTATTCTGTTCAATTTGCACAGCATGTCACACGGTCAGTCAACCAGACTATAAGAAACTCTGTGGTCACAGTTCAAGAACAGGTCACACTTGGGATAGGACTATTAATTGGCTGCCATCCTTTGCAATTGACAGCTCAGTGGTCAGCGATTTCACCCCTCAATTGTTTTGGCAGCCTTTTGGCGTTTCATGGGTCCAGATATCTATCAGTTTATGTGAACCTTGCAACCAACAGTCAAAAGGCTGTTTATTTGTGTTTTAGAAGTCTTAAGAGAAATGTGCTAAATTGAAATTTACAATAAGTGGTCTTTTGTTTTGAAGTACCACTCTGGAGAGAAAATGAGTTGTTTCTTCATTGTTTAATATATTGAGAATGGAAATCTGTTTTATTGTTCAAAGCCTGCCTCTTAATTTGTTATATTTAAAATTTTCAAAAACCTCCAGAAATAATTTACGAGCAGGACTGAGCTTCCACAGTTTCACTTGTGAGTTTGATGGCAAGCTGCTGTTTTTTTGAGGCTGATGACATTTGCCCAGCAATTTGTGGTGATTCGCAACTCAGTGTATTATTTCCTCGCCAAAAATTGCACACGAGTTTGCTGTTATTTTTCCAATAATTCTAGGCTAATATAATGGCCCGGAGTTTGCAGTGGTAATGACGACAAACCGCCAGCGTTCACCGTTGTTACCCCACTGAAACTGAGAGGAACTTCTAGAGTTCACACATGCGCAGTTAGAAGCGGAAATCCAGAAGTTGCTCTCATTCATTCTCTACTTCTCCAGAGGGCGCACTATTGAGGTGCCCCCTCTACTATCCAGAATGCAATCCCAACTAGAAATTATTGAAAGTTTGCTTATGTCTTTCAGCTTCTACCGTAATCACATATGTATGTCCCTATCTTTATTTTGCTCTCTGTGAAATTATATTAAAAAGTGAAGGATAATCAGTGCTTATAACTTCCTGATTGCTTTCTGAGAATTCTTCAATGCAATTGGCTGCTTACCCTGCTTGATGACATCATTGTTGCTGGATGTCTGGAGATGCCCTTGTCAGTGCCAGATTCAAATCAATGTCGGGAAAGATGAAATCCACACCTTAGATCACTATCTTTGTTGGCAGCTTTCTTTAAGCTCAGCAATGAGCGCAATCGCTTTGCTGCTGACTTCAAAATCTGGGCTATTATACTTGTGCAAAAGGGTAAGCATATGTCTGTATAAAACTCCAAAGACTCATTTCTGTTAAGTAAAACTGACATGACTTCATACAGAGCTTAATTAAGAGGTTGCAGTGTTTGTTTTTCTGCAAAGTTCCTTTTGGACTTGTTTTTAAAATTCTGTCACTTAATGTGTAGCAGGCAGGGAATGTTCTTGAGACGTATGATTTTAATTTTAAAAAATCAATCCATGTGCTTGTATGTGGCTACCTTTCTCAAACCGAGGTCAGGACAAATGACTCAAAGATGAAATACAGAACTGGTATATGTTATTGCAATCTTTGTGAAAAGAGTAGGATACTCATTTGGCTTTACTGTTAGTAATTTAAGGAAGTGCTTTCATAATTTCTGTGCATTTAATCTGTAAAATTACTTAATAAGTTATCTCTGGCTGTTGGGGTAGAAGAGTTTCAATGTATTTACTAAAAACCTACTTTAGTTTTGGGCAGGATGAAACCAGATCATCCAGTACATGTAGAACAGAAGACAGTTGTGCACATGGAGCAGGTCTCTGAAGATTCTTCAGAACCCATTCCCCCAATAATTGTGGATTATGCACGACTAAAGGTAAGTGGCAGTTGATTGATATCTGAAAATCTCTGTTGGAGTCAGTTTGCAAAAATATTCTAGGACTTATGTTTGTTCGTGCTTGATGAATTCTTATCACAATAGAAGAGGGAATATTAATCAATGTTTTTATTCTGCTTGTATTATGGAGGCAGCCCAGTATCAAATTGTAGAACCACAGAAATAATACGTGTCCACCACGATATTTTTTAATGTGTATATATTTATACTAGTCATCTGCCATGTTTGTCTGTATTTTTCCCTTTTGCATGCTTCCTTCCCCTTTCCACATAGCAAACTATCTAGATATTTGTTTGCTGTTAAAAGGGATGTGTAAGAACAAAAGAAATAGGAGCTGCTTTAGGCTATTTGTCCCTTCAAGCCTGCTCTACCATTCAACTAAATCATGGCTGATCGCCTACCTTAACTCCAGCTTCCTGCACTATTCCTATATCCTTTAATTCTTTTAGTACCCAAAAATCTATCGCTCTCTATTACTCATGAACCTTTGCACTCCCTCAAGGGCAAATATGTCCTTCCTTAGGTAAGAAGACCAAAATTGCACATAGTACTCCAGGTGTAGCCTCACCAATGTCCTATATAATTGTATTAAGACTTCTTTACTTTTATACTCCAGTACCTTTGCAACAAACGCTAACATACCATTTACCTTCCTAAATGCTTTCTTATCTGCATATTTTGAAATTTAAATTTTGTCAGAAGTTTGAAATATTCCTTTAAAAAGGATATGATGAATATCTATCAAAGGTTTTGAAGTCAAAAGGTGTAACCATTGATGATCTAATACTGTAGAGGTTCATAACTCCTGTGCTGAAGTCATCTGTGGTTTGCAGGAAGTCAGGATAGCCTAACAAGATAACTTGCATCTTGTTTTGTAGCATATTCTCCAGTTCGCCACTAAGACGAGCAATAACTTCATGGTTGATCAACTCGAAAAGCTTTACTCCTTGCTTAGTCAATGCAT